>NC_136065.1:2106981032-2107556032 GCF_964261635.1 Lissotriton helveticus
TCGCTTCTTGATGTTCCTCTGGAGGTTACTTCTGATGACATTAATCCCAATAGACATGAACTTATGCTAATGGAACCTGCAATCCGATGCTCAAATAGCTATTCTGTCCTCACGGGCCTTCAACCTGAGGAGAGGAGTTGGCCTAACGGCTAAGGCGCTCGACCTCGGACCTGGGGATCTGGGTTCGAGTCTCGGTAACGACGCCAAAAACCTCCTGTGATTCTGGGCAAATCACTTAATCTCCCCGTGCCTAAATTGTCCTCATGTAACGTAACTGGTGCTATGTAAAGCGCTCTGATACCTGATTCGGTTCGGGTCTATTTCGCGCTATATAAAACTCTGCAAAAAAAAAAAATACCTTGTGCTGGTCCAGAAGAGAGAAATGTGAGGCCCTTGATGGTATCAATTTGTCAGTCCAACATACTGTAGCTCCAGGACTGGAGCAAAGTTATAATGTTGATATTGCTAGCATTGTTATGTTGGTCAGGAGGTTGCAGTTTGAGGTAACAGATTTAAGGCCACAGCTAGCAGTTTCATCAGCTGAAATGGGAAATTAAAATATCCCCAATATTTATCAAGTAGAGATCACACTAATTCACATTCCACTACATACACAAGTTTAACAGATGATAGAAATATGTGAAATAATAATTGTTTATCAATCTTCCCATGGATTGTTGTGTGTATATCACCCTACCACAGACCCACGTACCTCTAAGTTGCAGCAAAAGACACCTATACCTGCCCCGGCTAGGCCACGGTCCCCAGCAGTCGATTCAGGATCCCAGCTATGGCCACTGGAGAGCAGATGATAATGGGCTATTTTTCCTAGGGCTTGACCAAAGGGGGAGAAGAAGGGGGAGGATCGGGTTGGAAGCCAGGTTGTGTCTAAATGATAAAGGTCACTAAATTTGTTGCTGGTGCGAGAGGACGAGAATTCACTAATAAATAAGTTTATCTACCAGATTAGATCAGTGTGCATTTGTTATTCTATCATGCGTTCAGACATTTTTATGCACGCAAGAAGAATCCATGACCCTTCAGTTCATTAGGGGGCAATCAATTATATTGCGATAAGTTTAAAGTATACCCACATGGCAGAAGGGCTAATGGGACTCGAACTATGTAAAGATCCTCCAACTGGTACTTTAATTTGGTTCAACTCAGCCCACCATCCCCTCATACCTCTCTTCCATTACACCGATTCTTGCCCATCAACTCAAACACCGAGCTGGACACCTCTAGGGTGGACTGACTTGGAACCAGATGCCACATTATACCTGTTGGGGGAGGGGAGCCCTTAGTCCCTAATTTGAGTTAATGCAGTAGGAATCCCATCCTATGGTGTTGGTTCCAATTTGCGTATTCCATCCAGTGGAGAGCCTGATTCCAACACAGAATGAGCAGACTAAGAATTTAAATACCATCGATATTTTGCCTTGGAATATGACATGTGTGAGATCCAAGCTTGGCGGCCCGCATTGGGGCATGTTCATGGACCAATCTAATACATGCCTTCCCCAATAAACATGGAGCCTTGTCCCTGTACATAGGTCTGGCTATGTAAATTTCTTTGTTCCTGCGTGACGCAATGGGAGGGGTCGACCCTCTGGTGGACTCCTAATCTGGGTACGAACCTCTTTACATTTTCAATTGTGCCCATTCGCTATTGCTTCATTTAAGGTATAAATATTACTGGGGAGGCTATTCGTAGGTTTGATCTGTGCAATGTGTATAGTTGAGGGGTTAGAGGGAGAGGTGAAATACCCACATCGAAACAACTGGAGGAGTGTGGCTCAATGGTTAGAGCGGCAGACCCTGATGCAGAGTTTTGGCCAGGGACCACGGTTCGATTCCCGCCTCGACGGGGTCTCGGGCTCAATTTCCTCGGACCTGTTAATTCTTGCCTTGGTGCCTATTCTAATCACGGGCCCCACGCTGCAACTCTGGGCAATAGCTTGCTTAGCCTCCACACCGGCCCCAACAGCGCTAAGAATGCCTGGCTTCACCCTGTGGGTGCCCAGGAGAGGACACTTCACAGGGAAAGCCAGGAGGGGTTCCACAGCGGTATGAGTATCAGCGCCAGGAAACCGCATAGGCGACACCGCAAGGTGACCGTCTGGTGACAGTGCGCTCTATAAGTACCATGACATTTACATTTACATTTACAACTCACGGCACACAAGGAGCTATTTGACACACACAATCCAAGGGGGTACTTGCACTGGGTGTCATTTCCTTGGGGCTTCTGCCCCATTCAGATATCCGAAACCACTCCATTTTCCACTCCAACATTGGGGAGGATATTTCCCCTGAAAAGTCTCACTGAAGTTTAGCAAGTCACCCGAAGACGTCAATAGGGTTTCCAGAGAGGTACATAGAAGAAAATAGTTTACACTGCCAAAATAGATTCCTCTCCTTGTCCTCACTAGATGAAAATGAATTTCTAATACCACTTGGTTGTCATCAGAGTAATAGCAGTGAACATGATAAAGGGCATGGCTTAGTAGGGAGTAACACTTCTAACTGTAATATTATTAGCTGGAATATTGCGGGTCTGAGGAGCAAAAAAAGAGGATCCCAGGTGTCTTTATCTGTTAAAAGAGTACAATATAGTTGGGCTACAGGAGACCTAGGATATGGACAACAATTGTTGGGTGGACGGATATAAATCCTATTGGTTCCTCGCGCAACATTCCCCGTCAGGTAGGGCAAGAGGGGGGTCTCCCAATGCTTTTCTCACTTAAATTGACAGGGACTCTTAGGATGGTGGACGTGGGCTCTTGCAATGGTCTGGCAATCGAATTCACTGCCCACAACTCAAACAAAGTGTTGTTAGTAAATGTTTATAACCCTGGAGTAAGTAGCTTTTTAAATGAACATTTACCTAAATTGAAAAATGTTCTAGAAATGTATCGAACGAAGCAAACCACGTATTATTCAATTGTAATTATGGGCGATTTTAATATTCACATATGTGATTTGAATTGTCAGGGGAAAGAATGTCTAGGGTCGGCCAATTTCCCAACGCCACACTTTGAACATACACAACAAGGAGAGTGTTTGGAAGAGCTCTTGGCCACCGTAGATCTTTTTGAGCCGAGCTCTTTTGACCCTGAAGAGAGGGTTCCCACTTTTAAAGCACAGGCAGGGATACCATCATAGATGTTATTATTATTTCCCCAACTCTTCTATCTCAAGTAAACTCTTATAATGCTAAATGGTCTCACTTAAGTGACCATAATCCGGTAATTCTAGTGCTGGACAGAGGCGGAGGCCTAAAAGCGAAATCAAAAAAGTTAGGTGGTGAAACCTGTCTGAAAATAACTGATCAAAGACAGAGGTTAAAATGGGACAAAGGACTCCCGGACCACTTTTTTTTAGGACCTCTGTGAGAAGGTTGGGGATATGTTTGCTACCTGTCTCAATACCAAACAGGTGCCGAGGGTTCTTTTGGCCTTTAAAGGCATTTGTGTGCAGGTAGCGTCAGACCTCTTCTTACCAACAAGGTATAGGCACATTATAGGAGAGAAATGGTTTGATAGCAACTGCTCTGAAGCACGCCGGAAATTGATAGTGGAATTGAAAAGGGCCCCATGAGATCGTGTCTATAGAACTAGGTTACGTGAAGAGTACAAGTTTGCCCTATCCACATGTAAAAAGGAAATCAAAGAAGGAGCTTGGTGTGCTCTGCTATCAGTAGAGGTTATAAAAGACAGCTCTAGCTTCTGGGCCATTGTCAACTAACCATTTTTTACCGGGATAGGGAACACCCCCATCGAATGTAACATCACGGAAGACCAATGCCTCTCTCACTTTGAAGCCATATATGAGCCACTGATAGCCAGAAAGGAATGAAGGATATTATTATATGTAGGTTTAGTACCACATCCACTGAAATGCTCAATAACTGCATTTAGTGTAAAGCTCAGTCGGCCACGGGTCTCCTGTATTATCCATATGCCTCATACCCATGGTGGATCGAAGGAGAATATTATATGTATTCTTATTATCAAAACCACCTAATGCTCACTAACTGTATATAGTGCAATGTCGTGCTGGCTACGAGTCACATATGTAATCCAGATCCTATGTACCTCTTTTGTACGTAATGACAAATATCAAATGCTTGTATTCTACCTCATCTTTTTATGTTTTATAATATATACTGTAAAGCGCTCTGATACCCTCGTGGGTCATGTTCGCGCTATATAAAACATTATAAATAAATAAGGGTGGAGTGGAATTGGCAATAATGCAAATGACTAGCAATAAGACTACCGGCCCTGATTGTGTCCCGGCGGATTTATACAAACAAAATCCATCCTTCTGGGCTAAAATTCTGATAAATGTTTTTAATGTGTCGTCATCGTGGGTATCCTCTACTATTATTCCGATTTTCAAAAAGGGTCAGAGAGGGGACCCTCGTTGTTATAGAGCGATTTCACTAATAGACTCTGCAGTTAAAGTCTTAGGGAGAGTGATTTTAACAAAATTAATGGACTGCCTAGAAGAAAGTTAGGTTTTATCTAATCTACAATATCGATTTAGAAGTGGTAGGGTATAATGGATCAGTGTCTTAATTTATATTTACTAGCAGGCAAATACACTATAGCTAAAGCAGGGACGTTACAGCTGGCTTTTATGGCTCTTTCATTGGCTTTCGACCTGGTAAATAGATCCAAGCTTTGGCATATCCTGTTAGATATGGGCATCGACCCAAGCTTAGTCTACTTCCTGGCTGACCTACACAGAGATCTCACCGCAAGGGTCAGGGTCAACCAAGAAGGAAAATGCACAAGACACTTTACATCGGTTAGAGGCGTTCACCAAGTCCTGTATTTTAGCACCACTACTTCTTACTGTGTCAATAATTTGGGCAAGTTGTTTTAATTGGCTAGCTTGGACATACCCTGGGTAGGGGACAGGCTTATTCCTGTGCTCCTCTACGCGGACAATGCCGTCCTATTAGTCCGTACAGCCGTAGGGCTCCAAAAGCTTTTAGATTCCTTTGGGGCCTACATGACATCTTTGGATTTAGTGGAAAACATAGCCAAATCCCACGTAATGACCATGGGCCGGAAACCTAAAAAACAAAAAACATTTTTCTGTGAAAGTGCAGAACTGACCAGGGTGACCTTCTTTATTTACCTAAGAGTACTTTTTGATGTGAGGGGTTCCTGGGTACCGCGACAGAAAGTAAAAGTAAAAGCGATGGCAAGGTCAACGGCCGCTGTGAATGGATTTGTACAGCGACTGGGGGCTAAGCCAATGGATGCAATGCTCAATATTTATAGGTCTAAATGTATAGCCATTGCATTTATATGGCTCGACCATTTGGGGATATAATTCAATGGAGGGGATACAGACAGTTGAAAATACTGTGTAAAATCTTTATTCGGTAATTTGATCACCATAAAAGAGTACATAAACATTATACAATTCCATTTCTCCGGTTAAAACTATAAATAATACGACATATAAAGGAAGGAATGCACCACAGTCACTGGTTTGCTACGAGCGGTTACATACATCAGACTGTTAGTACCCTAGAATGCAGTTTCAATAACCGGGAGCGCGTCACCCACGCACTGCCCAAAAATTTTGCCACCCCACATGTCATGAAGGAAGATGAAGAATCAGTAGAAAGTACACGTAGTGCCTGACTATGACACCTCAGCCCCAGCTCCCTACATACAGGTTTCAGCCAACATTTCCGGGCCACTTTATAAGCGGGGCAGGCAAAGAATAGGTGGGCCACAGTCTCCTTTGGTGCTGCACAACCAGGGCACGAACGCAAGGAGGCAGCAGAGTTCGACCACCTCGACGTGAAGTCGTACACCGGGAGCGTCCCATATCTCAGTTTTAGATATAGCGCTCTGTCTAGAGGTTTAGTGATCAGGTCGAGGAAGGGTTCCAGTTTTTTCACCCATTTAATTAGCAGAAATTGATCCGTGAGTGAGCCCCCATCCAAACCACTCAGTGCTTCGCTCTGTACCCAGTCCCAATATAGCTTTTTGATCACATCCTTGGGCGGCGGCATTTGGGACTCCCAAGCATCCCTTAGACCTAATTTAAGCACCAGGTCTCTCACATTATTCAGCCATCCTATTTTTTCCCCCGAGTCCAACAGAAGAAGATCGTCCAGCCCTGCAGCATAATTTGCAAGCTCCTCAGTTATTCTTAAATGGGTCCAGAAGAGCAATGGGCGTAGCCTCACCAAATCCTTTAGGGCTCTTCTGCCCAGATCTAATCTCAGGGGGATGAGTGGGGTGGAAACAGGAAGAGCCACCACCTTCCTCAAAAAATTATTTTCCGCTGTGGCGAGATCTGTAACATTTTCGAACCCCCAGAGCTCGGAGCCATATAAGGCCGCCGGAAGAATTTGACCATCGTAAATCGCCATGGCCGGGGAGACAGGTTTACTACTTGACTCGCGGAGCTCCCTCAGAGTCACCCCAGATACTCTTTGGTGGCTGAGTAACATTTTGGCCAGGTGGTCCTTCCAGGTCATTCGACTATTTATCCGGACACCAAGATAGTCGAATGAATTGACCAACTCCAGGGGGCCCCATTAAGCAAGAAGTTGTTTTTAAACCTTTTGGAGGGGGAAAATGCCATCAGTTTAGTTTTCGAGGTGTTGATGGTTAAGCCTCTATTAGTACAGAAGGAACTGAATCGGTTCAAGAGTTTTTGCAGGCCCCCTGGGGATTTGGATATCAGTAAGGTGTCATCGGCGAAAATAAATTTCTACGTACCCTCCTGTCTGTACCTCAATCCACTCCTGCTTTCTCAATTCACCAGGAATTGGGTGTTGGATATGTGGCAGACAGGTTGAGGCTAGCTCCGGTGATTTGCTGGCTTAAAACCTGGCTTAACCCCCCAATTAACGCTGAACCATAATATAATTAGGGATAAACCCCTAGATTCATCAAAGTTCCGTTTTGCGAGTCTGTAATAGCGATTATTAAGGAATCGCTATTACAGACTCGCAAAACGGGATTCATGTACAAATCGCAATTTATTTTGCGATTCCTACAGCTTCCTTATTTGCGATTAGCTAATTGCTAATCGCTAATAAGGAATAACTCCCCATTCATTCCTATGGGCCTAAAGGCCCATAGGAATGAAAGGGAAGACATATCAATGTGCGAATCGCTATTAGCGATTCGCATTTTGAGTTTGCGATTTCAAGGGTGCAGGGGTGTCCAAAGGATACCCTGTTGCACCCCTGAAATGATATTGGACGCTGGTGTTACGCACACACATGTCCCAAGGACATGTGTGTGTGTAACATACAACTTAGTAAAATGCACTTAAGTGCATTTTTCTAAGTTTCCGCTATTTACCACGAGGTTTGACTTCGCGGTAAATAGGGGCCCAAAATTGCGAATTTGCAATTTTTAAATGTTTCATGAATTGCATTTAAGGAATCTCAAATAGAGATTCCTTAAATGCAATTCCTCACAAAATTGCGAATTCTATAATAGCGATTTTTGCATTTGGGATGATGAATCCCAAATGCAAAAATTGCGCTCGCAAAGGGCCAGATTCTCAGAATCTGGCTTTTTGCGAGCCGATTTTACGTTGATGAATCTGTGTGTTAGTCACCCTGGACCGAGTTAACAAAATTCCATGGCTAAACTATGTTAAGAATACTTTAATTAAGCTTGGACGTCCTGACCTATTCGATTCACCGGATAAAGCAAGAAAAGGTGATTTGGCACAGGTAAAAATACACTTACTGGATCAGGATTAAAGTAGAGCGGGGGGAGATCGAATTAAAGAAACCAGCAGTTAAAGTCAATTTTTCGCTAAAAACCACTCCTGAGATTGAACCTTACCTAAGGGTTGTCACGAAGCCGTTCTACAGCCTGCTTTTAACCAGCTTTCGTTTTAACCTAATACACTTTTTTCTGGGTAATATGCAAGGCTAGAGTAGGACGTGTGATTCACGTCCTTGAACCTGTGATCATTTTTCAATACAGGATACAATGCATTTTATTATGTTTTGTGACCACTATAGCGCTATCCGCAGGAGGTTCTTAGTCCCAATTTTAACAGGGAAAAGGTTTTATTCAGGTCAAACCCGCTTTAAAGTATTAAGAAATGCTTAATGATCCATGGGAGATTTTTAACATTGCAAGCTTTCTTGTCGCAGCTGTGAGACATAAGAAAATGTGCTACCCTATATTAGCATCAGAGTATTTGTAAAGTTCATGTTATCACTCTTTTAATTCTTGCCTTTAATTGCTAAATTATTTTTATTGCATTGATGTACTGTTTTAATTGTTTTAAACCACAGCTAAGATTTTTATGCAACCTCATGAACTTTGTCTTATTGCCTCCCTTATTTTCGCAAATCACCCTATTACTGATGATTCGGTAATGATATTTTACTGTGTATTGTATGTGTTTTTATTGTGTACTGTATGTGTTTTACGTATTGCATTGTGATTTAATGCATGGTACTTTTATAGTTTTTAGTAACCGAATAAAGTGTTTTTATGATGACACACACAATTCCTTAATTATTGCAGGTGCTTTTAACACCAACTTTGAATCTTTTGATAACAATGGTTACCCTCTCACAGAGGGTGAGGATGAGGAATGGGGCATCCCTGCATTAGATATTGTGTCGTTGAAGCGATGGTCAGATGCAGCATATTATCTACAGTCATTTACTCTACCTCATGGTCGGAGGGGCTGTAACGGCCGCACAAAATCCGATTTGCAAGCACTCTACATTTTTAATCGCCCGGCCACTCTAGTAGGATCGACTATATTTTGACTGCTCTCTCACTCTGGAGTTCTGTAGTAGACATGAAGGTGGTCCCTAGTGACTACAACCCCATCCGTTGTTCAGTGAATAATATAATTAATCATTTTCTGGATGTTCCACTCTCACTTTCTCTAGATCTAAATCCAACTAATGACAGACGCATGATAAACCATAGCGTTTCAACCAGAACCTAGGGCTGAAATGAACAGGGCCCTGCAAGACACCATAATGGATCTAGACAGGCCAATGCTTTTGCAGGATAAAAAGTCTGCAGTTACATCTATACATGGAAAGCAGTTTAATATAACTGGAAAATGTTTCATATGGAACCATTATGAAGGCCTAATGGTGGTAAAACCTGGTCCTACATCGTATAACAAAGAATGTGGACACAAGCCCTGGAGAGTGGCGCTATTGATTTTATTAGAGCTAAAAGGAAGTAAAATAGGCAGGTTCAGGAAAAAGCTCACAATGATTGGGAGACACAGATTTGGGAAGACCATTATGATGCAGCAAAAACTAACGATGCTAGGTGTTGGAACTGGGGTCACCAGTCCCCTAGGGTAGCATGGCACGAGCGGGTAGACATCCGAAAGCACATGTGTTAAGCGATCATGCAGCACAAACTCACACTGAGACAGAAACCTGGGCACGCAATAAATGACTCCACTCCAGAGCTTGTATAAAAACAAGTGATTTGTATTAAGATAAATAATCAGATAGATAGAGCAGGATCAGGGAAATCATAAATTCATTTACAATACATGTGTCTCAAAACTTGCGATCAATATTAGATGAATAAATATCCGTTCTGCAATAAATATTAAATATTGGATCAATAAATAGTTCAATAAATTTTTAGTGGGACACAGGCCCGACCTACGCCTTGCTTCTTGGTCAGTACCTGAAAGGAATACATCTCAAAGTCATAAGAACAACACTGCATTAAGCATCAATATCCATTTCCTCAGGTAAACAAAGGGACAGTTCCATAACAGAAACATCTCCCCGCTGTAGGAATAAACAATTCGTTAAGTGTAGTTCAAACATTTCCTTAAATATGAAATATTTCATTTGCCACAAAAGTATGTGGACGTAACTCTCCTCCTGTAATAGGAATTAAACATTTCATTAAGAATAATTATTCCATATAACAAGGTTGGGCATCCCTTTGGGAGAACTTCTCATTGGGCCCAGCTAACCATTGCATTAGCCAGCACTAACTAGGAGAAAACATTGCAATCTAGGTAACCATCCCCTTGTGCAGGTTTAACTGTATCAGGGCTACACCAACATTCCTTCAGGGAAGTAGAAATCCCTACATTGAGCAGGTGTAAGTAGATCTCTGTTATAGCAGGGGTATGAGACCCTTCCCTGGGCAGGAGTAAACATTGCCTCAAATGAGGTCAACACCTTTCATTAGGCATAAAGTATTTCTTTAGGCATCACACACCATCCTGTTACCTGATGCCTGAACAGGCAGGGCCTTCCCCCTATTAATCAGGAGCTTACAGGTAAAACATTTCCTGCAATAGAGATAATCAGTTTAGCAGAAGTAAAACACTTCACTGAGGGTAAAACATTTCATTAACCATTTCCTTAGGCAGGAATGAAACTCCTATGGCAGGAATAAAAACACGCCACTGCGGATAAAACATCTCATTAGGCAGTGTAACTATATCCTTATAGCATTAACGTTCCCCTACTCAGCAATCAACAGTTAACAACTCTTCAAGGCAGAGATAACCATTTTTAACAGGCAAGCCTGAGCTTAGAAGACTTGGTTTATGCATGTAAAGTGTTTTAGTAAATGTAAACATTTCTTTTAAAGCAAGGAGCACCTCACTCCATAACTGTGGGCATGTGCTCCACCTTTCAACCAACATGAATACATTTTTCATTAGTCAGCAGACACAGTTCATTATGCAGCTGTTGGCGTTTCCACCCCCAGGCCAGGATCAACATTCTAATTCCTACATTAAGCAGGCATAAACCTTTCAGCACCCAAGAGTAATCCTGTAAATAAGTAGAGGTTATAACACTGGGGCAGGGGTGTAATAAAACTTCTATAGTTCAGAATAATCCTGGTTCCAAGCAGGAATAACCACCTCAAAACTCTTCCCCAATCATAGGTAACATCCCCCTAATCAGGAGTAAACATTACAGGGAAGGAATCAGGCATAGGCATTTCATTAAGTAACTTATAAATAGAACATTACTCATTGCTAGAGAGCAACATCTCATTAAGCAAGCACAGGCCTTGCTTTAGACTAGTAAAACATTTCTGTTAATTAAGGTGAACATTTCAATAAGCAATTCAGTAAAGCATTCTCAATGAGCATTTTACTATGCCTTGGACTCCCCTATGCAGGGCTAAGCCATCGCAGGTGAACTCAGTATGTCTTTAGGCCTACGCCGGAACCAGGGCCCAAACAGTTAATGAATGGCAAGCCTGTCCTCAGGCATAAACAGTAACTTAATGGCCTCCACGTCACTAGAGGCACATAGGGGCCAACAGGTGGGCACTTAAGGTCAAAAATACAGCGTTTCTCTGGGGCCTACAAGAGAGCGCTTGGAGGCACAATTACAGCGCTTCTATGGGACATTCAAGAAAGCGCTTGGAGTGAAATTACAGCGCTTCCCTGGGCACTACCTCAGTTCCTCACATGACAGCGCTTGGCCACAGGCAATGCTGGGGACAGCGCTTCAGCAGGCAATCAGGTTTAGATAATAGCACCCTGCAGGTACAGCACTTCACAAGGCAGCAACCCCCTTCAGTACCTCAGCACTCTTCACAGGGACAGCAAAGGAGCGTTGGGGGAGCAGGGAGTCAGCGCTTCAGAAGGCAGCAACTTCTAGAGCCACAGAAGTTCTTGGTGACACAGCGCTTCAGGGGGATAGCGCTTTTCAGGATTCACAGCGCTACGATATAGCAGGCAATTCACAGCAGAGGTAGCGCTCGGCAGACAGTTCATTCCAGGTAGCGCTGCTGAAGGGCACCACAGAATATAGCGCTTCAGGCAGAAATCACGCCCAGGATTCTAGCGCTTCACAGACAGCAGGGTGCAGGGCTATAGCGCTTTGGCCCACACGAGGTGGGGGCAAGACCAGCAGGTCTAATAACATTCAGTTCAGGGTGCTGCAGTTCAGGCAAATATAGCGCTTCAGAAGGCAGCAACCCCCTCCATTACTCCAGCGCTCTTCACAGGGTCAGCAAGGGCAGCGCTAGATATACAGGACAGGTGACACCCCAGTAGCAGGTTAGCAAGGGAGACCCCAGGTGACATCAGGAAACGCAGGGTCAGTACCGCGCCAATACCTGTTTGCTTCTTCAAAAGTCCTGTGATGATTTAATTTCTTCTTAGCGCTTTAGGTTTCTTAGTTTCTTGTTGGCGTGATGTTTCTTGCGCCCTTTGGTTTCTTGTTTCCTTGAAGGGGGTTAAGATGGTGGCCGGTGTTAGATCTCCTCAGCCAATCCCCTCAGTGGTCCCTGGGGGTCCCCTGCCGCGGGGTTAGGTCAGTGGGGGGGGGTACAGGATGCCTCAATACTTGTAAAGCAGCACACTAGGCCCTGTCATTCCAGCATCATAAGACCCTGCCCTGACCCCCACTGCCTATCCTCCTGCGTAGGTACTTCCCCAGGTCTCCCCTTAGTCCCTCTGACAGGAAAGTTTACCTTCCTTTCCTTATACAGTGCCAGTTGACAGTTGGCAGTGGCAGTTGGTGTCACCTCACCTGTTCCAGAAGGTTCCAGGGGGTTCTAGGAGGTTCCACCATTCTACCTGTGGGCAGGCTGGCAGGCTAAGTTGATACATTGTTTGGAGGGTTCCAGCCAGGCCCTAGCCACTAGAATGCGCCCACTAAACCCCGCTGCAGCAGCAGTGGTCAGTGGCAGCCATGTTAGGGGTATAAGACACCTGCATCTTAACATCAGTTTCACAGTACACAGGGCTTTCCTCACTACACAAGGCCTATACATTGTTGTTACCATGAGGGCATTCTGATTTAAAAGGGAAATAAAAAGGCGAAAAATTTTGGGGAAAGGGCCAAGTCTCACACTAGGACATTTGGGGACTCGGTAACTAATGGGGGGAAGAATGGCTTACGCCACCTTGTGCACTCTAGCACCCTAAGGCCTGGCGCAGCATTTTTCTGATTTGTATGGTCTACCCCTGGCTGTGGACATAGATGACGGGGTCTCCTTAAACCTTGGGAAACATGCACTCACCTCATTTTTAACTATAGAGCTACCTGAAACCATGAGTGCAATCAAGGGTATCGCCCTCTGCAAAGCTGCAGAGCCCGATGGGGTTCCTGGGGACTTTTTCCGATCAGAAATAGAGAATTGGGCGGTGTATATAAACATATTATCCAATGCAATACTGGGGGTATGGGCATTCCAAGTCTCTAGAAAGCAGCAGCGATTGCATCAGACTAGAAAAAGGGCTCCAGGAACTCTCTTTTAAACTACAGACGGATAAGTCTTATTGACGTTTCCCAGAAGGTCTTCTGCAAGCAGATCTTAAATAAGTTGGACCTCTGGATAGAGGAGCACAAAGGCTTATTGAGTTTGTAAGCGGGGTTAAGTAGGCAGAAAGGCACAATTGCTCAGGTCATTATGTTCTCGACTATGTACTGGAAGATGGTTGTCCCCCAGAAGTCACATTTATACTTAATATTTGTGGATCTAAAATCTGCTTTTGACCTGGTTCATCGTCATAAATTATGGGAGGTACTGAAGCAGAAAGAGATCCCTACTGATTTTTGGGATATCCTCATGCGCTTACTCCAAGGTACATATGCTCAAGTACGCTGGGGATCTATGGGCGAGTTAACAAAATGCATAGGGATACACTAAGGTGTAAGCCAGGGATGCCTACCTGCTCCAGGTTTATTCTACCCTACCTCAATGATGTGGTTGCCAAACTAGTGTTATATTCCATATATGCACCACACTATAGGCCAGGGTAATATCCCAACCTTTCACCTATATTCGTCCCTACATTACATACATAACAGGCTGCTAGGACTGACCCATTACCTAGGTACAGTACTGCTTTCAGAACGTGGGGTTTTCCCTGAACAATAGCCTCATACATTATGCATGAGGATTCTTGGAAACTCAGCAGGACCATAATTTCCTGCATAATAACTATGTACAAGGTTCATTCCCGACGTCATCCTAAGTCCGACAATGGCACAGCAAGGTAGAATCCCTGGGGATACCTTTGGGTATATAAACATCACATCTTGCTGAGATAGTCAGAGGAGATCACGACTTCCATGCGTCCACACTGAGTCGAGACGCTGAGGTTTCTTCATGCAGATACTCGAGCTCGCAGTGGTCTAACATCCCTTACGTGATGTCCAGCTCAAGACCAAGACGGGGTCCCACAGTCTCTCACTTCAGGTAATAGGGTTGACTTTATCTTGAAGGGATTCTTGGCTTAACATCTACATACATGCTAGATACACTCAGGTACATCTAGTTAGGGTAGAATTGTAGGAGTATGCATTTTATCTTGTATTTTATATACTTGCCTGTATTCATGGTTATAACAAGATGGTAGAAATTTACCATCCTTTTAGCTTCCTAGTGCAACATTTATATCTGTTTCTGTCTAGTGGTTGTTTCAACACTAGAATAATGAATGTTCAATAAAGGCTTATTGAAAAATGTCCATATAGTTTATTCTGTGTATCTCTCTGAGACGAAGTGAACACGAGTGACTGACCAAAAAGTATTGTACTGTTTCCACAGTCTTGAGAGTTGTCATATTCGATAGTTGCCAAGAACTATTCTCTCCTTGTTAACCCCTTGCATGCTGCCGCGATTCTGCGCCTGTGCGGCGAGTGGGCGGGTTTATGACAGCCCCCAGCCGTCGTCAGCACACGAGCGCGGTAGTGCATGACGGATTGTCGTGTATTTCTATAGGTTCTGATTCGATCCCCCTATTCCTGACCCTATTCTGGTTAAACTTACTAGCTAGTTAACTAACAGTCAGCCCATGAGGCAAGAAATTCCCCATGATGCAGATACCGTTATCTGACGCAGTCACACTACGGCACAGGAACGTGTTATCTGATTAGGTCATAACGCTTGAGATCTAATTAGACAAGCGACATTCCTCCAGCCCCTGATAAGGCATACGACGTTCTCATAACAAATCAAACCTATGACAACCTGGATAATCCGTGCGGCCATTGTTTTGATTTCACAGAGAACTTTAGTAAAGAATGTGCTAACGAGCAAGTCGTATGACATCTTTATTGACGTACCTATGTCCATCCTTACGTCAATCCCGGCACCTTTAAGGTATAAATATTGCCGACCTTGCCCTATGCAAACACACGCGTGGTGACAAGACGGAGCAGCCATACTTGCCGAAGCCGAGAGCAGAAGCAGACCCCGCAGGCAGCAGCCCCGCCTTCCTGACGCGCTGAGAGACGCGCTGCTATCTCAAGCCGAGAGACCCAGCACCGGCGCTTCTGGGCAGCCCTCGCAGGCAGCCTGGAATATCGAGAGCAGAGAAAGAGATACCATTCCTCATTCATCCTAAATTCCAGGTACAGAACTGAATAACCCCTCCTAGAGAATTCTTTAGTTATTCACTTGGCAAAAACAAACTTAAACTAAACTGTAACTTTCTATTCCCGCCCACGCATTAGACTTAGGTCAGGTACACGGGGTAGGCGTAGTTAGAAACACCAGTTGAGTACGTTTAGTCAAATGTATATGTGTATGTAAATATATTTTATTCATTTTAAACATCATATGGCTCAGAAACCATATCAATGTTTTTACAGTATTATTTTATACTATTGCTTCTAATGTATGCACTTTACTTAACTATAAGTATTGCAATAATATCGATCCATTTCTCTTGTACGAGAAAAGAGACTGATCAATAAATAACATCTTTTATTGAACACGCCCGTCTCTTCCTTTTCTCTACATTCTGATGAGACTAAGAATGCACGTACTGACTGAGTAAAATAATTGCCTTGTGCTCACACGACTCTCGAGATTGACTCTTGATTAGGGGAGAGCAAAGTTGTCATGTTCTATGGTTGTCAGAAACTAAATCCCTTCTTGTCTAATCAGGGGAGTTAATCCTTCCTTGAACATTCGAGAAAGTTTCTAGCGAACTCTGAGCTTAGCTGGCAAACCCAAAAATTAAGTCTAGTATCGACAGTAGTAGACCTAGTTAACGTCTGGCCTAGGCCTTTACTGCTGTAGGCACTATTCCAATGCGCAGAGCCTATTGGGAAAATAGGAGCTACACTACATGGCGCCCAACGCGTTTGGAAAGGGCGATAAAACTAACGTAAGACATTTAGAGTAACTCAGTCGTGCTTTCTCACTCAGACCCCTTTTCCCAAATACTCCAAAGACGTCTGGAGTGGGTGAAAGGTTATAATATCCTCCAAAACCTCGCAGGAGGGAACTCCTATGTATGGTTCTTGGTCTAGTCAACGTTGAAGGATAAAACAGTTCCAAAATATTGTGCACCTAATCTCTGTTTCCATAAAGAAACCTGATCTGCAAACAAAAATAATACCATCCTGTCAGTAAAATGGGAGACAGCGATGGAGAAAGAGAGGCAATTAGATTAGCTACTGAAATATCAGATGCTGATGCTACCATGCAAGCAGCAGACGCGGATATAATACTTATTCCGGTCATTAAAAGGAGATCTATAACCTTAAAACTTATAGAAAATGGACTGACACCTAGAGGTGGCACAGTCATATTCGTAATTGAGGCACACGAATATCGGCAGACAGAGGTATACTATACATGGATACATTTTCCAGCAGCAAATGCTGTAACAAAGTACTTCCACTATTACAAAGTAGAGGAACCTCCTGAAACGTACACTCCTTTCGAGGAGGTGGAAGTACCACTCAAATTCCAAGAGCATTTGCTCTTATTTGATGGCGCCCTAATACATAACAATCACATTACAAGGCTCGGTCCTTTAGGAAGACCAGGAGCAACGTGGCCGGTCCTAGCCGGATACACACCACATCCAGACATCGAAAGAATGCCTGCAGCAGAGCTATTAATACAGCTAAAACAACTACTAAAAATTCATAGACAATTAGTTCAGTATGTAATGCGGACTTCAACAATTCAGCCAGCGATTAAAATGTAGTGTAGCTCCTATTTTCCCAATAGGCTCTGCGCATTGGAATAGTGCCTACAGCAGTAAAGGCCTAGGCCAGACGTTAACTAGGTCTACTACTGTCGATACTAGACTTAATTTTTGGGTTTGCCAGCTAAGCTCAGAGTTCGCTAGAAACTTTCTCGAATGTTCAAGGAAGGATTAACTCCCCTGATTAGACAAGAAGGGATTTAGTTTCTGACAACCATAGAACATGACAACTTTGCTCTCCCCTAATCAAGAGTCAATCTCGAGAGTCGTGTGAGCACAAGGCAATTATTTTACTCAGTCAGTACGTGCATTCTTAGTCTCATCAGAATGTAGAGAAAAGGAAGAGACGGGCGTGTTCAATAAAAGATGTTATTTATTGATCAGTCTCTTTTCTCGTACAAGAGAAATGGATCGATATTATTGCAATACTTATAGTTAAGTAAAGTGCATACATTAGAAGCAATAGTATAAAATAATACTGTAAAAACATTGATATGGTTTCTGAGCCATATGATGTTTAAAATGAATAAAATATATTTACATACACATATACATTTGACTAAACGTACTCAACTGGTGTTTCTAACTACGCCTACCCCGTGTACCTGACCTAAGTCTAATGCGTGGGCGGGAATAGAAAGTTACAGTTTAGTTTAAGTTTGTTTTTGCCAAGTGAATAACTAAAGAATTCTCTAGGAGGGGTTATTCAGTTCTGTACCTGGAATTTAGGATGAATGAGGAATGGTATCTCTTTCTCTGCTCTCGATATTCCAGGCTGCCTGCGAGGGCTGCCCAGAAGCGCCGGTGCTGGGTCTCTCGGCTTGAGATAGCAGCGCGTCTCTCAGCGCGTCAGGAAGGCGGGGCTGCTGCCTGCGGGGTCTGCTTCTGCTCTCGGCTTCGGCAAGTATGGCTGCTCCGTCTTGTCACCACGCGTGTGTTTGCATAGGGCAAGGTCGGCAATATTTATACCTTAAAGGTGCCGGGATTGACGTAAGGATGGACATAGGTACGTCAATAAAGATGTCATACGACTTGCTCGTTAGCACATTCTTTACTAAAGTTCTCTGTGAAATCAAAACAATGGCCGCACGGATTATCCAGGTTGTCATAGGTTTGATTTGTTATGAGAACGTCGTATGCCTTATCAGGGGCTGGAGGAATGTCGCTTGTCTAATTAGATCTCAAGCGTTATGACCTAATCAGATAACACGTTCCTGTGCCGTAGTGTGACTGCGTCAGATAACGGTATCTGCATCATGGGGAATTTCTTGCCTCATGGGCTGACTGTTAGTTAACTAGCTAGTAAGTTTAACCAGAATAGGGTCAGGAATAGGGGGATCGAATCAGAACCTATAGAAATACACGACAGGATGGGGACCGTCATCAGCATGCAAGGGGTTAAGAGGAGTTTCTAGTGGTACTATGAGCTAGCTGGTACACAGGCCAATATACCCGGTAGGGTTGTCTGGAATCAGTCTGGACACCAAGCCCACAGTGTATGTTGTCTAAATGCGCAGATCCTGTATAGGTTTTATAGTAACTACACAACACTAGAGGACTGCAGAGTGACACACCAAGGGTAGCGGGCCGAAAGATCCCTCTGCTTCTCTTTGCAGATGACACCTTCATGGTGTCCAAAACAGCACCTGGCCTGCAGACCCTGGTGGATAGACTAGCGGCCTTTTGTGCTGACTGATCTAAACAAGGGGTCCCCCAAATAACCCTCCAGCATCTGGGTAAGTAAACAGTATTATATACAAGTAATGCCTCGGGACAAATATCCAAAATATACAGTAGGCTGAAGAGAAACTTCAATTATCCCTTCCTATGAGTATTATTCTCTCAAAAAAATCTATATTTTATTCAGATCAAAAATCAAAAGGCAATTCAAACAAAAAGATCTTAGAAGCTAATTTTTTTAAAGCAAACTTTTTTTGTATTTATTTTGCAACTTTCAATATGTGTGTGCATGTGCATTCATCTATTTTAACATACAAACACTTACATGACATAACAATATATACAGTATTCACATTTAAACAAACATATATCTTCTCTTCCTCGTTGCCCTATTAGTCAATAAGGATGCTCCCAAATTTTTTTGAAACAACAAGCATTCCTTTTATCAGAGGATCACCCTTCTAAGGATTACTAAGAGGTATATTGCTCCAACCTCAACCTAATCAAGTCAGAAACCAGTTGTAAAACTTTAGGGGGACAGGGATCTCTAGCAAGCTTGATTTCGGATGCATAAGGTGAATTTTAATTTGAGTACAGACTAATTAGGGGTCAAGGTCGATGGAGGCTTCCAAGGTTAAGGAGACCCTTGTTACTCAATGTCCTCTCAAATGAAAAAAAGTCCTCATTTACCTTAAAATCAGGGAATATGTTCAAGATTTTCTCTTTAAAACAACCTGCAACCTTATTACAAAAGCTTTGCATATTCTCTAAAACTTGCTGCGCTAGTGGGGTATAAAGTTCTTTCACAACTTTGAAAAGTTCATCAGGGGTATTGCTAGTATAATATAAAGATTTAGTATTAAAAATTGTGTGTTTTCCATATCACTGTAGGAATCTAGGATCTGCTTCTATGGTTACCCCCACTTTTTACTTGAAGTGATGCTGTTTATGACTAGACTGACTGGGATCATGCTAATCAGGACCCCAGTCTATCTGCTTTCTCACTAAATTGTTGTGTTGAGTACTAAGGTACATTCCAGATTGGACACTGGGGTACTCTTATCAGTCCCTAATACATAGTCATTCCCCGTCGCACATGTTTACAGTCCTCGCAGAGGGAGCCCTGGGAGTCTTACTCGCCCTGTTCACAGTAGTGAGCCAAGCGGGGTCCTGAGATAGTTATCCCCCCTACCAGCCTCTGTGCACTGCCAGGGGAGTGTGGGGTAAAACGCTGGGACCAGGTTGGACCGAGTGAAGCTACTGCTTGTTCCCCACGACCGCAGTTGGTACAGTGGGAAATGCTAAGCAACCCAGGCAGGAACAAGAGAACCCCCCCCTTTCCCCTCCAAGGAGTGTTGTGAAATGGAAGTGGGGGCACATGGCCCTGGGTAAACACTCCAAGCCATGGCCAGTATGTACATCTAATAACCACGGAGAGGAGATGGGCTGTGGACTTCCCCCTTGGCCGTCACCTACCCAGCCGGACTTTGGGCAGACTCTCCTTCGTCTCTTCATCCTATTTCCCTCCTACCCCTTTACCCTACACCCTTTCCCTCCTAAGCTCCACTTGCCTCGTCTTCTACGTTCGTTAAACGTTTTTCTAGTAACTGATGTAACTTGTAACTTATGTAATTTTCTAACTTTGTGGAACCTTATGTAAAACGCTCTGATACCTCCGGGTCTAGCCAGCGCTATATAAAACTCAAATAATAAAAAAATAATAATAATAGTACTAAGGTACCCAGGGCATAGGTACCCGAGAGGTCTCTCATGGGCTGAAGCATGCATTATGCCTCCCATGAGAGACCATGCAAAATGGAACCACAGGCCTGCCATTGCAGCCTATGTAAGTTGGTGCTTGCACCACTTACTTAAGATATAGGTTTCCTATGTCTAAGGGTCATTGCACTTAAAACCTATAAGTCACCCTTATAGCAGGCCCTTGCAATCCTGAAGGCAGGGCGCTTGGTTCTAAGTGAGAGGGTGCCCCTGCATGAGCAGGACACCCCTGCAGCCTATGGAGTCCATTCTACCGGGTTGTCAATGAATCAGCCATATACTATATAGAGGGGCAACGCGTAATTACACAATGACCATCTCGAAAACGGCTGCAACAAATCCTATCATGTTTGGTATCAAACATGTTGGAATCATACCCCCAAGCACTGAAAGAGTCCTCCATTAGGTTCTCAGTGTTCCCGGTGCCAACCTTCTAGACCCGGACAGCACAAAATGGCTGCTGCCGACCAGAGACACATTTCTGCCCTTCTGCTGCTGAGCCAAGCTCAAGCATAGGAAGCTGGAACAATAGGCATTCTGTCACAGGGAGGTGTGACCACCTCCCAGACAGGATTTAGTGTATTGGGACTGGGTGGGTGTGCTTGCCAGCGCCAGAAAGTCTGCATGAGGGGCACACTTGATGTCCCAGTGTATAATCCAGTTCAAACCAGTTTTGGGAGCCGTTGGCTCCCGCTCTGGCGCAAAACTGGACAAAGGACATGGGAGTAACCTCTCCCCTGTACAGACCCTCCCCATGGAGAATCCCCTGAATCTTCCAAACCCTTTCCCTAGGGTACTTAAGGGCTTACCTGGGTGTAGGTCCCTAGATTCGTCGTGGGATAAGAATCAGATCAGACACCACTGGGCACTCTGGACTTCGTCTTCCTTTCAGTCTGCTGCATCGTCTGTACCTGTGCATTATATAGGAACCTTCCAAGGCCTGTGAAGCATCAAAGACACTTGAAGAAATCTCCCTTTGCGTGAAGGAGTTACTCCCCTGCATTTGCAGGCACCACAACTAAGTCGACTGGTCTGCAGGTCCTGAGCTCCTCCGGACTCCGTGGGTTCTGCAACACAGGTGGTGGTTTTCCACAACTCCTGAGGCCTGCTCTGCCCTCTCACAAAGTTTGAGGCCAGGTTCACTCGAGGAGTTTGCAATAACTGAACCCCTGTGCACCGCGTCCAACTTGCAGTTGCAAAGGCTTGTTGGCTTCTTTTTAAGAAGCTCTTCTGGCTCCAAGTAGCCCTAACCTCAAGCACCTACAGTGATTAGAATCTTCAGCCACACCACAACGGGTGCATCATTGCCTGCATCTTTTGGTGAGCTGCTTGAGTTCCTCTCGCGACTCCAGTGCCTTCGGCCTGTGGGTCCACTTGAGGGTCACACTTGTTTTTTTTGGGCTCCCCGGATTGCTCGAGGCCTGCCCTGCCTTCCCTGCTTCCGGTGAGTCCCCTGGATCTTGCTGGTGCCGACGTTGCTCCTTCATTGATTCCTGCGTGGCTTGCTTTGGCCAAGACTTGTTGGTGCTCCCGCCGGACAAGACCCTTCAGCACTTGACATCCTTCGTGGGACAGCTCGTGCACGGCTCCTGGTCCTCCTCAGCATCGCCTGGTCCTCACAGCTGCAGAGTCAAGGTCATCGTCACCCATCTTGCAACACCAGACATTGGAGGGCAGTCGTTTTCCAGGTCTCCTGGTGACTCTTGAGTGACATAGACTCTATTCCCTCTGCTTGCAGGTACCTCTCATCTAGAATCCACCTTTGGATTTCACCAGATACTTCCTCCTTTTGCAACAGTGGCCCTTTCCTGAAGTCCTCCATTGGGTTCGACAGCGGTTTCTGACACCATTTCACATATATGCATGCGGTGTCCCTGGTGTAGGTAATGTGGGTACAAGAGTATTCACAGGTGGGGTGGCTCTCCAACCTTCTGTCTTCCACGGGGTCCACTGGGAAGGGTCCTTAATCTTTAAAAATCCAAACCCGACTTGCACATAGAGCTGTACTGAGCACGCGGTCATGTTTCCACACTGCACCCGCTCTCCGTGGGGTCCCTTCCTCCTCACCTTGGGTGGTTCTTTGGGGTCCCAGCACTTCTACGTCCTCTCAACCCTGTCTTGATCCAAGTAGTGGTCCTTTTACCACTTTCTTAGTAAATGGTTTGGTCACCTCCTGGGGTCCACCGTGTATTTCGGGCTATTTACTGTGTTTCTTTGCTAAAGTATTGAGTGCATTGAGTTTATCTCCGTGTTAGAGATATTGTAAGGTACTAGAGAGTATTATATAATAAATACATATTTTTATACATACTTGGTGGGTTTCTTTTCACTTAATTCATATTATAAGAAAGAATTCTGGTACAACAAGCTTTGCACTCCTTCTGGACTAAGCCTGAAGGCTGCCCTCCACAGATACCACTTAGAGAGCTTTCGAAGGTTGTTTAAGACCTCTTAAATCACCATAAGGGTTGTTAGGACTGGTGCAAGGTGCCCACTTACATTAATGAACTTATAATGCTTTTTTGAGTAAGAGCATTTTCTCGGGAGCTGCCTTGATCGACCATCTGTAGTATTAGGTAAGGGATCTGCCCCAGGGACATGCCAACCCACCAGCCTTTGAAGGGTTGTTAACCTTAAATTGATCCCATTATTTGTTTATTACTGTTGTTTTAGATACTGTCAAATTGGGATATATTACTATACCCAAGACTATTTGGCGAATTCAAATACCCCTCACACCTCTGCCACACCTCCATCCATCATACAGAAGCAAGTTCACACCATGCCATAGTCAAATCTTACCTGGTGCGTGAGGATGTGGTCTAATACTCCTTCCTCCCCCATTTAGGATAATCATGGTGAAAACTAATGATGTTTCACCATTGTTTCAGGAGGATTATATAATACCCACAGAGGACAGTCTTGTAAAGTTACCACAGACTGCACCCAACCATTGATTTCTTGATGTGGGATGATTAATATTCTGCCTCCGACATACATTGAAGTACCTGGGTAAGCTCATGTCTTCTATTTTAATTAACAGCCCAAATAATTTTCAAGAATACTAAGCCCATACCACTCTTACAGTCCCCAGAATCTTCGTCCTGAGGAGACCTCGATAACAATAGAGGGTCAAAACATTGTCATTAATTTATAAAGGATAGTACAAAGAACACTAGAACACACTCTAGGACACATGATTTATTCTGAAACCTTAAAGGACATCCTTTCAACTCCAATAAACAATTCCTTATTTTTAAAAACGGTCACTTTAGCCATATTCACTTGTTAGTTATGGTCACTACACTGGGGTCACATAAGTCACAATGTTTCCAAATAAATATGTAAAGAGTAGTAATACACAGCAGAAGTTTATTAGATTTACGTTTCTATTTTCATAAACTGTAGTTGCAAATTAAAAGTACTCGCTTCGGCTGAAGTGAGTGTTGAATAAGAAATTCTGTTGGGCTGTTTTCTCTCCAGTCATATGTTGTTCTCTGAAGTCATAAACTAAACAGAATTTTAAAGAATCTTATAAGTGCTGTAAATATTGACTCAGTTGCTAACTTCGCTTAAATAGCTGCAAGATATCAGGAACTTGCTGAAAATAACAAATGTTGATCTAAATGAGTTCCTTGTGCCAGACTGATATATCGCTGTTGGATTCAGTGGTTAAGGGGGCTAAGGTGGTGGTCATGTGCTCCTGAATAGATTGACCGGATGGGCGGAGCAACACGATATTTGATAAAATGTTCAATATGGGTTCCGCCCAGGCCGGCCTACAGTGGCCCAGTGTCTTAACCTCACCCTGATCCTTAGCAAGTACACAGTTGCACGCTCTGGTACCATCTACCTAGCTTTCATGGACTTATCCCCCGCATTTGATCGCGTCAACAGGTCCAAACTGTGGCAGTCCATGAGAGATATGGGGGTAGATGGCAACATTGTTCACTTTCTAGAGGATCTCCATTGCGCAACCAAGGCTAATCTCAGGTTTTCACAAGATCTGCGTGTGTCCCGTGATTTTGACATCAAAAGAGGCATTCGTCAAGGGTGCATTTTGGCCCCCTTTTTGTTCAATTTA
The DNA here is from genome assembly GCF_964261635.1 of Lissotriton helveticus. NCBI lineage: Eukaryota > Metazoa > Chordata > Amphibia > Caudata > Salamandridae > Lissotriton > Lissotriton helveticus. The sequence continues at coordinate 2,107,005,517 of NC_136065.1, forward strand.
TTTATTAATGATCTAGACAAAGTTATTCTGTCCACAAGGGTGGATTACCCGTATGTAAGTAGACGCGGCCTCCCTGTATTACTTTACGAGGACGACGCAGTCCTTATTTCAAGGACTGCGAGGGGGATACAAACACTACTTGATGCCTTTTCCACCTTTATGGCCGATCCGGTTTTATCTATTAAAAATCTAAATCTTACGTCATGCAAGTGGGGACCCATCTGAAAGAACAGTTTCAATTCAGGGTCAGCCAGGCAAAGGTGCAGCGTACTGAAGCCTTTTCATACTTGGGTGTCATTTTGGATACACGTGGAAAGTGGGGTCCACTCAAACAAAGAAAGAAGGGGGATCTGATGCGGGTGAACGCGGCTATCTTGAATTTCGCATCCAAGCTAGCAAAGAGACCCATTGCAGCTCTGTTGAAGATCTACGAGGCAAAGAGTGTTGCTACTGCCTCCTATGGAAGCGAAATCTGGGGGCATATCCCCTTAGATGACATCCAGGTAGTTGAGAACAGTTTCCTGAAAAATCTATTGGGTGTCCCTCGTGGCACACCGAATATGGTGGTACACGAGGAACTTGGGGTGCTTTTCTTAAATGATACACTGGCCCCTCCGCCCCTTAACGTTCTGGTTAAAAACCTGGTTGAACAAGGACCTGACCCTGAGTCATATGATTTTAAAGGGGTGTATGACTCTCTACCGCACGCTCAGCATCACTTGGCTCAAATACATTAAGGATAACTTTGAAAGGTTGGGCCGAGGTGAACTGTACACCAACCCTGTTTCAATAACTAAACAGGATGTGGGGACAATAAAGGAGTCCTTCGGCAACCTCAGGAGATTGGAAAGGGAAGGGCTGGAACTGTGTAAACACAGGGTACGCAAATTTATAATGCCTACGTTATCAATCGAGCCTTACCTCCTGGGACCCTGTAGCACTTATGAACGGTTTTTACTGTCAAGGTTCCGATTGGACCTTTTTCACCTCCTGCTCGCCGTACCTAGGGGGAGTAGTAGGGGGCAAGTGTTAGCACCCTGTGGCTGCAGCGGAGAGTCATCCCAGGACCTGCTACACTTTGCTTTATTCTGTAGCTTTTACATGGTTCCTAGGAAGTTTTTTATTGTGCCGATATTGAAAAGTATGGATTTTAAACAGGCTCGTCCAGTTCTCTTGTTTTTACAATTATTGAAAGAGGAGTGTATTCCTTTTGTTCTTGGGTACCTGAAATCTGTGGTAAAATGCAGGGCCTGTCTTGATTGAATATTAACTGTCGACAGGGGTCGAGGTAGCTTTTAAATTCAGTTTTAGGTACGGGCAGTGCAATCACGTTGCTAGATAATTAACTTACTGCTTACGTATATTGATACATGAATTTTGTAGTATTATCTATTAACTTTTTTATGGAATGTCGTGAAATGTCTCATTTGTGACAAAATGTGATTTTATGTAATTAACATGTGAAGATAACTTTTATGGTTTTATATTTCTGAAACCGAATAAAGTTGAGTTGAGTTGAATTGAATTGAATCCTTGTGTACAATTGTACTTAAGCTGATTAGCTATACCCAGTTTGCAGGGACATATAGGTTTCTCTTGTTTTTTGTTGAATGGAAAGCACTTACATTAGTGGACATCATACACCAGGCCAGCTTCTCACACCAGGGTATTTTGATCCTAAAGTCTTGCACACACTATACACTTATCTATTACGCTCTGTTACAAATGGGACCACCAATTGATGCGCTGTAATAAACAAACAATTTTTCAAATTCCTGCATGGCTCAAGCCCTCATTTCCTGACTCATTTTTGTAACTCTCTGTTTGGAACGTACCATCGATCTTATTGGTATAACAACTGATTTTTGATGCTTCTTCTTTCAGAATCCTGTTCCATCAATTTTTCCCGAATCACCAGTTATTGTTGTTTCCATACACTTGTACAAATGTATTTGCTTCATTCATACACTCTGATTACATATGTAATATTAAATGGCTAACTAGAATAATTTGATCCTCTGGTTGCTTTTGCTTAAAAAGGACATGTGTTTCCATGCCCTCGACCAGGTCTGTATGTGATCACGTATTCAAACTGTCAGAAAAAAGCCCCACCTTGCATTTCTTGCATTAGTATATTTCATGGACTTAATTTATTCAAAAATGTTCTGATCCGTCCAAACCATGATCTTATGGTGCGGCCATTCTAATCAATGTTTTCATTGGGAAAAACCTGCTATAATGGATAAAGTGGGGGGCGTGGTTTCGGCGCCGACCGGGATGGCTAAGTGAGCGAGTTGCTCCGCGCCGAGTCCCGTCTTTATCCTGTAATACTTGGCCCCGCACTGCCTGGCGGCTATAACCGAGCTTCGATAGGGTCGCTGACCCAGCGGGGAGCATTTGATCCTCATCGGGACCCTGGGCGCTGAATGCGGGCGGACCTGGCGACCCGCCCAGCGCGGCCGGAGAACAAAGGCAAGATGGCGGAGCCACAAGAACGGGAGCTCTGAGAGCGGAGCGGTGTGGGGCGCTGGACCGGCTGAGGAGCCTGGGGGGCCGTCGCGCAGCGGTGCGCTGGTGAGAGGCCCGGGAGAGCGGGACCGGAGTAGCGGAGGAGGCGGACGGCGGTGAAGACCTGGTGCGAGCGGCGCCCCTCCCCCACCTGATTCCCCGAACGGCAGGAGAGCGAGCCCTTCACTCGCGCTGCACCGGTGGCGGCGCGGCTGGTGTGTGAGCCCGACCCACACTTGGGAGCATTGCGGTGGGACCACTGGGACACAGTTCTGTGAGGCTAGTTGGCCAAGTGCTGAGGGGGCGGCCGCCCGAGGCGATTGGGCGCCCAGTTGGACGCAGGAGGGCGCCAGGCCAGCGGTAAGGCGGGCGGACCCCGCGTGCGCTGAGACTTGCGGGGGACGGTGCCACCGGAGACGGCGAGCTCAATTTGCCCAGTGGGGCGGACCCTTGACTGTCTAGCTCTTGGGGAGGGCTTGCACCCCGAGCCTTTGCAGATTTTGGTGGAGCATTAAGTGTGTCGTTGGAGCGGCGCGGAGTGCATTCTGGTGGCTGGCGACCGAGTGTTGGGGAGGGGCGACCAACGCCATCTGCAGATCGGAGAGCTGTGCGCATTGGGGCCTGCCACTGGGCGATACCGGGTGGCCCGAGAGACGGAAGAGGCAGGAGGACTGCAGCCGCTGGCCGTCGTTGGAGGGGGCTGCTCAGGTGGCGCATTCCCCATTGTCAAGATGGCTGCGATGGGGGCTGGCCTCGCCGCGCTTCCTGAGCGGGGGGACGAGAAGTCCGAGGCCGCGGATGGCGCTCTTCCAACGGAGCCCTCGCCGCAGGAGTTGAGGCTGAACCGCCGTCTTGATGCAATACTGGCCGCGATCACTACCACCAAGGATGAGCTGCACCAGGATATTGCGCAGGTGGCGACGGGGCTTGGCCTGCTGAGAGCAGACCCCGCCAAGCTCTCTGACCGAGTGAAGTCCAATGAACAGCTGCTCCAGGAGCTGAAACCGGCGGTGGTCACGGCGGAGCATAAACTTGACGACGTTATCCATCGACTGGCGATTCTGGAGCGTCGAGCAGAAGATGCGGAAGGACGCAACCGGCGGAACAACGTGAGGGTGGTTGGGCTTCCGGAGAAAATTGAGAAGGGTGATGCGGTGACCTACTTGGAGGACTGGTTCCGGACAGTGGTAGCGCCGGAGGGCCTATCCCCCTTCTTCTCCCTGGAAAGAGCGCACAGGGTGCCCGCAAAGCCTCCCCTGGAGGGCCGACCACCCCGACCGATGGTGGTTAGACTGCTGCACTATAGAGATCGGGATCTGCTGATCCAAAGGGCGAGGGACCATGGGCCCTTCCAGGTGGACAACAGCAAGGTGACGATATTTCCGGATTATACACAGGAGGTGCAGCGGTGCAGGGCTTCTTTTCTGTCGGTGAAGAAAGAGCTGAGAGAGGAAGGGATCCAATACTCCTTGCTTTTCCCGGCCAAGCTGCGGGTCATCCTTGACGACAGAACTCACTTTTTCCAAACGCCTGATGAAGCATGGTCCTGGTTGGAACTGTACCGTGCGGGGACGGATCGTGCACACAGGCCCGCCAGGGATCGGCAAAAACCAACCAAGGTCAGGAAATCGCAACGCATCCGCTCCCGGAATAGGCGCCAACGGGCTGAACAGGAGGCGCGCATGCTGGCCGACAGGCGGAGTGCTCTGGAGGCCACGGCGAGCATCACGGGATCGCAGCGGGATGACGCTTCTAGAGACACGGCTTCGGAAGGAGAAGGAGGGAAGACCGGCGACGAAGACTCGGAGATGGGAGGGGCATCGGGTCCGGAGGTCACCCCACAGACTGCTGATAACCTGTTTAATGAGTGAAGCTCGGGGCCGATGACCAATACTGGGATGCCTATAGGGGCGGACACTCCTGACTTCTGTTGGACTGCCAGGTATGGGGCTGCACTAGCAGTAGGGGGCTACGGGTGCGGGGTGATAGCTCTGCTGTCCTGGTTTGGGGCTCCATAGCCTTCTTTGGACCCTTAAGGTCTTCTGTGGTGTCGACCACAGGTTAGCGTGATGTGTTGGGTGTTTAAGGTTTGGAACGGGGCTGAAGCTGGGTTATTAGGCCCTGTCCTGGGGAGTGGGTTACTGAGTGTTAGGGGTCTTGTTTTTTGGGGACTGTTCAATTGCTGCAATGCGGGTAACATTGATTGTTTGAGGGGGTTGTACAATTGCTGTGATGCGGGTCACACTTATTGGCGTGCGCCACTGTTGGGACTGATGCTCTATGGGGACGTTACCTAACTTGAAATGTGTCACATGGAATGTCTGGGGTATTCGAACTATGGTTAAGCGCCACAAGGTACATGCCTACTTGGTGAGGCGGGGTATTCAGATTGCGATGCTCCAGGAGACTCACCTGACACAGCAGGAATGTGGGGCATTGCAGAGGAGGTGGCGGGGTCAGGTGTTTGGCACGACTTACTCAGCATTTGCCAGAGGGGTGTTAATATGGATCAGAGCGGGCACGCCATTCCAAGTCACGAGTCAGAAAATAGATCCAGAGGGCCGTTATGTGGTGGTGGAAGGACGCCTGTGTGGTAGGGAAGTGGTGCTGTGTAACATTTATGCCCCCAATGCTGATCAAGCGCATTTCTTTGAAGGTTTGTCGCGCTCACTGGCGTATTATTTGGCGGGCCCTATATTGTTGGCGGGCGATTTTAACTCCATTTCGGATGTGCTGTTGGACAGGTCACACCCGCCGTTGGTGGACTCCCCAGTGCGCAGACTTGCGACCCATAGGCGGGACTGGCAGAAGAGGTGGGGCTTGGTGGATGTATGGAGGGCGCAGCACCCCGAAACTCGAGATTACTCCTACTTCTCGGCGCTGCATGATCTGCATGTTCGACTGGATTCGGTGCTGTGTTGCGAGTCTCTGGCGAATGTGGTGATTCACTCTGAGTACTTGTCTAGGACCATTTCGGACCATAACCCACTGCTAATTTCTGTGCAATGGCAGCGGGCGAGATCGGCGGTCCCTACGTGGAGACTTCGCCCGGAGACGCTGGATGACCCGGCGTTCTGTGACACGGTCCGACAGGGCATAGACGACTACTTCACGGTCAATGCTGGGTCGACGGCGACTAGAGCGAATGAATTGGATGCGATGAAAGTGGTGGTGAGAGGGGTATGTATGGGACGATTTCTGACTGTGAGAGGGACAGTGCTGAATGACCTCGCGAAGGCGGAGGAAGTGTTGAGGGGGGTGGAACGGAGGCGACCCGAGAAGCCGGAGCTGCAAGACAGCTTGTTGCGTGCTAAGGAGGCGGTAGCAACTGAGACGGAGAGATTGCGGTGCTATGATTATAAGTTGTATGCGGTGAAAGTGCATGAAGAGCGGGATAAAGTGGGCACTCTCCTTGCGAAGTTGGCTGATCCGAACCCTAGAGGATGCCCAGTTATGAGTGTGCGACAGGAAGATGGGGAGGTGGTGTATTCGCAGTCAGCGGTCCTGGGGCGCTTTCAGTCCTACTACACGGGTCTGTACGCCAGCCACCTCGAAGTGGAGGCCACGGACATTGGTAATTACTTAGATCAGATCCCTTTGCCGGTATTGGATGAGGAGGAAGCCCGGGATCTAGGGGGCCCCGTCACCCTAGCGGAAATAAGAGGGGCGATTAGTCATATGGCGCGGAACAAAACCCCTGGAGTGGATGGATTGCCGATCGAGTTCTACACCAAATTTATGGAAGTGTTGGCGCCCAGGCTGCAGGTTGTGTATGCGGAGGCGAAACAATTGGGGCGGTTGCCTGACTCTATGACGGAGGCGCTGGTTGTGCCCCTGCTGAAGCCAGGCAGAGATGCTTTAGATGTCTCTTCCTTTCGTCCGTTGTCTATGCTAACTGTGGATTACAAGATATTGAGCCGAATCCTAGCCACCAGGCTCCTACCACTGATGACCTCTTTAGTGCATAGGGATCAAGCGGGATTCATCCCCTCTAGGAGCACTTCGATGAACATCCGTCGGCTGATTGGGGTCATTGACAGTGCTGCCACGGCGGAACCGGGCCCGGTAGTGCTGACGGTTGATATTGAAAAGGCGTTTGATAGTTGGGAATGGGATTTTCTAGATGGCGTGCTGTTGAAGTTCGGGGTTGGGGAAGGGTTCAGGAGCTGGACGAGAGTGCTCTATTCTTCGGCTAAGGCGCGGGTGCGGCTGGGGACCTTGGTCTCCTCGGTTTATCCGGTCTGTCGGGGCACGAGGCAGGGCTGCTCGCTATCCCCTCTGCTCTTTGCCCTCGCAATGGAACCGCTAGCAGCGCAGGCGAGAACGGGAGTTGTTTACGACAGGATTGCGCAGGGAGTTGACTCGCATTATATTTCGTTGTATGCCGACGACTTATTACTGTACTTGGCGGACTCTGGAAGGGCTCTAGAAGGCGCGGTGGACATGCTGGGCAGGTTCGGGAGGCTTTCAGGCCTCAGAGTGAACTGGTCTAAGACTTGCGTGTTTCCGTTGCGGAAGACCACGCTCTGCCCGCAGCTCACGAGGCCAGTAGTGTGGGAACCCTCTTGTTTTGTTTACCTAGGAGTGCGCATCTACCATGAAGCGGAGGACCTCCTTGAGGGGAATGTGGGGCGCTGTATTCGAGCACTGAGAGGCAGTATGGACTTCTGGGCCACTCTCCCGCTATCTGTACTGGGCCGTGTAGCCCTGTTGAAAATGGTGGCACTCCCGAGGCTCCTTTATTATTTTAGAACATTGCCGGTGTGGATCCCGCAGGGTATCTTTAGGGAGCTGAAGACGTTGGTGACTGGCTTTCTCTGGGGCCACGGTCGCCGACGGGTGGCATTGACCACCTTGATGCGACCCAAGTGTGAGGGAGGGATGGCTGTCCCCGACTATGAGTTATACTATCTGGCGGCGCAGCTCCAGGTCCTGACGCAGAACGTGGCCAGAGTATTCAGGGGGCCTGAGGATCACTGGGGGGTCGGCATTCAGAGGCATGTCTTGTCGTCCATCGTGATGCAACAGAGACTGGTTAGTGGGGACCTCACGATGGAGGAAAGGACACTTAGACTGTGTTGGAACAGGAACCTGAGGAGGGCTGGGAAGCGCCGGCCATACGCACCGGAGATTCCGCTGGGAATGCTCACTGCCTTACCGCACGGCGGTGATTGGTCTCAATTGTTAGCGTGGGAGGACCTGGGTTTGCAGATGGTGGGAGACCTCTATGTGGACGGCACGTTGGCCCCGTTCCAGACCTTGCAAGAACAATTCGGCCTGCCGAGTGGTACCTTCCTGTTGCATGCGGCGGTTGTCGCGGCTATGCAGAGGCATTGGGGGGGTGGATTGGCTGAACCGGAGGTGACCGTGGTGTGCCAATATGTGGTGATGGCAGCGGGCACCGTCAAGACGGTGACCTGCCTCCACAATCGGATGTTAAATGAAGGTCTGGCCCCGTTAGTTGAGTTGAAGTTGCGTTGGGAGACCAGCATAGGTAAACAAATCCCGGACTCCATATGGGGCCAGGTGCTACACAGGACCTGGAAGGGGACGAGGAATGCGAGATTCCAACAGGTGCATTTTTTCGTGCTCCATAGGGCATATTTGACCCCAGAGAGGTTGCGCCGACACTTCCAGGTGCTTGATGCCATGTGCCCACGATGTCTAGGACCTGCGGTGGATCTTGACCACATGCTGTGGGGTTGTCCGAAATTGGGGGACTACTGGTCTGAGGTAGGGGACCTCTTGAATGCTGTCACGGATCGGGAGGTAGACTTTGACATGGCCGCTTGCCTGCTTCTTTGGTTCCCGCACACCAAAAAGACCAGGGTAACGAGCAAATTTATTGGGTTGGGATTGATATTGGCACAGTGTGAAATCACTTGGTATTGGAAGTCCAAAGAGGGGCCGTCTGTACGGAGGTGGAGGAATGAGTTGGTGAAATGGTCGGGCTGTGAGAGTGTGTTACGAATGCGCCAGGCAAGTAGAACTGGTATCGAGAAGAGTTTGGAACTGGCACGGTCCTGGGAGCTGGTGGTGCAAGCGTTAAGGGACTACCTGACTGAAGGCGAAGACACTGATCAGCTATAGGAAGGGACTCCGTGTGACTACTTGCTTGTCGAAACTTCCTGATAGTTGTCACCCTAGAGCAGGAAGGGGATGGTGGAATCCGCATTAGTAGCAGTTGAGGGGGAGGGTACCGGGAGGGAGTCGTAGAAGGGGGTGGTTTGCTGGCTAGCGGCAACCTCCCGGAACCGGGTGGCCCAGGAAGGTAATCATGATGTTTAAGTGATATGACATAGGAGTGGCCGAGGACTTGATGGAGAGGGTGGGTTGGTTGTTTCGGGATAAAAGCAGAAACAAGGTGCTACACTTGACCTGTGCCCCGAATGGGGCACGCACCGAGGTACCTACAGTGAACTGACTCATTGAAGCGCCGCCCAGCCTCCGGGATGTGGGCTAATCGGCTGTGTATTGTACTACTATCGCACTGTATGCTGGGTGCCGTTGGTGTCTAGGTTGGCTTGCTGGATATGTTTATTCCTGATTCTGCAATAAAAATATATTTAAAAAAAAAAAAATAATGGATAAAGTTCATCATCAAAGATGATCTAAGTTTATCTGGGCTAAGGTTAAGGTGAGAGTATGAAAGACTACTGGATGTAGCATTCCCTTTATTTGTTCTCTTTGATACTGGAGGATGACAAGGGTACTAAAAGGAGCATTTGATTCACAAATAAAAGGAAGGGTACTACTTTGATGTTGTAGGATATGTGTTGAAGGAAACTTTCAAGGCTACAAAAGCTTCCTTTTCTGCTGTCAACTGAACTGAGATTCAAAATGCCTATATCTGGCAGTAAAGGCAGCTTTTTACTCATCGCCTTCCCTCATATGGACGTAATATAGGCTCCTCCTAGTTTGTCTGTTAACACATGGTCTAACAGAACAGAAAATAATGATCAAAGATACATATTCTTCATGCTAACGGCATATACAGCCCTAAAATCCACACACAGGATGTCGGTCAGTAAGCCTCCTGCCGCTCATCATTGGTTTGGATTCCAAGCGCCACATTACAATAACAGCAGTTGGAATCTAAACCGACCAGTCAATCCGGCTGGCTTCCGACGGGCTCAAAGAGCCCATCGGCTAGTCGGCAATCGAATATAATCCTGTACGGACGGCTTTTCTGCTGTCTGGATCATGATGTCGGTTTCCGATATGCTTTCCATGTCGGGCTTTCCGACATGGAAAGCATATCGGAAAGTGACTTTGGGGGACCCCCTTCTCTCCGCGGCCTACTGTTGTGGTGCCCCCCTATAAATCCCTGCACCATGTGGCAGGCACTGTGAGGTAGCTGCCACACGGTGCAGGAATTTACAGAAACTCCAATTTTTCTATGGGAGCTTGTGCTGCAGCTGGTTTCCAACCGCTTCACAAGCTCCTAAAGGGAAATGGGAGGTTGCGACTGCATCAGGTCGGTCGGTTTTGAAACCGCATGGATGTCGGTCGGAGGCCATAGTCAGAATTCCCTACCAGGTTTCAGAATGAAAAAAATAGGAGTTTCAGAGGGAGATGTTAAATGGCATATAAACCCCTCCTGCAATTTCCGTATGTATACTAGATTTTCTTTTACCATCAGTGCTTGCCTTTTCCATGTGGAATCAATACCCAGGAATTATGCCAAATTGGGAATAATTACAAGATGTGATGGTAATTTATCTGCTTCTATTTTTATTAAAGACCTTTTGAATTTCTAGTAAGCCTCGGATGTCTGTATGTCCTCAGAAGAAGGTGTCATGGCACAACACATTAAGAACTTGCTGAGTTCTCTATGACCTAGGCAGAATTACTTTGACTACAGCACTCTGCTGTAACATGTACAACTTCCTTATACTAATCTGTTTGGGGCTATACACTCTTAAGCAAGGTGTACTCAGCATTAGCCAGCACTGGGAGAATCTATCAAATCAAATATAGGGGATTCAATCTGTCTCTCTTCTGTAGTCATGATCAAACATGGAATTTAAAAATTAGTTTCTCCTGATGATAGGGACTTACCATCAGCTTTAAGAACTGTTGCAGACTCTTTCTTTTGTTTTAACAGAATTTTCAGGGTTCACTAAAAAGTGGTGTACCTAAAAATGAAGCTTGCTCCATGAGTCCATTAGTGCTATAACTGGCAACAGACCATCAAAGGTGAATAGCGGGAAGAGGAAGATAAAGATGTGTTGTTTCACAGGCAACTCTTACATTATTCATTACATTCAATTCTAGATTACCTCTCAAGGTTGGTCTTGTTTGTTTCCATGTAATTGGGGACACTTAAGTACATAATGACCATGTTGACCACACTATAAATAAACCACCTCTTTTCTTCTGCACTCTTTTTATTATTTTAAGAGGGCATCACAAATTTCCCAATCTCCATAGTTTCTGCTGCTCCTAAATCAGTCTTTCCCTTTTCTGGTAGTGGTATGTGAACTTTATGAAATTTTATGAGTCACTCTACCTCTTCTCTGTTCTAGTCTACAATTACAGATCTGTGCTTCAGTTTGTTAAGTTAAATCAATTAAAGCAGAAAGGGGTGTGGGACTATTAATTACCATTGCCAGGGAATCCTTTATCTCTTCCTATAATCCGCGATAAAAGGATGCTATGGCTGTCTCTTCTCGCCAGGCAACCTCAGCATAAATGGCCTGATTACAATGACTGTGGGACCGCCACCGACAGCCCTTCAGTGGCGGTCCCACGGACAGCCCTTCGGTGGCAGTCCCACCGCTATCGTAATGAACATTCCTGCCCGCCACATTAAGATGGCGGGTGGATGGGTGGCCATCAGAGAGACCGACTGCCACGGATCTGATGGGCTACTGTTAGAGGGAACTTCAATCCCTATAATGGTGGCGGCGGTGCCTAGGATTATGATGTACCTACCCGCCGGCCGGTTCATGGCAGTTTACCCACCATGAAAAGGCTGGCTGAAAGCGACATTGAGGGCATGTAGTTGTAGTGGGCCCCCCTTCTACCCTGGCACTCAGCTATGCCCCCTCTACATATTCCTGCACCATATGACAGGCACCGCATGGTGCCTGCTACGTATTGCAGGGATATGTGTAATCCCTATTTTTTGTACAGCAGTGTGTGCTGCAGCCCGCAGCACCTGCCGCAATACAAAATATAGACATTGCGACTGCCGTGGTAGCAGCCGCATCTTAATGCCTATGGCGGGACCGCCAACAGCCAGTCGGGAGATCCCTTTTACGAAAAGATGGCGGTCGAACAAAAGTCCAACCACCATAACAATGAGGCCCTAAATTCTTCAAAACAATATATAATGCTCATGATCTGTAGAGTCTTGTTTCAAAGTCAAATTCCATTATCATCCATCGTAAGAGTCTGACAGTGTCCTAAGATAGTTGAAAATTGTAACGTAAGTTCTATTTAACAATGGGCTGTTTCCATGCCCTCTAAAATGCATCTTTAGGTAGTTAAGGCCCAATATAACATTTCCTAGCTATCGGGAAGGAAAGTTTCAATTTTATTAAGGACGCGGAGACGAGGATTATGCTTAACTCTTTCATGTATTCCACTCAGCAGCCTTAAACAACAAGTTTAATCAAAGGCTACAACTTCCCATGAGTCCTTTGTAACAAGTCCACAGTATAACCATAGAGTAAGTCACATATAAGAAACATCAGGGAACAGCACTTCCTCTTTCTTCGAGCAAAACATTGTGAGATCCGCTTTTCGTTCAGTAGTTTGGCTTTTGGTCTGATCCTGGAGATAAAATAAAAACAGCAGTGAGTTCTCTACATATGGCACATGTTTGAAAATGATCCACAACTTCAGCCTTAGTAGTAAGTGTCAAGATATCCGACAATGAACAAAATGCAGTCCTCCATGTAACGATAGGTTCAGATCAAGTTAAAATCACCTAAACAAGTTTTAATTGAACCTTAAATTAGACCTCAATATCAGCATACACTTATCTAACAACAAAGACACCAGAGGGTACCGGGAGGGTAATAGGTGCAGACCAAATGGGAGGGATGATCCTCGCCTCCGAGTCCTTAATATAATTGAAACTTTATAGCTAGTAATGTTATATTCTATGTCAGGACAGGAGGCTCAGATTAGCGAGTTTAAAGCTGGTTAACCACCACAGAAGCCATGCCAGTGATTGGTTTAAAATAATATGCTTTAAAAGTGGAATCAGAAGACCAATCCACTGCTCTAAGAATATCCTTTAGGCGACTCCCCAGGGAAAATGCATTCGAGGTCATAGCTCCCCTGGTGGAATGTGCTCTGAATGCAGAGGTATCAATATGTGCCTATTGCAGGATCCATCTCACTCAGCAGGAAATAGCCGTCGCCACGACTGGCTTAAAAGGCCTCTTAAGGTAAGGAAACAGTTGAGCCATACCGGGTGGTCTATATTCCTCAGTCATATACTCACAGGCCCGCAGACAGTGTACTACACACAATTTTGGATGACCAGGAAATGTGGATAGTGAACCCACCTGATATTGGATTTGGCGCACCAGAAATAATTAATGACTTCCCTTCCGGAGTGAACATACGAGCTGTGATAACTAAAGTACCAACATCAGAAACTCGTTTGCACAATATTAGACATAGCAGGACTGCTAGCTTACCTTTAAGTTCCTTACAGGACAGACATGGATTATTCAACCATGATTGAAACAAATGGAGTACCACATTTACATCTCAAAGAGAAGAATACTTCGGCTCCGGTGGGAAAGACAACTGCATACCCCTCAGGACCCTACAGATTAGTGGGTGTCCCCCTTCTGGAAAATCATGGATAGGGACATGGCCCACCGAGATTGCTGATCAGCATGCATTGACAGTGGGGTAAGCCAACCCTTTATCCACAAATTCTGACAGGAAATTTACCATGAGCACTACATTCATCCCCTCAGCATCCCAACCCAGTCCCAGACACCTGCTGACCACCTTCTCCATGCCCAGCCATATCTCTTGAGATATGGCTGGGCTTGCCCAGGCTTTCCTGGTAAAGGAAGGTAGCTTGTGACGAAAGGCATGGGGTCTCCCACCGCCCCCTGTAATCCTCAAACCCAACAGTCAGAGAGTCAGTTCCTGCACCAGTTACTGCAAGCTGCCATGAAGGTCCATCAGAAGAAGAGGAGTCATGGGAAGTAGGATTGGAAAACCCATAGAAAGTTCCAGAAGAACTGGATACCATATTTGTGATTTTCAAAACGGTGTCACAAGTATTATCTCCACCTTCTGACGTCTGACCAACGCCGTGAGCCTGCTGGCATCGAGAATGGGGGAAACCCATATCCCCTGAAATTACTCCAATCTTGGAGGAAAATATCAGTCGCTTCCCTCAACTGTCCCGGCGCCAACTGAAGAAGCAAGCACGTTGGTAATTGAGTCGTGACACAAAGTGGTGCACTTGGCATGGGCCCCACTGCATCATCAAGTTCTGAAAAAGAGAAGGATCCAGATGTCAGGCACTGTAGTCCTTTAGAAGTCTGGAGTGCCAGTCCGCCGACTGATTGAGTTTCCAACTCAGATATTCCGCCGTCACTGACAACTTGTGATCCAAACAGTAGTTCCAAAAGTCCCTGGCCAAATCCACCAGAACCTTGGATCTTGTGCCTCCTACGAGATTGATATATCTTACCGTTGATATGTTATACATCAAGATGGCACAAGATGCCTTGTTGGGCGCCAGACTGAATCGCAAATGATCCAGCGTGGAGTACCAGACAACTGATGTGTAGAGACTCCTCTTGCTCTGACCACTGACCGCCTGTGGTAATATCCCGGCAGTGGGCGCCCCAACCTTGATGACTGGCATCTGGTTTTATCACCAGATACAGAGCTGTTCCAAAAATGGCCCTGCGGTTCCATTCCTGCATATGATCGAGCCACCACTGAAGCTTCATCTGGGTTTCTGTGGAAAGAGAAATCTCCTGCGTGTTTGACAGCCCCCCCCCCCCTGAGGAGTTGCACATTCAGGTGTTGTAGGACCCAGTATTGCAAGGGACCCGGAAAGACAGCTTGGATCAATGAGGATAAAATGCCTACAATCCGAAACTGGTGTCAGAGGGTTAACTTTTCCTATTGTAGTGATTTGCCCAACTCTTCGATGAATCAGGAGTATCTTCTTTCGGGGTAGCCTGAGGCACTGGTACACCGTGTTGATCTTGAACCCAAGAAAGGTCATCTGCTGTGCCGGCACAAAGTCAGACTTCTGATTGTTCAGTATAAAGCCTAGATCCTCTATTAGAGACTGAGTCATACGAAGTTGCAAGAGTAAAACAGATTTTTCCTAGTGCATCAGAAGGATGTTGTCCAGGTCTTGACTGTAGCCATTCCATAACTGGCTTCAACACATTGGTGAAGCACGAGGGTGACTAGGACTGGAGGAACAGCAGGCATGTGCAGGGCTTGAAAAATCCACTCGCTATGGTGGCCACATTTAATCAGGATGAGCTATTTTTTGGGCATACTCGCCCTTTCTGGCGAGTCGGTAGACAAACTGACTTTTGACCTCTGTCTCTGAAATCAGAGCAAATGTGACAAGATAACAAGATTTAAAGGCATAAGTACATTATAGTTAGGTCAAGTAGATTTTTCAAGTTATTAGATCTGCAGTTCTAGTAATATTTTTATGATTTTAAGAACACTGATGTGAACTCAAAGATTAGGCCTTCCCACTTGAATTGTAGGACCTGTCTGTCGAAAGGAAATATTGGGATAGTGAGGTAGGTATCCTTCAGATTGAACCGTACCAACTAGTCATTGAGCAGAAGAAAATCCCAGAGGAGGTGGATGCCCTCCATCTTAGACACACAGGAGGCATAAGATGATTCCCAGCCGGATTGGCTGGGAATCATTTTATGCCTCCTGTGTGTCTAAACACCTTTTTAGGAAGGCTTGGGGCAGCCTCTCAAAGGCATCAGATGAGGTAGCTGTCGGTCTAACATGTCCATTCTGTCTGGTCTTTGCCTTGGTCTTAGGGGCCCTCCTCGTGCCAGGAGTAGGTTCAAGATCTCAGCCTTTCCCAGATGGGGGTACAACCCGATGCCTCATCGTCAAATCAATAATGTGCTGGCTCAGGGGTAGAAGGGCCAAAGAGACTGCCCTCTCTAGGGATGCATTTATGGCATTCATTAACTCTTCATGGAGCGACTGCTCCTCCTTCACGAACTCTCAATGGGCATCAAACTCACCTGCCATAATTGATCAGGTAAAAGGAAGTGGTCAATATTGCAGGAATATGTGTGAAAACACTCCCTAGCCAACCTGGTGATAATTTACCTTAGCTAATGTTTTTAGACAATCTGTATTCTGCACGGCCTCTAAATATACTGCCCTTTGAGAATAGAATTGTTCCGTGGACGAGTCCCTTATCTGAGCATTTAAACTATTGCAGTTAAACTAGTCCGGAATGCGAGGAATGGCGTCTATGTCTCGCATGCTTACTGCTGTGGCAGCCCCTCCCTGACAGCGGAGGGGGAAACTGTCCGTAGTGGTGAGACGCGCGTAGAGGAATCCCAGAAATGTGAGGGGAGATACACTCCTTCTACCCACAGGACGTGTGCTCCATGCCCTCTGGAGGGGCGAAGTCACACAGAACGTCTCGTTGAAACGAGATGTGTTTCACATGCGACCGATACCACTGTTATGTACACTGTCGCCTGCTATGAGTGGCTGCGTCTCCTTGAGGGAGCTATACCCATCGTCTCCCTCACTAAAGGGAGATGCGTCTGAAAATCCACCATGGTAGTTCTCCCAACGCGAGGAATGCATGCCCCCTAACATACTCTAGTGGATAGAAAAAAACACCACAGTGAAATTTGATGAAGCCCACAGTGTAAAACCAATATGCAATATAGAGGAAAAGCATTTGTCTAGCTGCTGAGCAGAGAAGAAAGAGGAAGTGTTGTTCCTTGAAGTTGCTTATATGGGGCTTACTCTGCGGTTATACTGTTAACATGTTGCAAAGACTCATGGGATTTGTAATCTTTGAATAAACATGTTGCTTAAGGCTGCTCAGTGAAATAAATGAAAGAGTTAAGCATAATCTGAGCCCCCATTCCTGAGGTAGAATAAACGCCATCTTTGTTGATCCACATGAAAGTGCATGGCTCTTGCCAAAAAAATGAAATCTGCACTTGAAGAGGAAGGACTTAAAGATATCCTGTATATTTTTCAGGTGTAGCTAAAATACGAAGTTTCACAGCAGATACTATGCCATTGAATTATGAGAAGTACCAACTCTGCCTATTGCCCCTTGAGCTCTACTACTGGGACAGTAAGAAACAGCACCAACGTGCTTGAAGTGCTTATCTCATTAATTTTATTAAGTAGAAATGATCTTTCCTGTTGAGCTAATTAAAGATACTCTTTGATCTTACTGATTTACCGCACCGTGGCCTGCAAGGGATTTACACCAGAGACCAATTTGGACTAGGGGCAGTAATCTGTCAGTCAACCAAAAGAAACAATTATGACATTTGATGATAATTCCAAGTTTCCACAATGAAACATCAGGTTAGCTCTAAGTGGCTACACAGAAAGTATCATCTGGGCAAGTATGGGGAAATGGATTTGCAGAGGAGATTCTAAGCAGATATAGAGGAGAACCAGACTGGTCAGTAGCACGAAAAAGTTCCTGTCAATCAGGCAGCAGACACAGGAATTTTCTAGGGATGATAATGCAGGTAAAAATATACGACATACGAAAGTGGAGTTTTACTAACTCTGTTCCTATCACACGGCATATTAGAATGAGGAGCTAGAGAGTGGTCATTACTCTGAGAGTACCAGCTTCTCCAAGATGTGAGATTTAATGAGTCACAAGGCAACTGGATTCAGCCTGTGGCACAGAAGGATCTCCGCAGGAGGAAGGAACAAATAAATTCACAGGGATGCATCAAGAAGAGAATGGAGTAACAAACCCTAAAATAGATTCCTGAATGAAAATAACAACAATGTTGTTTGTGAGTCTACTGCAAACTTGTATGGACGCCAATTCACATAATAAGCTAACTTTGGAAAGGCTCTTGCACCACCCACTTGCTCTACATATTCTGACATGGAAATACATCATAAGAGTTTACATTCCCATATGACTCTTTAATATTTGATCAAGTTCAAACCACTTTATTCGGCTAACCAAAGCCATAACACTACATCACAGTGAACAACTTACATTAAAAAAAGAATAGAAACATATTAATATATTTTAA
Source organism: Lissotriton helveticus (assembly GCF_964261635.1). Taxonomy (NCBI): domain Eukaryota; kingdom Metazoa; phylum Chordata; class Amphibia; order Caudata; family Salamandridae; genus Lissotriton; species Lissotriton helveticus. Next base: position 2,107,023,279 of record NC_136065.1, read on the forward strand.
ATTAATTCAAATATCCCACATACAAACAATAAAACAATGGCAATAAAAACAAATGGCGTATAGTTCATTAATCATGCGATAAAAGCAATTTTATCTATATTTGAACTCAGTCAACACTTTAAAATATCTAGCACCCTTTCTTCCTCTGTCTGACTGCCGCCACCAAAAAAATCGTAACATTACGAATCTCCCATGGGTTGTTTACCAACTGCAGATATAGTAGGGCTGGTCTGACTTGCACATATCCCTTCCCGTTTAAAATAGGTCTTAAAAACGTTCGCCTCATAGGGCTAAAATGCTCACAAAACATTGTAAAGTGCATGGTGTCCTGCGAAGAAAAATTATCACATGTACAGGGACCTAGATCTTTTACTCTGCTCCAGCCCTGTACATCTGTTAAAAGACAATGAATACGATTAAAACGGAACCTAATTAGAAGAAATTGATGGAAAGGGTTTGTAACAATTAACAAATACGGTTCTATCAGTGGGACTGTCTTGAACAACAAATGGGCTCTCACCGTGGGTTTCACAGTCTCCATTGCCTCTCTCTCTGCAGACAGCATACTTACGAATCGGGCTTTAACCCATGCCACATTCTCTTTCACTATCTTTGTGGCAAAGAGTTCCTGTTGTCTCAATTTTCCAAGCACTGACTTAACATATTGTATCCATTGGATTGTGCCCACGTTATTCAACGCTATGCAGTCCCTAAGGATTTCTCTGTTCAGTCCCAATTCTGTATTAATCCATGTCTTTAGCCAACAAATCACAGGACCCAACCCAATTTGAGTCACAGCCCAGCTCTTGGTGAATAGCAAAAGTAGAGGTAGATTGGGGGACCGCCAGGAGAGATCTCATAAATTTGTTTTCAACTTGCTGGAATACCACTGCGGGTTTACATCCCCAAATCGCCGACTCATATGATGCTATAGTGATGCTTTTAGAGCCGTTCATTTTGAGCAACGCATCAAGAGGCTTCGCTCCCAATCAGGAAGCAAAACCTTGAATGGCAGCTATGTACCTTGACATTACACGTTTTTTTGCCCTTAACTGGGAAGTCCATGAGCCTCTTTTATCAAATAAAACTCCCAAATAGGGGAAAGAGGAGACCCTTGACATCTCAACCCCTTCACAATAAAAAGTTTTAGATTTTTTTGGCCTCTGCCCCATTGTCATCGTATGCGATTTGGTTTTATTGACAATAAGGACCAGGGATTGCATAAAAGATCCAAAGGAGTTCAAGAGTTTCTGCAGACCAACTGCAGTGCGGGCCAAGAGAGCCGCATCGTCAGCATATAGGAGAGCAGGAATCACCCTGTCTTCTATACGTGGAATATCTAAGGTGGCCGTGCTAAGGGAGGAATTTAAGTTATTTATATAAAGTAAAATAAGCAAACGGGCTAAAATACAACCCTGACGAACCCCTTTATCAATTTTAAAGTGCTTACCATCTTGGTTGACTCTGACCCTAGCATAAAGAGCCTGATGAAGATCAGCTAAAACAGCGGTCCATCCCCATATCCATCTATAATGACCATAACTTTGTTCTGTTTACTAGGTCAAAGGCCGAAGACAGGTCCATAAAGGCCAGCTGCAGCGTACCTTGCTTCGCCACTGTATATTTCTCTACCAAAAGTTCAGATTTAAACATTGATCTAAGGTACCTTTTCTTATTATTATTATTATTAAGGGAGATTTGTAGAGCGCATGGTTACGCTAAAAGCGTGTCCCCGCGCTAAACTGAAGCGCTCAGGAGTAGCAGTAGGGGAGGGAGCCCAGCTATTTTGAAAATAGGTGTGTTTTCAATTTCCTCCTGAAACTGGATTCAGAAGGATCCAGACGGAGACTAAGAGGTAGAGCATTCCAGCTCTTAGCCACCAGGTATCGGAAGGATCTACCTCCCATGCGAGCCCTTTTCACCCTCGGGACCTTAAGTAGGCCTCCCTGCGAGGAGCGCAGAGCGCGAGGTGGTGCATACCTGGTGACTAGGTTCTGAAGTGGTGCTGGCGCCTTCTTAGCAAGGATACGATGGCAGGTGCAGAGGGATTTAAATTCAACTCTGCTCCTTACTGGAAGCCAGTGGAGGGACTGAAGGGCCGCTTTAGAGTCCGATCTCTTAGGAATTTTTAATATGAGGCGTGCTGCAGCATTCTGTAGCACCTGAAGTCGATTTATTGCCTTACAGGTAGCTCCCAGATACAGTAGGTTGCCAAAGTCCAGGCGTGATGTGACAAGGGCGTGCACCAGCGTTCTGCGGGCGGCCGTAGGGAGGAGAGCTAGGACCTTCCGTAGGTTTTTTAGAACGCTGAAGCAGATGCCCGTCACCCTGTCTATCTGGGGTCCAAACGACAAGTCAGCATCAAGCCAGACCCCAAGATTTCTGACTTCTTGCCGAGGTGTAGGGGCCTCACCTAGACATGGTGGCCACCATGCCGACGACCAGACAGATGGATTCCCACCCACCACGAGCACCTCGGTCTTGTTGCCGTTTAATTTCAGGCAATTTGTTGACATCCAGGTAGCAAGATCTTGCATGCAAGCCCTGAAACTGTCCATGGCAAGGCCGGGTGCACGCGAGAGGGAGACAACCAGCTGCGTGTTGTCGGCATACGATACAATCCGCAATCCATGCCCCACAGCAATCGGAGCCACTGGGGAGACATAAAGATTGAAAAGGGTTGGGCTCAGGGACGATCCCTGTGGGACGCCCTGACCCAGTCCTATGTCTCTGGAGTAGTGGTCGCCTTGGCGAACCTGGAAACTTCTCCCAGTCAGGAAGGATTGGATCCATTGGAGTGCGGCTCCAGATATACCTCCATTATTCGGACACTGTAGCAAGGTGGAATGAGCTACAGTGTCGAATGCCGCACTCAGGTCCAATAAGATAAGGGCCATAGTATGACCCATATTGGCAATCTGTTAAAATTCCATAGTCAACCAACCAATCAGAAAGTTTATTTAAAATAAATCTGCCTAAAACTTTCACCACTGAAACAATCAGGGAAATAGGTCTATAGCAACCAGGGTCACCTCTCTGTCCTTTTTAAACGCTGGGATAATGGTCGAGAGAGACCAAGTTGGCGGAAATCCGTGCTTACTAGCCGTATTTCGAAGATTAGTTATGATTTTTGCCCAGAGCTGTGGTGTTTGTTTATATAAATCGTCCGGGACACAATCGGGGCCAGGCGGCTTACTGCTAGTCATTTGTGCGATAGCCAACTCCACTTCGGTTTCTGTAAAAATCAATGATGAAGTATTGCCCCGGGTTAGGTCAGGAGTATCTGGGGAGATCATCTTGACCTGTGATGCTCCATAAACAGTATTAAAATGGGAATACCACTGATCCTCCGTAATATTACATTCTAGGGGCGTATTATTTAATCCCGTAAAAAAGGTTTTATTGACTATAGCCTAAAATCTTGCACTAACCCTATTGACCTTAACCAAAGCAGGTCATTCCAAGCCTCTTCCATGATTTCCTGTTTGCGGCAATTAATCGTACTTTTATAGGACTGTCTCAATTGGGCTACAAGGGTACGGTCTCTAGGAACCTGCTTCAGTGTAGAAATAAGCTTTTGGTGGGCTTTTTAACACTCCTTATCAAATCATTTCTCCCCAAATTAATATAACTTCTGCTATGCATAGTTAGGCCTGATGCCACCTGTGCACAGATCTCTTCAAATGCCAATAAAACCTCTGGGCCCTAATCTCCAGGACTAAGACATATATTAAAACTCTCTTCCGCTTTATGCAATAAGTCTTGAAGGAATTACTCCGGGATTATGCTAGTCCATTTTAACCTCCGTCCCTGGTCTCTGGTCCTTACATGTATACTGGTGGGTTTCTCTTTAGGCCAACTGACCTACATAACTCGAGTGTAACTGGATTATGGTCACTATATTCCGACCAAACAACACCATACTTAAACATTTGAGGTGATAATGCTGGGGAAATAAAGATATAATCAATTATTGAATCATGCCCCCTTGCCTTAAAAGTAGGGATCCTCCTCCCCGCAATATTTTTGTTTGGCTGTCATAAATCAACTGCTGCCAGGAGATCCTCCAGGCATTCTCCTTGCGAGCTATGTTCAAAATGGCAACTAAGGGGATCCTCAGGGCCAAGATAATCTCTCACAAAACAATCCTTCAGACACAAGTGAAAATTAAAATCTCCCAAAATAAAAATAGAATAATAAGTGGTTTGTTTGAGTTTATAATCAGTTAAAAAAAAAAACTTTTAGGCTATTTAAATGCTCATTTAAAAATCCAACCTCCGGTGAATTGTAGAAATGTACTATTAACAATTTCCTATAATTAGCATGATTAATTTCTACAGCTAGACAATTGGTGGAACCTCTAAACACCGAACAATGTTTTCCCATCGCCTTTAGTGATATTAGAATCATAAGTCCCCCCTTTGCTCTCCCCGAGGCAGAAGGCTGTGCTGACAAAATATGATTTATAACCGTCCAGCCAGAAATGATCTTCTCTTTCCCACATCTCTTGTAAACCCACTATATCATAGGCTTTAAGAAAATGTATCCATCTGGGTTCCCTACTTTTTGTTCTAAGTCCTGCTACATTCCAACTTAAGATCTTACAATTCATGTTCTCCTCCACCCTCTTCATAAGGGATCCTTCTCCCCCCCGCCCCGCCCACTGGAACAAGGGGCTGCAGTCAGTCGTTTTCATCCAAGCAGCTTAGTGGGTAAAACCTAATGGAGCACACTAGGCCGTTCGCCATTGTGTCCTTATTTAAAGGTTTGTACAATAGTTTGGGGGTGAATGGACCTCTATTTTGAATCAGATTTTCAAGCCGGTTCATCCTAGGACCTTGCCCAGCAGATGGATCAACATTCTTTTCCATTTGTACTGAAGTCCCCAGCGGAGTCCTACCCAGGGTCCCACCTACGATTGCTCTCTGGGGGTGGGTAAAAAAATCCCAATGGTAGAGCCCTTATGCCCCCTGGGCCCGCATTATAACATCAATTAAACAGCATTCCTGCCACCCCTATTTGATCAAAGTTAATAACAATACAGTCACCTTCTCCTTCTTTAATCCTCTGTCCTACCCCACCAATACGTCTAACCATTATAGTATGAGCCGAGGCCTGTGCCCCATTTATTGAGTGTTGCTTATACCAAAACTTGTTTTTTGCGTAAGAGTTCCTCAGTGGTTTCTATCACGTTCGTTTTAAGTGGGGGTACTCCTGTGAGCACTGCGACTAAAGGAGTGGCCTCAGGTGCGACATTGAGTTTAAAATTGTTATGTCTTTTACAATCTCCCCCACTACCATGGGACTCCCCTAAATTCTTGAGTTGGTTATTCACAGCCGTTACACAATCAGGTTGCCTTCGTACATCACCACCCCTTAAATTCTGAACGGCAGTACCCCTAGTTGATATACCCTGCTCCACAGTTTCATCTGAATGTACGATGATATTACTGCCACTTTTACTCTGAATGCCGGTACCCCTGGGTGATATACCCCCCTCTACAATAGAACTAGATTGTACGGTTATATTATTGCCACTTTGATTATTCATCACAATATCTACCCATTCCAGTTTTTCAAACAACAGGGTAAATTTCCTATCCATTAGAACTTTGAACTGGGCTAGTGCAGTTCCCAAGGCGGTGTCCACGGCAGAAACAAGAGCAGAGTCCCCGATACTGTCCTTGCCTAGTGATGGAGCAGAAAAAACTTCATCAGTCTGTATCCCAGCGGAATTGGTTAAAGATACTACGTGGTACGCTGCATGGCTTACGGATCTGGCTCCCTTGTTGCTTTTGGTTTTTTGGGCGCCAACACCCCGTTTACGTTTTACTGGTGGCTCTTTAACTATGGTCTCATCCAATGGTTTAGAGATCCGTGCTCTGGTAGCTATCCCTGACCCGTTGAAAGCAACTATGGGGGCTGTTTCCAGGGTTGGCAAGAGTGAGGTCGTAGGCACATTACAGGGTGTAATAGGTAAACACGTTAGTGGAGAGCCCCCCTGATTGGAAGAACCTAAGGACGAGCGTCTTGGGAGTGTTAAACAATCTAAGGAGAGTCGCCGCTCGGTCAGTTCAATTTCCTGAGTCAGCAACAACTCCGCCCTGATGATGAAGGCGTCTAATGTACCTGGCACTCCCTTACGTTTACTCATAGTTAGTATGTTAGTCCGAGGTTCTTGACAAACAATACCTCATAGACCGTAATATACTAAGAGGGATGGAACACGGGGGCTAATGACAGGGATGAAAGTAGCTGTAACAGTACCTTGAGGCTGAACGGTGCACACAAATGCCGATGATCAAATGTCAGAGCGGGGGCCCTGCCCAGCCTCTGCCTGGCTCTGATGGGCCCAGGCATCGCCCCGCACATCAGGACAGCAGAGTTTTTAACTTGCCTCCAGGTGCGATTACAGCGTCAGAAGCGCGAGGGCTGCTGGGGATTGTAGTTGGACCGTTACCCTCATAGCCTGGATGATCCAAGTTGGCCGTCCTCACGGCAGCAGCGGCGGTTGCAACAACGATGTCCCGGTCCTTTGGTGCGCTCACATATGTCCACTGGTGCCAGTGTGACAACACATTGGCTGGCACCCTTGAGCCTGTTCTGACCTGACGTCACACAAGGTAGAGAAATCCTGCCATATAGTTAAAGACAGTACACAGCTGACTCAGTGCGATAGGTGCTCGCACACAGCGTGTATATGTTAAGCAACCACACAAAAGGTTTTAACCACTTGGCTGCTAAGGGGTTTTCCCCTCCTGTGCTGCATATTTATGAATCCCATTATACATGACGAGTTGACCTTGTCATGAGCACAGCTCCAGTGTGCCTCATGACGAGTTCACCTTGTCATTAGCATGCAAGTGGTTAAGTCCATATTCTACACCTTTACAAAAGTCAAAATCACCCACCATTCTGTAATTTATTATCCTAGAGAAGGTGTGAGATCTTATAATGTGTTTGAAGAGTACAGTGCTTTTGTAACAAGTACAAGTCACAAGTGTACTCCGTGTGTGCAGGATGCTTGAAATGGTCCACTACACCCAATGGTGTAATACTGGAGGAAAGGGATGGGATCCAAAGATATGATTAAAGGATGTACTATGTGCATAATATATCCCACCTACAAAATGATTAATATATATTAAATATATTGCACAGCTGGTGCACAGCCAAGAAGGTGGCTGTGATAGGAGCTCCTCCGCGGAGCCCCTAAGCCTGAATTCTATCCTAGGGTTTCACTGCACAGCAACGTTCTTACCAGATTACCGGGGCTGCCTGGGAAGGGGTGAACGGTCCTGATGAAGGTGACAGCGGATGGGGGCCCTGCATTTCATTTTGTTACATAGTATATCATACATTCATTCATTGTGTATAAATTCTATATGTTTTTCTTCTGAATAACAGCAATACAGCTATCAGTAAACACAATACTGTTGCAAAGAAAAAATCAAAAACTGGACAGCAATTGACAAGCAGCATTCCTGCATATCCCCTGGCGTCGGGGCTAGATGTGGTTTTACAGTTTGTTTCCAGTCTCATCCTTCTCATTTTATTTATTAAAAAAAATCTTTTTATTATTTTGAAATACAAACAAAACATGAAAAGGGACCAATGCAAATATAAAGCATTCCACATTCCGAGTTAATATAAGACACGACAATTCTGCACCAATTAGCAGAGCATATAACCCCCATTCAAACTTGATGCTGTAACACCAAGCCTCTCAATCAGCCCATTGCCGGGCCTGGGTTCAGGCTCTTAATTCCTAAGCAATGCCCCCTTCCTTGTCCCCCACAATGATTATCAACTCCCATCCCCACACCCCTGCCGCTGGCGCTGTGTGTAAATAACAAGTGTTGCAAAGATACTACCTTCGCGTGTAATGTACTAATGGATCATCGTATACTCTATACTGAGATTCCTCATAACCTCCTATGCTTCGGGGACCTCCCACTGCGCCAATTCCTCCTACTCCAGATGGAGCCACTCATGCTTGTTCCTCCCCCGCCGAGGACACCGAAGTCGAATCAACCTCCATGTCCAGCATCCGGAGTTCTGCCACCAAGGCCTCCCATGCCCGAGCCGCTTCTAGCGCTTTTTCATTATGGGACCTATGCGCCTGTTGCATTCTATTGGAACTCTCACTTCCCGCCCGCTGAAGTAACGCTGCCTTCCACCTAACATAGCTAGGGCCAATCACTGCCTTCCAATGCAACGTTATTTCCCTCTTGGCTAAGATAAGGCCCAAATCCATAAACTTACTAGTTATCTTATTTTTACTAGTATGTGGGAACCCGTGTAACAAGCACGCCCCCTTGTCCATAACAATCTGCCGCTCAGTCACCCTACATAGCGCCCCGGTCACCACTTCCCAGTATGTACCCAGCTGAGGGCAATCCCATAACATGTGGCCTAGATCCGCTCCCTCAGCACGACATCGGGGGCATATCGCTGTATCAATTCGGAAATATTGATTAATTTTAGCTGGTGTGAGGTATGCCCTATGTAACACAAAGAATTGAATCAACTGGAACCTAGCATTCCTAGTGCGCTTCCACACCCTTCGAAGTATCTGTGACCAGGCCGCTTCTGGCATATCCTTCTCTAGGTCCGCTGCCCATTGCTCCCGCAATCTTTGTAGCGGGGTAAGTCCATCCACTAACATTCGCTTATATAGACAGGTAATTGCCTTATACGTGCCCGCTGCCATCACCACATATTGACATGCTCCGCTTATTGGGGGTTCAGAAAGGCCAGCCCCCCAATGTTTTTGCAAAGCGGCACTCAAGGCCCCGTGCAACAGGAAGTGACCCCGCGGAAGGCCAGACGTTTCCTGCAACTCGCTGTATGGTAACAGGGCGCCGTCTGCATATATGTCGCCCACCATCTGCAGGCCCAGTTCCTCCCACTCCGCCAGGCCAGACCAATCGCCCCCATGCGGCAGCGCTGTGCACATGCCCAGTGGTATCTCGGGTTCATAAGGCCTCAGCACTCCAAGTCTACTGTGGAACCATTTCCAACAATATCGAAGGGTACTCTCCACCATAGATAAGTCAGCAATCCTCAGCCTCTGCTGCATTATTACAAACGATAACACATGTCTGGGTACGTCCGGCATAGCCTCCCTCTCCGGTCCTCTGAACTCCGGTGCCAACGCCTGAGTGAGGACCTGAAACTGCGCAGCTAGATAGTATAACTCAAAATGTGGAGTAGCGAGGCCTCCCTATTCCCACGGCCTCATCAGCGTTTCCAATGCTACTCTGCGCTGACCTGCACCCCAAATAAAGCCACCCACTGCCGAACGGAGTTGACAGAAGAATGCCGCCAGTATTCGTATTGGTAAAGCCTGAAAAAAGTATAAAAGGCGAGGGAGCGCCACCATCTTCAGGAGCTCGACCCGCCCGCCACCGACAACGGGAGAGACCCCCAGAACCGCATGCTGCTTCTCAAGCCCCTCATGGCTCTCACAATATTACCCTCGAATAGATCCTCCTGTGTATGATACACCTGTGTTCCTAAATAAGGAAGGCATCGTGGTTCCCGCGCTAGATCAGGCGGTAACACCGTCGGGGCACATGCACTTGATACTGGGAAAACACAGGTCTTGGCCCAGTTAACCCGCAGGCCCGAGAGGTCCCCAAAACGTCCGAGAAGGTTGCACGCCCCACTCAGGGCGTCCCCCGCTTCGTTCAAGAACATAATGAGGTCATCCGCGTAAAGAGAGATATGGTGTTCGCGGCCTCTGAGCCGCAGGCCCCGGTATGGATCTTCCAGCCTTGCACGCACCGCCAGCGGCTCTATCGCAAGAGCGAACAACAGCGGGGAAAGCTGGCAGCCCTGTCTAGTGCCCCGCTCCACGGGGTAGGACGAGGAAACAGCACTTCCCACCCGAACTCTAGCGGTCGCCGACGAATACAGGATTTTAGTCCACTGAACATAGCCAGCCCCAAGCCCAAACGCCATCATAACGGAGAACAAATAGGGCCATTCCAGGCTATCAAACGCCTCAGCAATGTCGACCGAGAGCACCACCGCCTGTCCCTGCCCTCCACGCCCCCCATTCAAGACCCCTAACAGCCTACGGACACTACAGGCAGTATTACGCGTCGGGATAAAACCAGCCTGATCAGCATGCACCAGCCTCATCATTAGTGGAAGGAGCCTAGTAGCGAGCACACGGCTCAGTATTTTATAATCCGTAGTAAGCATAGAAAGAGGCCTATACGTCACTGGGTCAGTCGGCGGCTTCCCAGGCTTAAGGAGTGTTACAATGATGGCCTCCCTAGTAGACTCCAGTAACATCCCCGCCTCCCGAGCCTCCCGGTACATCACTAGTAATCTCGGAGCCAGTAGGTTAACCCCTTCGCTGCGGCGGCTATTCCGCCGCAGCGCTAAGGGGGTGGGGCGGCCGCACGGCGGTTCCGTGCTTGTGACGGAACCGCTCCGTCACGGCTCGCGGGTGAGCTGTGCTTGTGACAGAACGGTTCCGTCATGGCCCCGCCCGTTCTTCAGAACGTTAGCGCAGGCGCGGAATTCGCGCCGCGCAGGCGCGGTGGCAGGGCCGTGACGGAACCGTTCCGTCACCGGCACAGCCCACCCGGGGCTCGTGACGGAACGGTTCCGTCACGAGCATGGAAGAGGCTAATGTAGGCCAAATAGAATTCTATAGGCAAGCCGTCGCTCCTAGGCGTTTTGTTGCGCGCTAATTGCCTAATGGCGAAGCGGATCTCAGCCAATGTAATGTCCTGCCCTAGAGCTTCCGCCTCCTCCTCCTCTATCGCGGGTAAATCTAAGCCTTCCAGGAAAGCCCGCGTTTCCGCCTCACCAGTTTGCAAGTGGCTAGTGTAAAGGTCCGCATAAAAGGAGCGAAACAATTCATTGATACGATGTAGTTCATACTCCAGGTGTCCAGCGGGGGAGGCCAGTGCCAGAATAGGTATGCTCTTAGGAGCAGGGTCCGCAAGCCAAGCCAATAAAGTGCCCAACTTGTCCCGTTCCGCGTGCGCGAGAGCCATAAAGGCCCTGTAGTCAAAGCACCGGAGCCGTTCCACCCCTTCCGCTACCGCCTCCTTCCGAGCCAGCACTTCATCGCGCGTCCCAGAGCCATCCGAATGAGCCCTCTCAGCGTCGCGCAGGGCAAACTCAGCCGTCTCGATTTCCTGCAGGAGCGGCCCCCTAACCCCCACCCACTTGGCAATACAGATCCCGCGGACAACCACCTTAAAGGCATCCCACTCTAGGGCTACCGTCGAAGCGGTGCTCACATTTTCTACGAAGTAGTGCTCTACCCCTTCGCTCAGCTCTGCGCGGAAGACCAGATCCTCTAGCATCTCAGGGCGCAGCCTCCAACTCTGGGGCGTTCCACCATTGAGCAAAAATTCACCAAAAGCGGATTATGGTCCGATAAGATGCGTGTCAAGTACTCGCTGCTGACCACCAGGGAGGCCAAACTAGAACTACAGAAAACGACGTCTAGCCGAACGTGGAGGTCATGCAAGGCTGAATACTAGGAATAGTCCCTGTCTAGTGGATGCTGCGCTCGCCAGATGTCGAGAAGCCCCCAACTGTCCTGCCAGTGAGTGCGAACACCAGCCAGTTTATTAATCGGGGCCGAGGGCAACGGAGGATGGGATCTATCTACGGTCACATCAGCAACGGAGTTAAAGTCGCCCCCCATCAAGATCGGTACCGTGAAATAATCGGCGAGGACAGAGGACAATGTCTACAAGAAGGATGCCTGCTCAACATTAGGAGCATAGACACTACAGAGGGTCACCTCACGGCCATACAAGCTGCCCCTCACCGCAACATAACAGCCTCCCGGGTCTACTAAGTGATCTAACATTTGAAATGGGACCCCGGCCCTAATCCAAATCAGCGCCCCCCGCGCAAAGGCCGAGTAATTGGTATAATAAAGCTGCCCACGACACCTACGCTGCAGAGCCTGTCCATCGGATTTAGTAAGGTGCGTCTCCTGCAGAAAGGCCACCTGTACTCCCCTACTGACCAAATATGAGTGTATTCTCCGCTGCATGGAGTGCAATCCCCGAACATTCCAGGTTATACATTTCACGTTGGGAGCTGGACCCACAGTAGCAATGCAAGAACCCGCCTAAAGCAGCTCACCTCCCCCAGCTGCCAAGCAGTATCAACAATGTACAAAAATACATCAGCAGGCAATTTTCCCCAAACAAACCAGTCCCAACCCCCAACCGACCCACGCCCCCCCATTATACATGCACCAACATAGTGAATCCCATCCAAACTGCCCCAACTGCACACCCCATGCAAAATCAAGGCAAACTAAACACTACCATCCGGTGGGGGGTGGATAGGGCCTAGGTCACGATCTGCTATGAATCCAAATACACCATCTATGACCGCTCCCCGACTCCCCCAAATCATCCTGCCTCCCAGGACCCCCGGATCCCTTTGCAAGTCCCCGCCACCATTTCGAACCCATCCACTCACAGACCAGGAACTCAACACCCCCAATACAAATCATCTCTACAATCTCCAATCAAACAATACAATCACCACAACACTATATCCTCAAACCAAATCCCCCTCCCCGCAGACAATCCAGCAGCTACTCATCCAACAATCCATCAGCTGTCCCAGGGGTGATCGACGGCAGTCTCTGATCATCTGATGCTGAGGATTCCCCCTCCGATTGTTCCTTTCCACTTCCATGTTCAGACGCTTCCGACACAGTCTGCAGCAAGTCACCAGAGATCGCCACCACCGCGTCCAGGGCTCCCTTGCGTTCTATGGCCGTTTGCGAGGTCGATGGTCTCCGCAGACCGCGCCCGCGGCGTCGTAGATGTCGCGATCTGCGAGTCAGTGATTCACCAGCCAGCTCTCGCGCCTCCACCTCTTGGCCATCCTTTCCTGCTTTATAGGACTCCAGCCATTCCCAGGCCTCTTCTGGTGTATGATGAAAGTGGTTCTTACCATCCAGTACTACGCGTAGTTTGGCTGGGAAAAACGGAATATTGAATCCCTTCCGCGCGCAGTTCCTTCTTCACAGCCTGGAAGGACATGCGGCGCCGCTGCGTATCAAATGAGTAGTCCGGAAAGAGAGTGACATTGTTGTTGTCCACATGAAAGGAGCCATCACTGCGGGCTTTCCGGAGAAGCAAGTCGCGATCCCGAAAGTGTAGCAACCGCGCCACCACCGGTCTTGGAGGGCGGCCCTGCAGCGGCGGTCTAGCCGGGACTCGGTGCGCCCGCTCCAGGGTATAGAAATTCGAAAGTCCCTCAGTGGCCACGACAGTCCGGAGCCAATTCTCTGGGTATGCCACCATGTCCGATCCCTCGATTTTCTCGGGCAGGCCCACCACGCGGATGTTGTTGCGTCTGTTTCTGCCTTCCGCTTCCTCAGCTCTCTGCTCCAATACCGTGATACGTTCCAAGACCCCCTCCAGTGACGCAGTCAGTGCAGTCTGTGCGGGGCCAACCTCCTGCAGTGCAGTTTCAGTCTGTTTTACCCGGTCTGCGAGTTTGGAGTGATCTGCACGCAATAGGCCTAGTCCCGACGCAACCTGCGCAATGTCCTGCTAGAGAGCAGCGCAAGTGTCCGTGATGGCCGCCAAAATTTTGTCTAATTGTAGTTGAATTCCCGTGTTCTGCGGCAGTTCCTGCTCAATCTTACCCTCCTGTGGCGGGGACTCAGCGTCCGACGGCATCGGATCCCCCTCCTTCCGACCCCGGGGCTTGCCCATGGCCGCAACTGGCGGAACACTCCAATCCTGCACAACTGCGCACTCACACCCTCTGTGCAATCCTGTTGAGTGTCACCGCTCGTGCCAACCCAGCCCCTCGGGTGCAGGGTCACTCTGCTATGGCCCATCCACTTGTGCCCGCACCAGTGGTGCCCACTCTGCAGCTCCCCCACCGCTAGTCCCTCGTTCAGTGGGTCGGCCCGGGCGCACACTCAGCCTCTCTGCGGCGCAGATTGCAGCAGTACGCCATCACCAGGGGGCTACGCTTCCTCAAGGTGGCCCCCGCATCCCCCTTGGGGGTCGTCACAGACTCTTCCTCCTCTGCACCCCTCTGCGACAGCTGCCCAACCCGCTCATTTCACCACAGGGCAGTCCAGTGTTACCACCGATCTGTCCACCCCTCCATCCACAGTGTTCCCACTCAATTCCAGTATCGTGTGGGGTAGGGGTAGGGTCAGCAGCATCCCAAAGGTCCGTCACCCTCCGCACCGCTCAGCTTGATCACCGTTCCGCTGGGGCAGGGGGGGCTCCCACCAGGGCGCAGCTCAGCTCGCCTCACCCAGCAAGACGTCCAATCCCATCAGCACTGACGCCTAAACCATTTGCTGCGTGCGAAGGGCAGGGGACGTCGGTAGAGAGCCTCGGGTGCGCTCGCTGGGGGAGCTACAGTACCATCCACTGGGCTCACCCCATGGAGGGACTATCGTTATTGGCGCAGCTGACGAGCTCCACGCTATGGATCATTCGTCATTCTCCGCACTCCCCGTTGAACTCCTAGCTCACGGGCCGCCGCATCAGCACCAGCAACGGCAGGCCCCGTCAGGACCTCCACCTTGCCGGGGGTCCATTCATAGCCAGTGTGGGAGGGCTCCGCACAGTGCCCCCGTCCTCTCCCGGTGCACTCCTTGCCGGAATCGTGCACCACAGATGCGATCGGCGGATAGAAGCTCTCGGCCGCCGAGCTGCGACACACCTCAGAGCCCGCCTCTACCTCCAGAGGCAGGACGACCAATCCTCCCGTCTGGGCGCTGCTCCTCCTGATCGCACCTCCACAGTCTCTGCCCCGGTCATCAGGGGGTTCCAGCGCTCCTCGGCCGGCCGTGATCACAGCCGCAAGTCCGCGCTCCCACACAATAACATCACAGCCAGGTCCGGCCGAAATCGAAACTTGGGGTCAGCGCCATTTTAGGCTCGCCGATGGACGGCACTCCCGCTCCGTCCCACAGCTAATTCGACCCTTTCTTGCTCCTCCATGGGCAAATCACGGTGCCCCTCCTCTCTAGTTCGCCTCCCGCTCCCGTTGCTCCGTTTGGGGGATTGGGAGGCATCTACTGCAGGAGAAATACGGGGGATCAGGCGCGGATCTCAGTGCTCACACAGTCTTCCCCATCGGCTCCTAAGCCACGCCAGTCTCATCCTTCTCATAATGAATATATGATGTACTATGTAACAAAATGAAGTGCCGGGCTCACATCCCCTGTGGTCCGCCCCTAAAACATAGTGTGATGGTGTTTATGTCTGTAAGGGGACCACCCGTTTCCTTCTAAAACCAAGGTTCTGGGATTCTACCCATGGTGAGCGGCCCGTCTCCCTCACCGCCCAGTGGGCCCAGAGACTTCTGTGTTAAGTGGTGTTACCTGGACTATTAGGGGTACCGCTGCCACCTGTCCCGGAGGCTGTAAGTTACTCAGCAATAATCCCCACGACTCCAGATCTTGTTCGGCATTTTCTTCTGTACGGACTATAAGCAGACGTCTCATCTGCCACCCCCTATTGACGCATATCTGCTATCCATCTGAGCAATTTGGGGGCGCGGGGTGCGTCCAGTGTATCGCTATGCGGCGTCTAGCGAGTACTAGTCATAAGTTCGCAAACTTATGTTGCATTCTATTACTCGTCTTTGGAGGCGGCAAAACCCCTAAAAGGCAATGTTTAATGATTTTCTCAACCCGAAGGCCAGTCCCCTCTCGAACCGCCCCCAATACCCCGGATCCCTACTGCTGGAGTCGAGGGCAATCCCACATCGTATGGCTTGATGCCACAGCGGGGACACTATCGAGCGAGTCGCATTGACACGCACAAATCTGAGAGGGTTCATATAAGTGCAATGCAAATAATGAAAATGTATAAGCTTGAGGAGGGCATAGCTGGCCACCTCCCGTACCTGCGCAAACTCTCTTTTCCATTTACTATCTGTCTACAACAACTCTCTAACTGTGGTTTTAAAACAATGTTTGACCGATGTGTACTGATGACATCTTAAAACCAGCCACATCAAGTATCTGCCACAGAAATGCCCTCAATGTTGTCATAGGTGACTGTGCTTTTTCTGTGAATATATATATCTATGGGGAAACTATAATAATATGCGCACATTAGGAATATATTTGTTTCATGTGTAAGGAACTGTGCAAACATCTAAAAAAAGCTATAGTTGACCTTTTAAATGCTAGAAAATAAGTAAATGTATCTTGAAATTGTTAAGGTGATTGCACCTCATGTATCGTGGGTGCCATTTTGGACCCAGGACCTGCTGATGTTTTGCTCATCTACATCTTTTTGTTCTTTGTTCAGGTACACTGTCTTTCTCCAGCACTTTATTGAGACAGCAGAGAAGTTCTTCATGGTGGGGCACAAAGTGAACTATTATGTGTTCACGGACCGCCCCGAGCAGGTACCCAAGTTCACACTTGCATCTGGACGGAGGCTGGTCATCATCAAAGTCATGGGGTACAAGAGGTGGCAGGAGGTGTCCATGAGGCGCATGGAGATGATCCTCAATGCCTCCAGGGAGACCTTCATCAACGAGGTGGACTACATCGTGTCGGTGGACGTGGACATGGAGTTCACCGACTTGGTTGGAGTGGAAATACTGAGCGAAAGGTTTGGGACTCTCCACCCAGGTTTCTATGGGGGTCAGCGCCCGCGTTTCACTTACGAGCGTAGGCCGCAATCTGAGGCATACATACCGAGAGACGAAGGGGACTTTTATTATGCTGGGGGCTTTTTTGGAGGCTCAGTAAGAGAAGTCAATCAACTCACTGGCCAGTGCCACAAAGCCATGATGCGGGACAAAGAGAGAGGCATTGAGGCCATCTGGCATGACGAGAGCTACTTAAACAAATACTTTCTGTACCATAAACCCACCAAGATCTTATCCCCGGAGTACCTATGGGACAATGGTATGGGGTCACCGGCTGTCCTCAAGAAGAAGCGTTTTATGGCCGTTTGGAAGAACCATGCAGCTATCAGAAACAAGTGAGAATTCTAGAGAAAAGAGCGCAAATTCAAATTAAAAGAAAAGTGAACTGGGGACAGGCATCATCATCGAGGGCACAAAATGCCTTAAGCCAAGAACATTCTGGGACTGCATCTTTCAAGAAGCACTCCGTGTGCTGTATTACATCAAGTTAAACTCTTGCACAGAAATTATATATTTGTTACTTAGTTGTTATTTTTTTGGATGGGTTATTGCTTTGGGGTATAAATGAAGGATTAGGGAGCCTTTCCCGGGAAAATGATTGAGTACTGTATTTTTATTTGTTTTATGGTGGGATTAATGCCCGAAAATATTTTAAATTCTATAACGGAAAGTGTTGACCTGTGTAATATAGGACATTCTCACTGGACGGATGGAGGGAAGATTGCTTCTTCACACTTAGTATGATGATGAAACTGCTCCCAGTAAAGCCCACCCTGTTGGGTGTAGAAATTCTTTGGACATGGAGAGAGACTTCACTAATAAGGAGGAAATCAAATTTCCCTCTTACATCCAGTCTCTACGCACAGATGAAAGTATTCGTCTTGATAACGTGACAAGAATATAAATCGCTAGTCAGCAGGACAATGCTTGATCATATTAAAATGCCGGCCAAGATCTCAGACTATGCATTGGTGCACTGGTGATGGAGCCCTGCTTGGGATCTGTTGATTATATTGTGCTTGGAGTTTGCAATGTTCTTTGTGCCACAGACATGTCCCAAATATGGCTGTAAATCTACTGTTTTCACAACTGAACTCTGAGACCCCCAATGGAACCCACTGGCTCTTGCCGACACTGCTGAAAATCCATTTTGGACCTCTTATGTTTCTGGCTTGGGCCCGAAAAACGTTGTTTTTTTCAGCTTATTCTGACCTCCATCACCTTACTGAGGACAATAAATGTGGGAGATCCATACATTCTGAAGTGGAAACCACACAAAATAATATCGGCTTTTTGTTCCTAGCGGTCGTCTAGGGCCAGGAGGCAACAGGTCTCTCTGAAGCAGCTAAAGGACACACTTGCACTTTCTTCCTTATAAATTAGTTGTTTTTGCATTTCAAAATTGTCTCTCTGTATGCTTACCAAAAAAACAATATATGTCAGTCTTGTCCCTTGGACACTTGCCTCACCGGGATGCCTTGCACAGAGGAGGGCACAGGAACTCCTGAGGAAGTACTGTTCGTTTCTAACTGAGGTAGAACCAGTGCCCGGATACTTGACGACTGGGGCCAGCGGGAGGCTTGAAGATGCATGGGTGATGATGAGAATGTCCCGGGGTTTTGAAAGATCTTCCACATCATACCCGAAATCTGAGCAGTTTGGGTCATAGCTGAGAACCATGTTCACCCAGGTCTGCTTGGAGTATGTCAAGATTGAAGCAGGGAAGGTATGGTGGACATGCCCTGCCATTCACCTATGAATGCCTGATATGGTCCCACGGTTGTATTCTATTATATACTTAGAGGCAGTAACTCCTATTACAATATAGGACAACGGATGAAGCGTATTAACATTCGAGGAAGAGCATAGCGTGCCTGAACCCGGAAATATGTGAATGTGTGGCAAAGAGAACATGAATTAGCACAGGAAGACCATGCCTAGAGAATGGGCCAACGTGATCTGTGATAGCGACAGTGTGGCTAGGAGCAGTGTGACCACTGAATGTGGTAGGGTGGCAAGTGAATTGGGCAGGGTATTCAGTCAAAGTGATATGGTGGCTGGTAAATCGTAAGGGGTGACCAGTGAATGTGAATAAGGCTTAGTGATCTGCAAATGGCAGTGGCTCATGGGTGGGGCACAGAGGGTAGCTATTGAATGGGGCAAGGTGTCTAGTGAAAGTAGCAATGTGGCTATGGAACGCAGCCCAGTGAGTGTGCAAGTTGGCAGTGAAGGTGGCATGGCAAACAAGTTTGTTTCCAGTCCTAACCTTTAATGTTCAAAGAAAATGCATTATGGGGCATGTAGTCTTTATTTTGTTCTGTTAAACCCACTGGACTATCTCAGTGGAAAACGATGGTTTGCAACAGAAAAGCCAAGGACTCGATATGTAGTGTCCTTGTGACTTAGAGGTCTGGTAAAGCTAGCAGTGACATTCCCTTGTGAACACATTGCAAAAATCAGCTGGGGAGCAAGCGGGGAAACTACTGACCATTTTGAAGTTAGCAGGGGATTCAGGCATGGCTGTGTCCTTGCCCCAACTTTATTTCTTATTTTTATCAACAGCTGTGGCGATTTCCTTATGGGCTGTGACAATGATTCCCTGGTGCACTGGTGTAGTAGAATTCCAGCGCTACTGTTCACAGATGGCACGCTTTTGATGTCAAAAACCTCAATGGGTATCAAGTCTCTCCTCCTAAGGTTCCATTCATTCTGCACTTCCTCTGGACTTACTATAAAAGTATACGTAACTAAGTTTATGGCAATAAATCCCCACAGGAGCTTCATAGGGCCATTCATTTTAGAGGGGATGGAATTGGAGAGAGTTCTCGAATGTAACTATCTTGGAATCCGGCTCTCCACTTCCGACTCCTGGGACAGTCAACTCTTTATGAGTTCTCTTAGGTCATACGATAGGGCTACTGCTATTCTAAGATTTGCCAGTAAGACTACTTTCTATACTATCTCTCCACTTCTGTAAGTTTGTAGAGCCCACGCAGCAGCAGCAGCTTCTATGGTGCAGAACTTTGGGGGAATAGTAAAATAGGTGCATGGAGCACATCTGAAAACACATTTTTGAGGATGGCCCTTAAACTTCCCCAGAGTAGTCCCTTGATTTTTAGACAAGGCCTTGCTATCTGCCTCATCATTTCTCTGGGGAAACTGAAACCTCTAATTTACTGGCTACACCTTTGGTCTGTTCCCGAGCTATCATACTAAAGAGCGGGTCTGGGCAACATCTTGGGTAGACAAAAAAGTAATGCTTTGGTACCATGGCTGAGTTATATCAAAGAGACCCTCCTACTCATTAGGGGTGCAAGAGTTTTGGGTAGACACTTCTTCCATCACATCTTCCTCAGTTAAAAAGATTAAGTCTCTTTATTGGGAACATGAGGAGACAAAGCTGATTATCCAGCCAATTCCGGAATACCGTAGCGACCGCTTTTTAGGGTTCAATGTTTTTGAGGCCTGAATGGACCAGATTGATCCTCCCTCCACCAAAGCCCTTCATATAAGGTTCAGATTGGGCACTCCCCCCCTCACTTCATTTACCTCTAAATGGAAACGTGGCCCAGAGGAAAGTAGCCTCTGCCCATCATACAATAAGTATGAGGAAATTGACGACCATATGCTGTTTTTTGCCTCTTCTAAATGAAGCCCTGCAAACCTTGGATCATCCCCTTTCATGTTTGTTAGGAGTGCACCAGTATAGGGATGCCCTGAGAATTTGCAGAGTCGACACTTCATCCACCATCGTATTTTTGATCGCCAAGTATTTTAGAGAGTGTTTGGCCAATCCTGCGCAAAACCATTCCACGCTAATCTTTAGGGCTGAGATCGATTTTTTGTTACATAACTATACCAAATTGAATCATTCTTCTTGCACGCAGTGTTTTAATTGTAGTACATGTGTAAATTTTATGTGTAATAAAAAAAAATAAGGAAAATCTTTCTATTTATTTCTTTTTAGCTATTATTTTATACTAAGGTTTTAAGATGTATGGTATTTGTTTTGCTGTCACCTAAGTGAGCCCACATTATTTTTCAATAAACGTTGCATTTTGTTATTAACTGTATTTTTTTAACTGGGCTTATGTACTGTATTGTGATTTCTCATCTGTGACATTTATGGTCTACGACCGAAATAAAGTTTAAACTGGTTAGCTGGAACAATTCCCACACTTGCTCAATGTGTACTGGACAGTCCAGTGTTAGGAAACTGATTTCAGTCAATGCAAGAAAAGATCATTTTCTGATCTATAAAATGTATTACCCAATCGGAAAACATATGTTTGTGATCAAAGTAAATGCATTGCGGCAAAATTCCCATGGAAATGTACACATTTTAGGGGGCTAGGAAACACTATGCCACTGTTATCTTTTTTTGAGGATGAGTATGTGTAGCTGTACCCATTTCGGAAGGATATCGGGTCAAAATCCAAAAAAGAGCATACTTAACGGTTGGCCAGAGCTTGAACTTCTCATTAACCATCAGAAACATGAGCAGAATCTCTCCTTGTCTTTCTCCCCATCCTTGTGCCCTCTACTTTGCCTTTTCTGCTCTCCTACTTTTGTCTTATCTGCTACTCCAGCCAACTCCTTTTTTGCTCTCCCTACCTGAATCAAATTCAAATATTATCACAACCAGGACAATTTGTATATATTTTGCAAATCTTCTATAAGAGAGTTTGAGAATTAAGTGAAGGTCCAGAGATCCTAAGACTGGATGATATTGCCTTTGGACAGCTCGCAAAGGAAAATTACTATGAGGGATTGACCTGGGATTTTCATTCCGCTACTTGAAAATCAACATTTATTTTTCTATTTGCTCTGAAGACCCATGCTCTGTATCCTATGAGATTTTCTCACTGATCCTAAGTACAATTGTGAAAGCCTTGAGAAAGTCCAGGTCGCACTGACCAGAGTGGTCGAAACACGTGTCAATACAAAATGTAATCAATAAAGACCTTCTTCAAGATAACATATGACAATTGTTTTCTTTGGATACAACAGACCAAAAAAAGTATACGTTTGGTGTGGTTGAAATCACCTATATTACTCAAAGGAGGAGCAAACGCTCAAACCTTTACTCAACTGTTATATAAGAGAGTGCATGTTGGGCATCTCTTTGCTGAAAGTGCATCCACCAGTGCAACAGATGCATTTTCTTCATACTTGAATGACAAGTGGGCTGCTATATTGTTTTGGTCCTGATGCACACAGTGGTACCGGGAAGGGAAAACCAGTTCTATTCAGTCCTACCACCTTAAACAGGGAGGGGTGCTTGCTGCTGTGACCTGGTAGTGCAGTGGATGGACTGCTAGGCCAAGGGCTTCCAACAGCCGAGACCGCTCCTCATCAAAAATCCTGAGGTTTCCCAACTCTAAATGAAGTGATAACCTGCGAGTTTGGCATTGTGGGAGCATCTTGAGTGTCCACTACTTTGGTGGTTTCCAGCTCCACCGGCTAAAGAGGTTGTGGTTTTACTACTGAGCCGAGTGTTTGTAGAGGATGATCCAGAATAAATAAATCACAAAATTCAACTTGCATAATAGATCAAGGCCTAATAGAATTAGTGGATTTATTTAGCTAATTATAAATGTATTCATGTATATAGCTGAGCCCATTTTTACAGGAACATTTGCTGGCAATGCATTAGTCACCTGTTTGTTTGAAATACCTTCTAGTTGGACTTACTTTCCTGGGGTGGGTAGGTTTGGAACTTCCACTGGTCTAAATGTGGAAAGGGTAGCACCTGTATATACCAAAAATTATAATGGATGGCCTTTCACTTATCCTTCTAAAAAAGGGCAACTCTGGTCTACCTCTAAGTCTTCACCACGCATACAATCCTCCTCCCCTCTCAGGCACCATCATTGTGGCTGACTCGATCCATAAGGAACTCTGAGTGCAGCTGCATATTGTGAAAAAGTGTAACTAATTACTGAGTGCTTCATTTGGTTTTAACCTAGATGTTGCTAAAATTGAAATTAGGTGGAAATCCAATAAAATGATTCTTCATTTGAGGTTGTAAAAGTGAAACTGGACCTGAAGGCATAGTTTCATTAAACTGCCTTGTATTCATCATATTTTGAACAGATGACGGTAGGGATGAGACCACTGACTCATCCCAGTCTGTACCATTGAAGTCATATTCTGCTACAGAGAAACATCCTTTACCATGCAGTCAGAACCACGACCTGCCTTTAAAATACAGTCACCACTCGACGGCAATGTTGCCAAGTGTTTCTTTACCCCGCAAGTCATTACAACTACTTGCTTTAGGGGGTCGTTGTTGGACTGGTGTTGGATTTTAAGTCCAACAACTTCCCTACTGTTGCGTTGACTGCAGTTGGTATAGTAAGTTATACTATTCCCAAGTCCATCCCCCCTAATGCAAGTCGTTGTAATGACTTGTGTGGTAAAGTAACAAGTGGTAACGTCACAGTTGTGATACTGAATGCATTGTAAAGATATGTGTATTAAATGCAGGCGGGGTTCCGTCATACGTCCTCTGGTACATGAGAATCATTTTAGGCATCATTTGTGTTCCAATTACAAGTTGTTTTACATTAACTGTACAATTTCTTTTCCAATGGCCTTCTTTACCTCAAACGTGACAAGCTTCAGATTTCAACTGATCATTTGTAGAATCAGTATTAAAACCGCTACCTCTACCTCAAGAAGCCGTTCCTGTTCCTCCTGCAAACCAGGAGCTAGAAAAATCCTTGAATGCCTTTCTAAAACAAGCATTTGCAATACAATAAGTCTCGCATTTGAGAGTTTAAGCTTTTTATTTATCTGTTTTGAATATTAACACATAAATAAAAGCCATTATCATTTACAATGCCAATAGCTCAAACTCTTGTACATGCAAGACCTATTTAATTTCAAAGAAGCGGCCACCATTGTCCCAGGCTGCTTGTAAAGTGAAAGCAGGCATGGCATGCTGAATGTTGCAGGAAAGCATGTCGTGCCTGCAGTAGGAGACACTCATTAAAGAAAATAGTGCTTACAGACTAAATAAGACATACCGTGTAACAGCAGAAGTAAAAGGGCCAGTCCTCATGGGAGGTTACTAATGAAGAGAAGACGGTACTAAGGAGGGACTAATAAGCCTATTAACGAATCAGAAGCCAGCATTTAGGAAGGACAATGACTTAAGCCAAAGACAAATATGGGCAGAGAGTGGGTGGGGCTTCAAGTCCATACTCCGATACAACATGCCTCGCAGAGCAGGGCATACACTGCCCAGGCTCGACCTAAAAATTAGTCTGTACCAGCCTAAACTTCTCTTTAATTAAATTATTTTCAAAGTCACAATAATCATTACAATAGCTCTCATACACAAGTAGTTCATTCAATGACTTTGCCTGGGAATACCTCATTTCGGAATCTATGAACTCAACTCCGAACGTAAGCCCAAAACAAAAGCTGAAACAAACCCCAACGTTCCTTCCTTTAAGGGATCATGCATTCAACTGAGTTGCCTGGAAATCTGTATTAATATCTCATAATATGCATGAACTGAATCATCTGCATTTTGTGTCGATCTCATCATTTTTGACCAATGAACCTGTTTTGCTGTATTTTTGACCAATGAACCTGTTTTGCTGGATCTTTTTGAATAGCAATTAGTGAGGATTTGTAAATATGCCTATCCCTATATGGTTTGTCCTCTGGCCACTTTACAATATTTTTACACTCATTCGTTAAATCCTTACACACATCCTTACAAATATTATCACAACCAGGACAATTTGTATATATTTTGCAAATCTTCTATAAGAGAGTTTGAGAATTAAGTGAAGGTCCAGAGATCACTGCTGAGACTGCAACTGACTGCTGCTGGGTCGCGTAATTGCGCCGCCAGCAGCCAAATTTTAAAACTTCCCGTTTTGTCTATTTTTGTTCATTTTATTTTGCATTTAGCTGCCTACCTTGTTTTAATATCGCCGCGCTGCGCCTGGCCCTGATTCCCACACTCTAATCCTGTAAGACCACCGCTACTTTGGCGGGTCCGGTTCTGGGGTGGTGGTGTCCATCCTGGGTAGGTCGGGAAGCGCGCCGCCGCCATCTTGGTGCAGGTACTCAGGAGAGTTAGTTTCTCCGAGATTCAGCCGGCCTATTTAAGGCGGAACTTCGCTCGGGGCAGCCTGGTAAGGTGTCCACTGCTGAGACTGCAACTGACTGCTGCTGGGTCGCGTAATTGCGCCGCCAGCAGCCAAATTTTAAAACTTCCCGTTTTGTCTATTTTTGTTCATTTTATTTAGCATTTAGCTGCCTACCTTGTTTTAATATCGCCGCGCTGCGCCTGGCCCTCATTCCCACACTCTAATCCTGTAAGACCACCGCTACTTTGGCGGGTCCGGTTCTGGGGTGGTGGTGTCCATCCTGGGTAGGTCGGGAAGCGCGCCGCCGCCATCCTGGTGCAGGTACTCAGGAGAGTTAGTTTCTCCGAGACTCAGCCGGCCTATTTAAGGCGGAACTTCGCTCGGGGCAGCCTGGTAAGGTGTCCACTGCTGAGACTGCAACTGACTGCTGCTGGGTCGCGTAATTGCGCCGCCAGCAGCCAAATTTTAAAACTTCCCGTTTTGTCTATTTTTGTTCATTTTATTTTGCATTTAGCTGCCTACCTTGTTTTAATATCGCCGCGCTGCGCCTGGCCCTCATTCCCACACTCTAATCCTGTAAGACCACCGCTACTTTGGCGGGTCCGGTTCTGGGGTGGTGGTGTCCATCCTGGGTAGGTCGGGAAGCGCGCCGCCGCCATCTTGGTGCAGGTACTCAGGAGAGTTAGTTTCTCCGAGATTCAGCCGGCCTATTTAAAGCTCCACCCTTTTCAACGCGCAGCGGTGACGCGCAGGTGTGGCGCCCTCTCTGCGCCTGAGTCGCGCCAGAGTCCTGCCCGTCTGCGCCCGTCAGCGGCACGTAGGCGGACGGGGCAGGACGGCTAGCTTCCTGACCGCTATTTGGTCTATATTCACACTGCGACTCATTATGCTTATGTATTCTAGTTCTGAGCTTTGCTCCCTCCGTCCTCCGTATAGTCTCTGCCATCACGTCTTTCCCGGAGGAAGGGCCTTAAGGAAAGGCTGTAGCTACTGTGGCTGGCGCCTTCCTGAACGCAATCAATCTTCTACGGTTAGTACACCCTTGAACTATCAATGTTTATTGCTTAATACCAGATCCCTACCTCGCCATGTTATGGATATTTGGAATCTATTACAGGATTCTAAGATTTCCTGCTTATTCCTGACAGAGACTTTGCTGTCTGATTTGTCTGCCCCCGATTTGGCTAATGCCATACCTCCCGCCTACAATATATTTAGGAAAGACAGATCGTCTGGTAGAGGTGGTGGAGTGGCGATCATAGTAAAGAAGAGCATAGCATGTCGCACCTTTCCTGTTGACAATATCCAGGGCAGCGAAGCCCTCAGCTTCACCCTTCAGCTCTCGTCCTCCCAGGCTTGTACAGGGATTCTTGTCTACAGACCACCAGGCTCGGTGGGGCCGTTTTTAGAAGAATTACAGGCAGCCCTTTCGACTCCTTGCCTCAGATCTAATCACTGCCTCTTGTTAGGTGATCTAAACATTCATATGGATGTTAGCTCAGATCCAGATACCCAAAAACTATTGGATATCACTTCTGTGCTCGGATTAGCTCCATACGTGGTAGGACCGTCCCATGAGAAGGGCCACACGCTGGACCAGATCTTCTCTACTCTCCCTATTGGGGTAGATCTTCCCGTGCCAGTTTTGTGGTCGGACCACTTTCTTATTTCCTTTTCCCTCCCTATTATGGTTTTAACACGGTCCAAATCAGTGGGGTCGTCAAAGCATCTCTCTAAATCTTTCCATCTGTTCACTAGAGAGATGCTATCAAACACCCTAATCAACTTTCCCTGTCCTACATCTGACAATGTAGAGGACTATACCGCTTTTTTCCATCAATGGCTCTTAGAGTGTCTTGAGAGTTCGATCCCGACCAAGACACAGAACTCTGCCAATAAAAGGATATCTGCCCCATGGTTTACTCCGCAGCTAAAAAAAGCTAGACAAGATCTTAAAAAGCTGAAAGAGCTTGGAGACGATCTTACGATCATTCAGAAAGGCAGAATTTTAAGACACTGACTTGAGTCTACCACAAATCAATCTGGGCTGGAAAAAAAGCTTACTTGGAATCTAGAATAAATGAGGCGGAGCATTCCAGTAAAGAACTTTTTAGGGTGGTAAAAGACTTCACTTCCTCCTCTGCTTATACCCCTATTCATACGCACTCTGAATCCTGGTTGAGGGATCTGGCTGTATACTTTGTACAGAAAATTACTACTATTCAAGATTCCCTCTCTTCCACTTTCCAGCAGCAACCTGTGAGCCTGGGGTGTCCCATGTCTGTTCATGGTCCTCTGCTGTGTGATTTTCCCCCACTGGATCATGCAAGCTCTTTTGACATCCTGTCCAACCTTAAATCTGGATCCCCACAGGATCCGTGCCCGGCAAAGTGTTTAGCGTACTTGGCACCTGTGCTGAATGATTTGGTCAACCCTATTTTAAATATGTCACTCTCATCCGGGGTAGTTCCAAAGGCCTGGAAGAGCGCCATGATCCTGCCACTCCTGAAAAAACCTGCACTCGACCCTCTAGTCCATGCCAACTACAGACCTATTTCCTTACTCCCAGCTCTAGCGAAAGTGACGGAGAGGTTTGTCCACAGATCAATATCTAACTTCATCGAGGAAAATGATCTGTTGCATAACACCCAATCCGGTTTCCGTGCGAATTTCAGCACGGAAACTGCGCTCCTCGAAGTCACAGACGCCATCCGGGAGGAGTTGGATGCTGGAAGAAAGGCGGCATTGGTCATGCTTGACCTGTCGGCGGCGTTCGACACCGTTCCCCATGCGCTTCTCCTTACTAGACTCTGGGACTTTGGCCTGCAGGGAACGGTGTGGAGGTGGCTTAAACCCTTCTTAGCCGACCGCCGGCAGACAATCTGGGACTCCTCCTTACTCTGCCGAGATGCCGCTGCTAGAAGTGGGGGTTCCCCAAGGATCCATCTTGAGCCCCCTCCTTTTTAACATCTTTATGGCTCCTCTGGCAGTGGTCGCGGAGTCTTTCGGCGCCCGGATTGTCACTTATGCCGACGACACCCAGCTCCTGTTTGTGAGCAACAGGAATGGTCTGTTTAACGACGATCAGGTCAGAGGTTGTCTGAGTGCGGTTTTCGAGTGGTTAGGACATCATGGACTGAAATGCAACTCCGACAAGTCGGAGCTGCTCTTTTTTGGGTGTATCGCTGAGCCGGATTGGAAACCCTGGTGGCCGCAGGATATGTGTCCCCCCGTTAGTTCATCCCAGAAGGCCAAAAATCTGGGAGTGATCATTGACAGCGACCTATCTTTTGGTCCACACATTTCCTCTCTCACTGGGAAATGTTTTGGCATCCTTCGGATGCTACGCAAATTTTTACCTTTAGTATCCATCGAGCACAGGAAAATTATCGTCCAGGCACTGGTTGGTTCCAGACTGGATTACGCCAATGTTTTATTTTTGGGACTTCCCAAATACCTGGTCAGGCGTCTTCAAGTTGCTCAGAACTCTGCAGCCCGAGCTGTCTTCGGCCTCCCAAGAAGAGCCAGAGCCACTGCTCTTCTCTCTACCTTACATTGGCTCCCGATTGATAAAAGGATTCTTTTTAAAACTCTGACTACGACCTTCAAGGCCTTACATGGTATTGGTCCTAAATATATTTCTAATCGTGTGTCTTGGTATCAGCCCTCTAGATCTCTTAGATCTGCTGCGCTATCCAAAGTGAAGGTTCCCATTGTCAAGCGCGCCAGAGCAGGAGGTCGGTCCTTCCGTTATCTAGCTCCTCGTGCTTGGAATGACCTCCCGATTTCTTTAAGACAGGCTTCTAGCCTGTTGTCCTTCCGAAAGGCCCTTAAAACATGGCTTTTCCCATAGTCCGCTGCTGCTGTTTTATAGGTGTGTTGCATGTCCCTTCAGTGTTATGTTTCTCCCTCTTCTGGTAGGTACCTTCGAAAAAGCGCCGGGATGCTCCAAATGGAGTGGCCGTGCGCTATAGAAGAATAAATATAACATAACATAACACACAATAAATAAAAATAATGCATCCAAATCTTCCCAAAGCACTTTTGAAAGAGTTACAATCCTGTCCACTTCAGTGTACCATTTTTAGGTTCCTAATATTTGGAAAACCCTTTGTAGAACTCCAAAGATCCCGTCTGCTCCGCTCTTCCAGGCACTTCTCTCCATGGGAACGTTCTTCCAACAACTTTAAATTCAGAACCACCTGTGACTTTATTTTGTCATTTTGCATTTCTGTGGCTTTTCACTCTAGTCGTGTTTGTGCTCCACATTCTCCCATTCTCTCCTAAAATCTATAATTTCTCTGAAAATTACTCTTATTTGCACAATACTTTCTTTTTTTAATTCATATTCTGCTTTTCCCATTTCATAAGAGCCTCTAATTATCTTTTTTTTGCGTGCTACAATAGTCATACAATCACTGTTTTTAACACAAATATCCAATAAATAGACAAAGTAGAAAATATTTTAAGCACAGATAGATTTTTCATACAACCATAAAAGCTAATCCCGCCTGATCTCTCAATAATCTAGCCCAAAGCAACATAACTGTTACTGCTACCATCTTCTGACTATGGTGATACACTAATACAAGAATTGAAAACTATAAATAGGCACAATAACTATCTGACAATAGCATTTCCATGAGTAAAACAGTCATATCTAAATAATGCTACAAGCAAAATCTTCTATTTGCCCAAATAAAGGCCAGAAAATCTAAAGATATGGAAACAAGTAATTAAAAACATACCGTGTGTTTGCGACTTGTCCTGATGAAACTGTGTCATATATTAAACTACATCCGTGTAGTCCTAGGGGGCAGAAGGTAGCTCTAATCAATGATTTGTATAACTGGGCGGATGATACTTCTGAATTTTGTCACATTTGTAATGTGTTTGTTGCAATCCCTGAGGAAAATTTTCAATGAAAACATTTTGACATAAAAACATACAGTGCAGTTGTAAATAGTGCAAATATATCAATAAAGCACAGGGGCCGCTGTGCGAACAGGCATTACTTAAAATACAGAGAAAGATCCAAAAGTGCAAATGCACGGCCCTACATCTCTCCTACAAAATTATCCACCCCTTAATCAGTGGGGTAAAACACCACAACTGTTCAATTTTTTCCAATTGGTTATTTCTCTTAGAGAAATTCCAACTGTCGTACCCGGGTCATTTTAGCTTGCCAATGCTAAAATAATGGACACCTAGAAGTCTTTCAAAATTGTAAAACGAGTGATTTTGCAAAAGAGAAATCTAAAAAAGTAAACTTTTGTTCAGACCTCACAAAAGCTTCATTATTTCCCAGCAACCCAAAAGAACTACTTATTCTGGTACCACCCTTTTTGATAATTGTTGAGTTATGAAACAAAAATATCTGATGCCAGAACTGTTGCAAGTATGGACAGGTAAACAACAATGTGTGCCCAAACTCCTTGTGCCACCGTAGTACATCTAAAACACTTGTTATTAAACATTAGGAAACATTTATTAAAAAATTGGGGGGTATAATAAAGCGTCCAGCTAGCAAAAAAGGTAATTCTTTTAAAGTTTGCTGTTCTCAACAGTTTATGACCAGAAGTGGATATATCCAACCACTGATGCGGGGAAATGCGACACCCTGTAACTGATGTTATCTTATGGAGACATTTAGGAATAATAATCTTCTTGAATCCTCTGAAGTAACACCTTATTCCAACTACCGACTCCTACCATGCTATTTTTAAAGAATAGATTAAAAAAAAAAAAAAGTCCTATATCAGGGTTAAAGTCTTGCAAGAAGCTAGAGAAATGTGCAAAACTGACCAATAGAATAGAAGTGGTCTCAGAGTCCTGGATAGCTAGCTGTTGCCAGTTGTTCCACCGACCATTTATTATCGAATATGTTAATATGCTACACCCATGTCCATTCCAAAGTGTAATCAAGTATTCTGGGACCTTTAACCCCAGAGTGCTATAAATCTGCAGAGAACAAAATGTGTGGCAAACAGGTATATAATGTTTTACAGCAATTTCATACTTTCGCAAAATCATTTTTATACCTAGTTTTTGGAGGCATTTCCAAGTTTTCATAAAACGAAAACTGAAATCCTAACTCCTTAACCATTGCTCTTAAAAAGAAATTGTAGGGAGGGAATGGATCAGCATATACACAATCATGATAGTCACTACAGGCAGCCTGATCATAAAGATAAAAATCAGGTAGGCCCAAACTCACCTGCTCTTTACTTCATTGAATGATGGTCAAACTGACACGTGGACTCTGTTTTTCCATGAAATGTTTCCAATTAAGCAATCAACCTCCTTAAAATAGTTCTTACTGAGCTCAATTGAAATGTTAGAGAATAGAAATAAAGTTTGGATCGACATTTGAATTAAGGCAACTCGACATATAATTGACAAGGGTAGAAAATGGCACGCTCTAACAATCTCTCAACTTTACACAGCGTTGCATCATAATTTAACTCGTAGAGATCGAAGATGTTGGAAGTTACAAATACCCCAAAATATCTAAAAGGGCAAGTAGGCACCCACTGACCCCTAATTGTGATGGCGAGATCCTCATTCAAACCATTAAAAAGCTGAATTACTTATTGTGATTAATCGTATGACCCTCAATGCTATCGAGGGTTCTTCGAATACTGGCTTTCATTGCATCCAGATACAACATAATATCGTCAGCAAAACATTTTACCTTAGACATGCCTAAAACTGAAGGTAAAATGTAACCAACATTCCGTAAAATAGCCAGTGGCTCAATGAAAAAAGGAAATAAAACCGGCAAGAGGAGGCACCATTGGCGCGTTCGTCAAGAAATTTGGACTCAACCTACATCAGTTGACACTGATCCTAGTTACCACTCCAGTATACAGATTTTTCAAAATCGGTAAAAACTGGTCAGGGAAACCAAATTTCCTTAGTATCTGAAGTAGTGCTGCCCAGCTTACCACATCAGAGGCTTTTTCCGCATCGACCATAATTATAGCCGCTCTTGTTTTATTGGTTGCAAAATAATCTATGGCCTGAATCAGATAATTCGTATTAATCACCATCGACCTGTGTGGAACAAAACCATTTTGATTGCCTTGAATACTTTACTGGGCAGCAGGAGCTAAACAATTTGTTAAGATTTTCATCAGAAGTTTATAGTCTGCATTTAACAAACTAGTTGGCCTGTAGTAATTAGGATTAAGAGACAATTTATCTTTTTTAATAAAACTTAATACAATGTATTCAATTAACCATGAAATAGAACAACTGGATATTATTTCAATAAAAAGTTTAATCAAGAAACCTTGAAAGAGTAGGGTAAAGACGTTACAAAACTCAGTTGGACTACCATCAATCCCTGCTGCCTTGGCATTGGCCATTGAGGGCACGGCCTCTCGAAATTCTGTCTCTGATATTGTATTAATTAAACTATCTTGTTGTTCTGTCGAGAGTTAGGGATTTGGGATTAAAGCAAGAAATTTCAAGATGGCCTCTTCTGATGCTTCCATGGGAGCCTGATAAATTGCAGGATACTGATTTAAAAAAATTCTTATGACCTTTCTACAAGCAGTATTAGAATTAATGACTGGATCCATCACCTTGAATATCCTATTGGCATTGGATCTAGATTTTATAGACCATGAAGGACACAGCCCACATGTTCACTCTCATCATACACTCTCTGGAACTCAGTTTTCTCATTAACTACTTCTTCTTTTAAGAAGTCACAGAGCTTTTGTTTGGCCAGCTTAAATGTTTTACTGGGAAAAGGAGAGCATCCTTATTTACTTCTCTATAATATCTTGCATTTCCTTGATCAATGCTCTGCAAGACTTAACTTGTTTTGCTTTAAAGGCAATACCATGGCCCCGAAGACATACTTTAAAGGCCTCCCAGATAGTTAATGTGGAGGCAAAGTTCTCATTTTTTCTGAAAAATGATTCTATAAAAATCTAGATATAGTTTTTCCAGCTCTCAGTCAATAGAAGAGACCTACCAAAATTCCATCTAATATCTCTAGCTTTGGGCGAACTAGTCTCAACTTGAACAGAGACTACTGCGTTATCTGAAAAGCCATTTCCTGTAATCTGCGAGTCTAGAATAATAAACGAAGAGGTGGTTTAAAAAAACATCAATACGTGATACTGAATTAAAGTGCTTTGAAATGCAAGTATGCTGCCTAGAATCAGGATATGCAGTGTGGCATTGATCTATAAACCCATAATCTTCCTTAAGTCTCTCGACCAAAGCAGCTGATCCAGGACACCATTCGGTGATGAAATTCGCCACGAAAGGTGGGTAGTGCTTCAAGATACTACACCATCACACACACTCAGCTAAGCTTTGACCAGAAGTGACATAACCTGGAATCAGTATAGTTCACCTTAGGGCACAAAATTCACACTACAATTCCAAATCTCCAGGATTCTCCTATTCCTCAACAACCAAACATTTCCACTAATTAGTCTAATTCATATTTATTGGCTTAATCAATGAGCTCATTCCCCATAAGGGCCACCGAAAACTGTCAGTGTTTTAATTAAGAAATCAAGAGGGTTGTTAGTTGGAAATGGAACTATCTTTAGGTCCTGATTTATAGCTTGGTGACGGGTTACTCTATCACAAATGTGATGGATAGCCCATCCGCTGTTTCAAGTGCCATTGGATAAAGGCGGAAAGGATATCGGTCATGTTTGTGGCTGATTAACCCTTCCGCAGAAGTCTGAACCAGGCGCTAAACCCAAGACTATTAATAAAACATGCACATGACTAGATTCCAACGTTAATTACCTCATGGGTTTATTAAAAAATAGTATTGTTACAGAAAGTCGAAACATTAATTAATACATCAAAAGAATGACCATATTTATTGGTACCCTAAATCAATTTGCAATATAAACTAACACATAGTCTGTCTCCCAAAGAAAGCTCAAAAGATCACTGGCTCTCCTCTAAGATAATACTTCTTATAATGTTTTTGGGATGGAAAGCGCACACATTTTCATAGCATGAAATTGGGTAACAGATTGGATTAAAATGTTTCATTCTTGACAACCAATCTATTAGTCAGTACAACACAACTAGTAACTACTACTTCCTGAGGCATCTTATCGGTTAAAACAGTAAATTTTTCAATAAGAAGATGAAATCATAAATAATGAAAAACAGGAATACGATAGCCTATTCAGCTACAGCAGTGCTATAATAGGAACCTTGAACAAGCAATAGAAACACAGCCTTTACTCCCGAGAGAAGAACAAATGATTATACATTTGTATTAAGGCCGACCATGGCTGATTCATTGTTTTTCAGAAATAAAGAAAGACACAGGCATGTGGAACATTTGTACACCTAAAATAAGCATGGTGTTTTCTACAGCATTTCATGAATGACTGTTAATGGGCCTGGTGCGGCTTAGTTATGCTAAATGACGTATACCTAAATTAAGCATTATATTCTAGCAAATTTAAACTCATACACAACAGCGTGGGAAACAACCTTTACAACGCAACTTTTACAACGAACTACCATTACAACAAATTTTTTACAACGCAAAAACTTTTACAACGCATACCATTACAACGCAGGATTTTACAACGCAAGTACCTTTACAACGCATACCATTACAACGTAAGTATTGGTAAGTATATAATTATTTTTAAAATATTATATGTTTGGTTTTTTGGGTAAAAGGGTATTTTTAGGGTTCAGGGTCAGTTTTCAGTTTTTGGGTAAAGGGGTATTTTTA
Organism: Lissotriton helveticus; assembly: GCF_964261635.1. Lineage (NCBI taxonomy): Eukaryota > Metazoa > Chordata > Amphibia > Caudata > Salamandridae > Lissotriton > Lissotriton helveticus. The sequence goes on from NC_136065.1 coordinate 2,107,057,779, forward strand.
GGGTTCAGGGTCAGTTTTCAGTGTTTGGGTAAAGGGGTATTTTTAGGGTTCAGGGTCAGTTTTCAGTTTTTGAGTAAAGGGGTATTTTTAGGGTTCAGGGTCAGTTTTCAGTTTTTGGGTAAAGGGGTATTTTTAGGGTTCAGGGTCAGTTTTCAGTTTTTGGGTAAAGGGGTATTTTTAGGGTTCAGGGTCAGTTTTCAGTTTTTGGGTAAAGGGGTATTTTTAGGGTTCAGGGTCAGTTTTGGGTTTTTGGGTAAAGGGGTATTTTTAGGGTTCAGGGTCAGTTTTGGGTTTTTGGGGTACAGGGTTAATTTGTAAAAATAAATTAAAATTATATTTAAATTATATTTAAATTAAATTAATTAAATAAAATTAAATACAATTTAATTATATTTTAATAATTTAAAATAATTTATATAAAAAAAATATTATATACTTACCAATATTTACGTTGTAATGGTATGCGTTGTAAAGGTACTTGCGTTGTAAAATCTTGCGTTGTAATGGTATGCGTTGTAAAAGTCTTTGCGTTGTAAAAAATTCGTTGTAATGGTAGGCGTTGTAAAAGTATGCGTTGTAACGTCATACATCCCAACAGCGTGCGCCACTACGCAAATTGAGAACAAAAATATATCCTTCTTGTTACTGTAACGAAAACTAGAACTAATACACCAATTATTGACGATAACATTAAACACCTCAAGAAAAAATATATATAACTGAACCACCCTCCAATTCATTTAGTATGCAAACAAAATTGGCAACACACCCGTGATATGCACTGTTGGAATTACAGTCCTTTTATTGGGGGAATAAGTAAATAGCCCACTCTAAAGGTATGGCGTTAGCAGAGGCAATGTGAATTACTTTATTCAAGGTCTCCATGAACCTCTCCACTTCTCTGTTGGCCTGGGGCCACCTCGGTGACACCTTCTTGTGGGCAATATTCTACAACTTGAGGTATTCTGCGAGCTCCTGTCCATGGAAAAGAGGTTCAACATCCGTTCACAACTCACATTACGAACCTGGTTTTGTCATGATCTTCTCTTACTGCGGCAGCCTCACACTGGCAACTTATGAGTATATGATCATGACCAAGGGATATCAGGAATAGTCATCATTGACGACCATCATGTGTTGCCGATCTCGCAGGCTGTCAAAACCAAGGGCGGCACACAACCACCTTACTGCAGCCCTCTCTATGATGACTGGTGATGGTGGTGCAGGGTTCCCAGTCTCGTAGCACCACACACAGGAACATACAGTCGTCTCCACTAGTTCATCAATCTGAGGAACCACACATAGCTATATATTTAGGGCCTCGTTTACAGGCTCATTGTGCCACTAGTTCGTCACTTTTTTTGATGCACTGGCAGTGTAATGGGCTTCCCCATATTTACAAGGCCATGTAAAGTCACCCTGCGTGACTTTTCATGGCCTTGTAAATATGGGCCACTTTCACGCACTAGTCTGCTTGTAAGGGGCGTTCCATGGGTGTTGCTGTGGGTGTTACCACGCAACATCCATGTAACCTGACACATTCCCAGATTCACAACGTTTTGTAAAGCTGGGTATGCGTCAGAATCCAAGTGAAACACAAGGAAATGGACAGAGCACTGAAACTTTTCAGACACTAACCCCCAGTCAGAGAGCTCGGTTGAATATATCATCATTCTTTAGCTCACTTCACTACCGCAGTTCAGACATAGCTATATGAAAATCAGTCTTGACCCTGTGCCCCATGGGAACAGTCCAGTCCGAACTGCCAAGCCATGTCTTTCCTGGACCGGAAACACACATCCTTGGAACGGTTTCGGGTTATCAGCCAGGCTAGCTTGAATCCATTGGCAAAGTGAGCAAGGGACCCACGTCTGGGCGTACCCTGCCAACTTAGGGTGAACAAAGCAAACACAAGGAGATGACGGACGTAGCGCTGAAACTTTTCAGACACTCACCCCCAGTCACAGATCTGGGATGAATACATCATCATTCTTTAGCTCACTTCGCCACCCCAGTTCAGACACAGCTACATGCAAATCAGTCTTGACCCTGTGTCTCATGGTAAAAGTCCTGCCCAAACTGCCAAGACTTCCCTGGACCAGAAACACACATCCTGGGATCGGTTTCGGGCTAACAACCCTTATCAGCCAGGCTAGCTTGAATCCAGTGGCAAAGTGAGCAAGGGACCCACGTCTGGGCATAGCCTGCCAACTTAGGGCGAACAAAGGAAACACAAGGAGCTAATAGACGGAGCGCTGAAACTTTTCAGACACTCATCCCCAGTCACAGATCTGGGTTGAATACATCATCATTCTTTAGCTCACTTTCTCCACCCCAGTTCAGATACAGCTATAAGAAAATCAGTCGTGACCCTGTGCCTCATGGGAACAGTCCAGCCCAAACTGCCAAGGCATGTCTTCCCTGGACTGGAAACACAATTTGGGGGACCGGTTTCAGCCTAACAGCCCTCATCAGCCAGGCTAGCTTGAATCCACTAGCAAAGTGAGCAAGGTACTCACATCTGGGCATACCCTGCCAACTTAAGGCAAACAAAGCAAACACAAGGAGCTGATGGATGGAGCGCTGAAACTTTTCAGACACTCTCCCCCAGTCACAGATCTGGGTTAATACATCATCATACTTTAGCTCACTTCGCCACCCCAGTTCAGACACAGCTATAAGTAAATCAGTCTTGGCCCTAAAATTCCCTTTCTTACATCTTGAGTTACACGACCGGAGGACTGGTGTGAATACGAGGGGCCATACGTGACTGGAATTGCACGAATGGACCATACCATGGTCACAAATATACTTTGAGCTCCATACATCAGGAGGATAATTTGATGGATTGTATCAATGGAAGTTGTTTTTGATCGCTGACACAATTTCATTTCTAATAACATATACCCCTTTTTTTGAATATCAATAGGAACATTTGAAGACTGGCATGAATTTGAGTCACAATAGTATAAACGAAGCCCTGAGGAAGTCCCAAGCGGGATGAAACGCGTTGGCGGCAAGCAATCCTGTTCTGTTTTAATGAATAATGAAAAATAAAGAATGAATCAACCTACAATCAAGTCTTTTAAATTGTTTATCCTCGAGAAGCCATTCAGTGTTAAACTATATTGTGTTGCATATAGCAATTTATGATACAAATATACTGAAATAGATATCAGATATAAGTATTCTGGTGCTGGGTCATTGTGTGTGTCTACATCTTAAACTCCATCCATCGCTGAATGCTTAAACCCCTCACAACCCTAAACTCCACCCCATCCTGAACCCTAAAAACTCTTCCCCACCCAAGCAAATACCCATGATTGAACCGGAAAAACCCTCACCGGCCCTAAACTCCGCCCATTCATGAACCTTAAAACCCCTCCACACCATTACACTCTACCCATACCCATATCCTGAAACCTAAAAACATCTCACACACCTAAACATCGCTCATCTGTAAACCCTACAAATCCCTCACGACCCCTACACTCCACCCATCTCTGAACCCAAAAGAACCTTTTCTATGCCCAAATCCAATTATTCCTGACCCATAAAAGCCCCTCCTCACCCTAAACATTATCCATCCCTGAACCCCAAAAAACCCACAGTAGCCCTAAACAACACTTAAGTTTAATGTTACTTTGGATTTTTCCTTAAGATTATCTTTCCTTTAAAATGTTTCCTTTATTTTCAATTTGTTTCTATTTCCTTAAAATTGTCTTTCCTTAAAATTGGTTTTACGTGATTTGATTTCCTCCAATGTGGTTTCTTAGTTTCCATTTTCCATTAATTCACACACATCAAGGAGAATTACTTGGGTCATCAGACTACTGGGAATCATGAGGTGATGGTCTAGGAGAAGACAGCCCCTTGGGTCTTCTGCCAACTAATGTCTGATGGTGTAAAGTGAATCCAAAATCGTCTGTGCTTCTGTAATCCAATGTGACCAATGGGACTTGAGAATCCCCAACTGTCCTGACTTGACAGCTTGTAGGGCTGGTTGCAGGCAGTCATCGTCTTGGGCAGCATCTCGGATAGTGTCTAATGACAGGGAGAGCAACCAGGTGACCATTTGACCTCATACCATATATAAAGTCCACATTTGTAAAGCGCACAATCACCCGTAAGGGTCTCTAGGCGCTGGGGGCCGTCGGGAAGATTAAGCGAGCTATTGCCCAGAGTCACATGGTGCTGGGCTAATCTGCCGCCGGAGCCGGGGATCGAACCGTGATCCCCAGATTCCAGCGTCAGTCGCCCTGGCCGCGGCGCCATACTCCTCTGTTGCCTGTGCAGCCACTTATTCCTGAGGTATCAGAGCCTTACGATGTGCCAACAGATAGTCCGTTGGATTTTGAGATGTCACTTTTATTCAACCCGAAATGAGTACTTCTGCAGCAGGAGTATCTACTTCCCAATATGCAGAGGTTCAGAAGTTGATCCTTGAAACAAGTGGATCAGGGGCTTATAGTCAGTATTGACAACAAATGAGTGTCTGTATACATATAGATAAAAGTGGTGGCAACCGCACGGAATTGCTATGGCTTCTCTATTTGGGAGTAGCACACCTCCGTGGGAGTAAGAGCTCTGCTATAGGCAACAGGATCCCACTCCCCGCACACTTGCTGTTGGGATAACACTGCACTTAGCCACGTGGGCGATGCCTATGGGGTTCTTTAACCTGCCCTCTGTCGAAATAGATGAGAGTGGAATCAGCCGATAAAGCTTCTTTGGTGTGCTGGAACACACTTTCCTGTGCCTCGCCCCAAACCCTTAGGACGGACGACTTGTGAGTGAGCTCTCCCAGTGGCTGAACAAGAGACGTCAAATCTTTTATGAAACAACCACACTAATTTACCATACCAAGCAAACTCCATACTTCGGGTGCATTAGACAGGGTGGTGCCTCTTTGATTTCTTTCACTTAAAAAAAAAAATGTTTTTATTTATTTTGAATAATTTGAATTTACAATCAAAGAAAGCATGAATACACAATACACATTGGTGATAGGCCAATCGCAATTGACATAAAGCAAAAAGTACATTAACAGCTCATCTGAAAGAGAGCATGAGGTTAGACTTCAACATAATATAGGTACATGTGCTAAGGGTCAGATCCAGCCCAACTCCCCTTGTCATTGATGGGCCTGGCTTCACACGCATCAAGTCTCTTTCGCTACTCCTCCCGGTGGCAAGTGCAATCCCGCCTCTTCCTCACCCAGTTCTAAGCCATAGTATTTTATCCACGGCGCTCATACAGATTTCTTTCACTTTTGACAAATACGGGGCCATGTCTGTGGGCACACCATCCGCCAAAAATTGACACCCAAAGAAGCTGATCTTTGTCCTCATGAATTCACATTTGCCACTATGGAGTTTGAAGAAGCACTCTGTATGTTTCTATAGCACCTGTGCAATAGATCATTGTGTTCTCCCACTGATGAGGTGTCAATAGGAATATTGTTGCTCACATTAATGACACCTGGCAGCTCTGATAGTACCTATTGGATGACATTCTGAAACACTTCTGCTGCATTGGATATACCAACGTTAAGTCTCATACCTGCGGAGGCCCAGGTGTGTAAAAAAAGTTGTGACTTAGTGAGACTTGGGGTCCTGCATGATCTGGTGCTACCCTCATCTCAGATCCATTTTTGAGAACCACCCGCACCACTAAGTTCACTGATGATGTCATTGAAGGTGGAAGTGAGGTGTCTCTACCTCTTGATTGCCAAGTTTGGAAGGCGTATGTCGACTCATAACCCCACCTCCCCTGGTAGTTTTGGTCCCTAGGTGGCTACGATGGGCGATGCCTATGGGGTTGGGCCAGTCACTTTCTTAATGACGTCTGCCTCCACCTTGGGTCTCAGGTGGAGCGCTGCTCTCTGGTGTCTCAAGGACACAGGCTGCACTGATTTATCAGGAGGAGGGTGGGAGCACACTGCCTCCAATCCCAGCACTCAGTTTGCCCCAATGCATCATGGTATAGGCAGGGCATGATAACACTGACTTCCGTAGTAGTCTTTAATTTTTCACCCTTATTGGTACAGTCTGTGCTGTGTAACTCTAGTCACATGTTTCTGGAATCATTACTTCATCAGTAGAGAGCAGCAAGTCGTTTTGGGGGTGCTGGAAATGCGGCCCAAAGTCTTCTCAGGTCTCTGTACCACTCACTGGGGGCAGGAGCATCAACACAAGCTCATCAGCGCAGTAGCTCAAGGGAGCCTTTTCAAACAGAATGAGGGTGGGAGAACACTGCCTCACATTCCAGCACTCAATTTGCCCCTCTGTATCATAGTAAATGCAGGGCATGATAGCACTTACTTCAGAAGTAGTCTTTTATTTTTCACCCCTAGTTAGTGCCGCCTGTGCTGTGTAACTATAGAGAAGTTTCTGGATTAATTCCTTCATCAGTAGAGAGCAACAAGTTGTTGTGGGGGTGCCGGAAATGCTGCCCAAAGTCTTATCATGTCTCAGTATTACTGACTGGGCACAGGTGCATCCACACAAGCCCGTCAGCGAAGTAGCTAAAAGGAGCCTTTTTAAACATAAGGAGGGTGGGGACACACTGCCTCACATCCCAGCACTCAGGTTGCCCCAGTGCCTCATTGTAAATGCAGTGCATGATAACACTTACGTCAGTAGTAGTCTTTAATTTTTCACTCTAATTGGTACAGTCTGTGCTGTGTAACTCGCACGTGTTTCTGGAATCATTCCTTCATCAGTAGAGAGCAGCAAGTCATTTTAGGGGTGCTGGAAATGCTGCCCAAAGTCTTTTTATGTCTCTGTACCACTCACTGGGTGCATGTGCATCAACACTGATGCACCAGTCCGATAATTTTAGTAGTTTGGCAGCTTAGTAGCATCTTGGTGCCCCCCATCGTGATGTACACTTTGATATTGATAGAAATGATGGAGAGATCATGCGATTTGTCTGTGGTGAACACGCCGACTTGCTGGAAGGGACATGGCTAGATGAAGAACAGGTCTCCTTGCCAGAGTTTCGTAGGTCACATTATAGTGATCGACGCGCCAGGGTCTAAGATGGCCGTTGATGGCTTATCACTTGACAGTTTGGTGGTGAGCTGGTGTTGTGGTTCACACGGCCTACAGTAAATACTATGTGAGCTGTCCCTTCTGTCGCATCATCGTCCATGTCTCTCATAATTCTCAGGACCATCAAAGATCACTTTGGCGACGGGTGCAGTAGGGGCCTTGCTGTTTTGAGTGAAGCAACAAACTCCTGCAGAATGGATTCATTTGACTTTGGGCGCACGTTTCTTTCCTTTGGCCAGGCACTCCATTTGCCATTATACTGTGCATCCACAATATCTGCAGCACTGCCATGTAGCCACCTGGCCTTGCTTTTGTGACTGTGCTTGGCTTGTGTGATGTGATTCACTGGTTAGTTCTTGATGGGCATATTTAAAACAACTACCATGTGTGACGCTCAGGCACGTGACAGCTCTTTTGAGTGGCCTAGCATCCATATGCCCGGTAATGACTTTCCTGGCACTTTTACTATGTGGTCTTTTAATTTCGATGACGCACAGTCTTATATTATCTGAGCTCCTATCTGTTCCTACTCATTAGTGAATGTGCACATATTCGTCAGTTCTTTAAGTCTTGAATAGAATTTGCCAAGTGATTCATCGGGTTCCTACCAGGCTTGACGAAACATGAACTTTTCATAAGAGCATTTCACCGAGGAGGAATTGGTGTCCCATTTTAAATCAATGTTTGATAGTCCAATTGATCACCCTTGCCCACTTTTAGAAGGGTGGGGTATAAATGCCTCTGTAATGACTTTCGAACAAGGCGAGGTTGAGGTTGACATTGGAGGGCTTTCCTCTAACAAAGCGCTGGGTCCAGATGGTATTCCCCCGAACTTCTTTAAGTCCGATTCCTCCTTTTGGGCACCGGCATTGATGGCGGTTTTTAATGCAGCCGCAAAGAGCGGTTGCCCCCAGTCTTGGGCCACTTCCACTATAGTCCCTGTTTTTAAGAAGGGTGACAAGAATAGTACACATTGTTATAGGCCTATCTCCCTCCTTGACTCTGTGGTCAAAGTTGTGGGTCGCATCCTCCTGAAGAGATTATCCACTTGGGCAGAGGAGCATAAGATTATGTTGGATGTTCTGTTTGGATTCCGTCCAGGTAGGTCAACGGTTGCCCAATGCCTCAACCTATCCATGCTATTGAGCAAATACACAGTCGCCTGCCCCGGTACTGTCTATCTTGCCTTCAACAGGGTCAAATAGTGGCAGTCCATGAGGGTGATGGGGGTGGACAACAGTGTTGTTAACTTTTTAGAGGACTTGCACAAGTCTACTACGACCAATTTAAGGTTCTCTAAGGATCTCAGGGTTACTAGGGACCTGGAAATGAAGAGGGGAGTACAGCAAGGCTGTATTTTGGCCACATTTTTGATTAATCTTTATATTTACGAGCTGGATAGTGTACTGAGAGCCACAAGAGTAGATTTCCCTTGTGTAGGGAGGCGTGGCATACCTGTTTTACTTTATGCAGACAATGCTGTCCTTTTATCTAGGACTGCATTAGGTCTGCAAATTTTATAACAGGCATTTTCTAAATTTATGCTGGACCGGAACCTGGCAATAAAGAATGCAAAATGTTATGTAATACAAGTAGGGAAACGTCCAAAAAAAGCTTTCAATTTAGTGTTGGCCCGGCCAAAATCCCATGTACAAATAATTTTTCAAATTTAGGGGTTCTCATGGACAATCAGTTAAAACGGGGGCCACTAATTTTGAAAAAAAGGGAGGACTGACCCGGGTGAACGCTGCAATTTTTAACTTTGCGTCTAAAATAGGGAGGAAACCGATTGGATCCATGTTAAAAGTTTATCAAGCCAAGAGTGTGGCAGCTGCTAGTCATGGAAGTGAAATTTGGGGACATGTCGCTGGGGATTCTCCTGAGGTGATTGAGAATAATTTCTTGAAGCGCCTGCTGTGTGTCCAGCGTGGTCTATCCAACCTAAAGGCTCATGAGGAGTTGGGTCTTCCCTTTTTAAGTGATACTTCGGCCTTACGCCCTCTTGTGTTTTGGTTGAAGTGCTGGCTGAATGAGGAACCAACTCTCAACCATCTGATATTACGAGAATGTATGTCCCTTGATAATGCAACCCGAATCCCCTGGTTCAATTATATAAAAAGTAGCTCTGAAGGGGTAGGGAGTGCTGATTTATTTTTTAAGCCTGAAACTATTGTGAAGAAAGATGTGGAATCAATCACAGAAGCCTTTTTAACTCATAGAAAATTGGATAGGGATGAACAGGAGTTGCAGAAGTTAAGTGTTCGTAAGTGTTATGTAGTCCCTCGAAGGCACTTTTTGGTTCCAATTTTAAAGAAGATGGATTTTACTCAGGCTCGCCCGCCCTTTTGTACTTGCAGTTGTTGAAAGAGGACTGTTTACCCTTCATTGTGGGATATCGAAAATCCACTGTGAAAAACAGGGCTTGTTTGGATGTTTAGCTAATGTGTGCATCATTGGGATTTTACTAAGATGTGAAGGCTCAGACTACATTATATGGTTAAATCCTCAAAGGAGTGATGATTTTTATGGCACATTGCACTTTGTGATTATAGATTAAATTGGGAGGTTGTGTAAGTTATTTCATTTTTAACTTGTATTTTTAATGATTTATAGTTTTTATGCAATTGTATGTTTGTAACTTTTATGATTCTCCTCTGTAACCGAATAAAGTTTACTTTGATTACATTTATCAAGTTCTTACCAGGCTTGACGAAACATGAACTTTTCATAAGCAGGGTTCGCCATCGTCTGAAAATGTGCTTCACCTATCATGGCGTGTGTGGGTGGTGTTATTTCTGTCAAAGTGGAAGATAGCTTGTAAATACCTGGTTTTGCCAAATGCAACAGTAATTCTCTTTTAAATTAGTATTCCACTGCCATGGTGGTGAAGTACCGATAGCCTCCACTCAGGCACTTGTGCTGGGGAGGCCCTTTCGATAATGAACGGCTCAATCGCAGGTATGCAGCTCATGATTGCTGCACCAGGTGATGCTATCAGTGCGGTATGCGCTTATGATTTGCACTTCAGTAGGCATCTCACACAGCAACATGCAGCCGTGGAATTCTGCCAACATGCTCTGTGGAGAGTTGAAGCAACTCCCTTGGGACCACACTCCTGAGTCCCAAGTCCCATCTCCTCTTCAGTGACAGGTGTGTGGTTCAGCTTCATGAACAGCTCTCTCCTGTTGCGGCAACTTGCACCATACCTCCACGTGCTCCCGTGGCGCAGCGCCCTGTTGTTGTTGTTGTTGTGCAACTATCAATCAATCAATCAATCAATCAGTGACACTTGTAGAGCGCGCTACATACCCGTAGGGTCTCAAGGCGCTGGGGGGGGGGTGCCGCTACTGCTCGAACAGCCAGGTCTTCAGCTTCTTCCTGAAGGAGAGGTGGTCTTGGGTCAGGCGCAGGTCGGTCGGGAGGGAGTTCCAGGTCTTGGCGGCCAGGTAGGAGAAGGACCTTCCTCCTGTAGTCGCTCTTCGGATGCGGGGGACGGCGGCGAGGGCGTGGTTGGCTGATCGGAGGTGGCGTTTGGGAGCGTAGAAGTTGACTCGGCTGTTGAGGTAACTCGGGCCTCGGTCGTGTAGGGCTTTGTGTGCGTGGGTGAGGAGGCGGAAGGTGATTCTTTTGTTGACGGGGAGCCAGTGAAGGTCTCTCAGATGTCCGGAGAGGTGGCTGGTTCGTGGGATGTCGAGGATGAGTCTGGCTGAGGCGTTCTGGATCCGCTGGAGTCTCTTCTGGAGCTTGGCGGTGGTACCGGCGTATAGGGCGTTGCCGTAGTCCAGACGGCTGGTGACGAGGGCCTGGGTGACGGTCTTCCTGGTCTCGGTGGGGATCCACCAGAAGATCTTCCGTAGCATGCGTAGGATGTTGAAGCACGCCGAGGAGACGTTGTTAACTTGCCTGGTCATGGAGAGGGAGGAGTCCAGGATGAAGCCCAGGTTGGGTGCATGGTCTGTCGGTTTGGGTGCGGTGCCCAGGGCGGGAGGCCACCAGGAGTCGTACCAGGCGGAGGGTGAGGAGCCCAGGATGAGGATCTCCGTCTTGTCCGAGTTCTGTTTCAGGCGGCTGATCGTCATCCACTCGGCTACCTCTTTCATCCCTTCGTGCAGGTTGGCTCTGGCGGCGGCGGGGTCGTTGGTCAGGGAGAGGATCAGCTGGGTGTCGTCGGCGTAGGAGATTATGCTGAGGTTGTGTTTGCGTACGATGGCCGCGAGGGGGCTCATGTAGACGTTGAAGAGGGTGGGGCTCAGAGAAGATCCTTGGGGGACGCCGCAGATGACTTCGGAGGCCTCTGACTTGTACGGTGGTAGGCGGACTCTCTGTGTTCTTCCGTCGAGGAAGGAGATGATCCATTCCAGGGCCTTCTCCTGAATTCCGACGTTGCTGAGGCGCTGCACTAGGGTGCGGTGGCAGACAGTGTCGAATGCCGCGGAGAGGTCCAGGAGGATGAGGGCCGCTGTTTCTCCATTGTCCATCAGGGCTCGGATGTCATCGGTGGCGGCGATGAGGGCGGTCTCGGTGCTGTGGTTGGCTCGGAAGCCGGACTGTGAGGGGTCGAGGGATCCGTTCGTCTCGAGGAAGGCGGCCATCTGCTTGTTGACGGTCTTCTCGATGACTTTGGCTGGAAACGGGAGAAGCGAGATGGGGCGGTAATTCTTGAGGTCGGTGGGGTCCGCTGTTGGTTTCTTGAGTAGAGCGCTGAGTTCGGCGTGTTTCCAGCTCTCCGGGAAGATGGTGGTGTCGAAGGATGTGTTGATGATGTCTCGCAGGTGGGGTGCGATGACAGCGTCGGCCTTGTTGAAGACGTGGTGAGGGCAGGGGTCGGTCGGTGATCCGGAGTGGATGGAGTTCATTGTGCGGATGGTGTCTTCGGTGCTGATCGGGGTCCAGGCGTGGAGGATGGTGGTGGGGGGTGGTTGTTCGGTCATGGTGTGCGTTGGTTGGTTGTTGAAGCTGCTGTGTATGTCCGTGATCTTGTTGTGGAAGTATGAAGCGAGGGAGTTGCAGAGGTCTTGCGATGGGGTGACGTCGTTGTTTCCTGCGCTGGGGTTGGAAAGCTCTTTCACGATGTTGAAGAGTTCCTTGCAGTTGTGTGCGTTGTTGTCCAACCGGTCCTTAAATGCTGTTTTCTTGGCGGCGCGGATCAGCTGGTGGTGTTTCCGGGTGGCAAGTTTGTAGGAGGTCCTGTTGTCCGGTGTCGGTTCCCTTTTCCAGACTTTCTCGAGGGCTCGGCAGTTCTTCTTGGAGCTCTTGAGTTCGTTGGTGAACCATGGGGCCTTCTTGCTGCCGGGTCTGCTAGGCGGGGTCCTCAGAGGGGCGAGTTCGTCCGCGCAGTTGCTGATCCACTCCGTGAGGTTGTCGGCGGCCTGGCTGGGGTTCGCTGAGCTGGCAGGAGGGTGCTGGCTCAGGGAGGTGGCGAGCTGGTCTGCTGTGATCTTGTTCCAGCTTCTGCGGGCGGCCTGTTGCTGGTGTTGGTGGGTCGTCGTTCTCTTGAAGGTGAAGTGGACGCAACTGTGGTCCGTCCATTGAAGCTCTGTGGCGTGGCTGAACTCGATGTCTGTGCTGGAAGAGAAGACAGCGTCGAGGGTGTGTCCGGCGAGGTGGGTGGGGGTGGACACCAGTTGCTTGAGTCCAAGGTTGGCGAGGTTGTCGAGCAGGGTGGTGGTGTTGCGGTCGTTGTTGTTTTCCAGATGGAAGTTGAGGTCTCCCAGGAGGATGTAGTCAGCGGAGGGGAGGGCATGCGGGCTGACGAAGTCGGCGATGTCCTCGCTGAATTGTGTGCGTGGTCCAGGGGGTCGGTAGATCAGTGTGCCTCTGAGGGTGGTGTTCGGGTTGGTGTGGATCTGGAAATGCAGGTGTTCGGCGCTGGTCAGGGTGTTGTCGGTGCTGGTCGTGAGACGGATGGTGTTCCTGTGGATGATGGCGATGCCTCCTCCCATCTGGTTGGCGTTTCGGTCCCTCCGGACGATCTTGTAGCCCTCTGGGATGGCGATGGCGATGGCGATGTCGGGAGCTGAAGAGGCGTTCATCCAGGTCTCCGTGAGGAAGGCAACGTCAGGGGCTGTGGTGTCTAGGAGGTTCCAGAGTTCGATGGCGTGTCTGTGGACGGAGCGGGTGTTGATCAGGATGCACTTGAGGTGGGTGCTGCTGGAGTTCGACTTGGCGGGTGTTGGTGCGAGGCAGGTCCGGGTGCAGGAGAACTTGCAGGCGTGGCAGCTGAAGGGTCCCTGGGTGCGTCGTGGTGTGGCTTGGTGGCACTCTGGGCGTCGGCCGGTGTTGAGTGCGCTGAGGGTGGCGGCTGAGTACGTCCTGCGGGTCGGTCGGGATCGTCGAGGTCCAGGGGTCCTGGCCCTGGGCGCGGTCCAGGCGCAGACGGGCGCAGACGGGCTTACCTTTGGCGCGCCTTCGGCGCACAATCGGCGCGCCCGCTGCGCGTCAACGCTGCGCGTTCGCACGGTCGCCATTTAAGGCGAAGTGCGCGGGTGGGCGGAGCAGCTGGGAGGCGGGAGCGGGGAGGGTACAGAATAGAAAAAGGGCGGGGAAAAGCGGCGTTGGCGGGAAGGGAGGGCGGAGGGCGGCGGGCAGCAAGGAAGGAAAGGCAAAACACGGGGAAAAAGAGATTAAAACAAAACAGGCACAAGTATTCGCAAAAACAAGGGAGAAATCAGTTTAAAACAAGCAGGCACAAATTCTCGTCAAAACAAGGGCAAAAACAGCCGCAGCGGCGGCAACCGGCAAACGAGGCAGCAGCGAGGCACAGGCAGGCAAGGGGCACACGCAGCAGCTGGTGGCCGTGCGGCGCGGGGGTGTCCCACAAGTGGGTCACACTCACCTGCGTCGCACGGTCGCCATTTAAGGCCAAGTGCGCGGGTGGGCGGAGCAGCTGGGAGGCGGGAGCGGGGAGGGTACAGAATAGAAAAAGGGCGGGGAAAAGCGGCGTTGGCGGGAAGGGAGGGCGGAGGGCGGCGGGCAACAAGGAAGGAAAGGCAAAACACGGGGAAAAAGAGATTAAAACAAAACAGGCACAAGTATTCGCAAAAACAAGGGAGAAATCAGTTTAAAACAAGCAGGCACAAATTCTCGTCAAAACAAGGGCAAAAACAACCGCAGCGGCGGCAACCGGCAAACGAGGCAGCAGCGAGGCACAGGCAGGTAAGGGGCACACGCAGCAGCTGGTGGCCGTGCGGCGCGGTGGTGTCCCACAAGTGGGTCACACTCACCTGCGTCGCACGGTCGCCATTTAAGGCCAAGTGCGCGGGTGGGCGGAGCAGCTGGGAGGCGGGAGCGGGGAGGGTACAGAATAGAAAAAGGGCGGGGAAAAGCGGCGTTGGCGGGAAGGGAGGGCGGAGGGCGGCGGGCAACAAGGAAGGAAAGGCAAAACACGGGGAAAAAGAGATTAAAACAAAACAGGCACAAGTATTCGCAAAAACAAGGGAGAAATCAGTTTAAAACAAGCAGGCACAAATTCTCGTCAAAACAAGGGCAAAAACAACCGCAGCGGCGGCAACCGGCAAACGAGGCAGCAGCGAGGCACAGGCAGGCAAGGGGCACACGCAGCAGCTGGTGGCCGTGCGGCGCGGTGGTGTCCCACAAGTGGGTCACACTCACCTGCGTCGCACGGTCGCCATTTAAGGCCAAGTGCGCGGGTGGGCGGAGCAGCTGGGAGGCGGGAGCGGGGAGGGTACAGAATAGAAAAAGGGCGGGGAAAAGCGGCGTTGGCGGGAAGGGAGGGCGGAGGGCGGCGGGCAGCAAGGAAGGAAAGGCAAAACACGGGGAAAAAAAAGATAGCGATAGCGCACACCTCTCACAGGCAGAGAGGACGTTGTGCATGGGAAGCGTGGTCCCAAGTTAGTGATGTGTCTGGGTGTCACCGGCACTGCAGGTGCTGGACTCCCACGCCGTCTGAGTAGTGTGGGCCGCTGTCTCTGACAAAGCCGATAGGCCGCACCGTCCCAGCCAATCCCTTCTCGGCTGCATCACCCTCTGCGCGCGCTTGTACAGCTCCTGGCCACCGCCTCAGTTACAGCCACTCTGGCGGGATGCACAGGCCACCAGTGCGGGGACCAGTGCACCACCTCAGGCGTTGCTCTGCCGATGCGCGGCCTGAAATCAAACAGCAGGTGCAGTGGCACCACCCACTGGGGCTGCTGATGAGGCGTGAGGAAAGGGCGCAGCAGGGTTTCAATGACAGGTGGGCACTGACGGCTACGCCCATCCTCCTGTGACACGTGTGGGGTGGAGGCCAGTTACAAGTGGCGCTTAGTAAATGCACACCAGACAACAGCTGTGACTGTGGTTAAAGACCCGGAGGCAAGGTCCCAGCCCTTAACTTTATTATCTCAGTTACATGACCCATGGGCCTAAACACTCTTAGAAAACAAGGTTTGGCAAAGTCAATATGTTTCGTCTACCTAACAGGTTTTGTTTTGGTAATGTTTTTTTTTTTTAAACAAACTTTATTCGTCAATTTATTTATTATTTATTTATACAATTTCTAAAAGCGTACTACCACCTAACAGGCATCTTGGCGCTAGTAACTCCGAGACCATATCAACACAGGAGGGGATAAATATACAGGCCTATTTCTTAGGGTATAGCCAGGTTTTAAGGTTCTTTCTGAACACAAGCAGCTCCTTGTTTTGCCGCAGGTCAAGAGGTAAAGTGTTCCACAGCCTGGCTGCAGCCACCCCAAATGTTCTGCCCCCTGCTCTAACTTTGTTGAAGCGTGGTACTTTTATTAACATTCCTCTTGAAGAGCGGAGCTCTCTGCCCGGAACATACCACTCAAACATTTGCTGTAAGGAGGTTGGTCCTTTTCCGTGCAAGGCTTAAAAACTAGGCACAGAGATTTAAATTTAACTCTCTGTGTCACGGGCAGCCAGTGCAACTCCGTCAGTGCTCCGGAGGCAGAGGTCCACCTTGACCAGCCTAATACCAATTTAGCGGCGGAAGATTGTACCCGCTGTAGCCTGTCTAGCAGAAATTTAGGGGACCCGAGGAGTAGAGCGTTGCAATAGTATAGCCGACTAAGTATGGTACTACGTGCTATCATGGCGCGAGCTTGATGGGGTAAAAGAGGAAGAATCTTCCTCAGAGAGCGAATAATCATGTCATGACAATGTGCACAATAGACGCATGACTCGGCACACCAGAGTCTACTGCAGTATCACATTACATAAACAAATGTCAGCCATTGACTTTTAAAGAAAACCAGCAGCACAGAGTATAATGTACAATTAACAACCCCACGTGCCCCAACTGTTTCCCTCCTCCCAGCACCCCAGAGTTGCGCAACCCCCACCGAGACCTACCCACCCAAACACATACACATCCCAGACTACCTCCCCCCTGTACCAGGCCCAACCACCCCTCCGCTACCCTCATTCCACTGAGATATCCTCTGTTTCAGCCGGGGGCTCCAGCCACAAACCCCTATAGTCAGCCCACAGCTTCCAAATTTTGAAGTGCTTACGTGGGCCCCCCCGAGCCACAAAAATCGGCTGCTCCAACCCCATGCAGAAGTCTAATCCAGCCTTAAAGCAGCAACCGAGGGCGCCCGCTCATCCTTCCACTTCTGGGCGATATCTTGTTTCGCCAATGTGAGGCCCAACAGTAACAAATGCCACTTATAAATATTGCCCCCGACCCCCTCCATCACATGCAACAGGCCAAACCGTGGCGTACGTGGAAGCGACCACCCCAGGACCTCCGATAGACAGGCGAATATCCCTCTCCAGAAGCGGTACAGCGACAGGCACTGCCAGACAGTATGCAAAAATATACCCTCTGTTCCACCGCACCGGAGGCACTCCGGGGAGGTAACCAGCCCCTCAAGCCACATTCGCACCCGAGTAAAATAAACACGGTGAAGATATTTGAATTGGATGAGGTGGAGGCACATTGCTATGGCTGCTCCGCGAGGTGCGGCTAAGACCTTCCTCCAGTCTTCTTCCTCCAAGACCCCCACATCCTCTTCCCATGCCCCTGTAGTTTCTCCAGTTGAGATGCACTGTGGGTGACTAGGGTCTGATATATGCGCAAGATCTTTTTGGTCTCTAGGTCGCCCATAAACACTTTCGCTTCCAGCGGACTAAACTCAGGTATAGAGTCAAGGCCCTCCAGGCTAGGAGTAAGCACGTGTCTGAGCTGGAGGTACCTGAAGAATTGCGACGGGGCTTGCCAAATTCCGCTTGCAGATCGCGAAACGAATTGAGGGAGCCATCGCGGACAACATCTCCCAGGGCGGAGATGCCAATGGCGTCCCAACCCCGAAAGCCCTGAAGGGTTGCCAAGCCGGGCAGGCGCCCATTGTGCCACAGGGGGGTTTCCTCCGTAAGTATGTTCCACCACCCCATACGCTTCAAAGATTGCCGCCAAATTTGAAAGACTACTTTCGTAGCTGGAGGCAATGCACCACGCATCCCAGCTGAATAAAGTATTGAGTGGAGAGTGAACTGCCCCATCAAGTATCACTCCACAGCATAGGCCGGTCCCACCGTCTCCATACCACCACTCGTTGAGGACTAACAGGTGAGAGGCCTGATAATATGAAAGGATATCTGAGGTCGCCAGACCACCACAGTAAGTGGAAAGAAAGCACGTATGCAGTGCAACCCGCACCCCTCCTCCCCCCCAAAGAAACTGCCCCAGAGTCGAGTTTACCAGCCGGAACCATCTGGGCGCGATCAGGTACGGGTGGCTCTGCAATTGATACAACAGGCGGGGGAGTGTGACCATTTTGAATATTGCCGACCTGGCATAGATCGTCAGTGGCATTCGAACCCATGTCCTGATATCTGCCTGCACATGCTCCCAGACCAGCACATTCCGCTCCCAGGACACTGCCGGCACGTCAGAGAGGAAAACGCCCAGATATTTATTTAATGCCCTCCGCCGCCCCCTGTAGCATAAACGCCCACGTACCCACTCCAGCCCGAGCCCCCAGCACCCAGAGCGCAGACTTACGAGGGTTCATGTACAGCCCGGACGCCTCTCCAAATATCTGCATAATCTCCAGGTTCCGCGCCCCCAACCTATCCAATGTCGTTAAAAAGAAAAGGACATCGTCCGCATATAATGCAATCCTGTCTGAGAGACCAGTAGCCCATTCAAACCCCACCAGCTGTGCATCAATGAGCACCCAGGCCGTGAGTGGCTTCATAGCCAGGGCAAATAAATAAGGCGACTGGGGACAGCCCTGTTGGTTGCCACGATGTATTGCGAAGCCAGGCGAAACCGCACCGCCACCCGGACCCAAGCCGTCAAGTCAGTGTATAGTAGCTTCACATACCACAAAAACCAGGGGCCAAGATTAAGCGGAAGGAGAAGGGCGAACAGGTAGACCCAACTCAGGGAGTCGAACGCCCTGTCTATGTCTGCTAGTAGGAGCGCCGCCTGTACCCCTGTCCGCCGGACAGCCGCCAGAGCCACATGAGCCCGCCGTATGTTGTGCCATGTCGCCCTCTGGGGCATGAACCTAGCCTGGTCTGGGTGGACCAAATCGGAAGTATACGGCAGAGGGCGGTTGGCCAGCGACTTGGCCAAGACTTTTGCCTCCACATTAAGCAGAGAAATGTGACGGTAGGAGGCAAGCTGCTCTGGAGGCCGACCCGGCTTATGGAACACCACAACCTCCGCGTATCGCCAGTCCGGGGGGAGCCGACCGATCTCCCTGGCCTCTTCCACCGCAGCCCGATAATAAGACGGCAGCTGCAGATTGTACCTACGATGGAACTCAGCGGGTAACCCATTGGGTCCCGGGGCCTTCCCCGTATTGAGTTCTCCCAGTGCCTTGCCCAATTCTTCCACCGAAAGGGGGAGCTCTAGCCGTTGGCGTGCATCATCAGACACCGCTTTGGGCAGGAGGTCCGCAATAAATGTATCCCCCGTGTCCCCAGGTAGATGCTACAGCGACGCATATAAATCAGCGTAGTAAGTGGCGAAGCTCTCCGCTATAGCCCTGGGGTCCACCAGCGGCACCCCACTCTCATCTAGCACCCCTGGAAGGGCCTGTGGATGAAACACGCCCTGGCAGAGCCGATGTAGCATTTTACTCAATTTGTCTCCCCATTGGCAGATTCTACTATGTGTTGCCAGCCAGACCTGACGGGCCTTGTCCAGCAGGAGAGAGGCGTACGACTGTTGTGCCTGCAGCAGCTGACGTACCACCAGACCATCGCCCGGCTCCCGTGTCCGACGCTCAAGGGCCTCAACCTCTGCCTCCGCCCTGACCAACTCGTCCCGCCGTTTTCTGCAGGCTGCCGTACACCACGCTATATCCACCCCCGTAGCGTGGGCTTCAGTGCTTCCCAGAGCGTCACCGCGCTAGAAACCGATCCCACATTAGCTGCAAAATAATCCGTGATCGCCTCCCGCAGGTGCCTCCCGTAGTCAGCATTCTGCAAATGCTAAACCGCCAACGAAAGGGCTATCGCCCCCTACCCAGCCGCAACGCCACAAATACCGGAGAGTGGTCCAACAGCCCCCTCGGGAGGATCCCAGCAGACATCACATTTGTCACCGTCGCCCAGGGGACAAAGACGTAGTCCAGCCGAGAGAATGATTTATGTACCGCCAATAGATAGGTATACTCCCTCTTGCCGCCATGTGTGTGTCGCCAGGTGTCCACCCAATCTAGGCCAGTAACCAGTGAGTGCAGTTTCGTGGGGTGCGTGCTGCTCGAGGCACCCCCCCCGTCCTGTTCCTGTCTCTACATAACATCGTTCCAGTCTGCACCCACCACTGTGGCTACATCTGGCATATCGGCCCATAGTGAAAGCAGCCGCTCAACTAAGGACCACTGTAATGGGGAGGGGCATACACACAACCCACCACAATGGGATCCTCCCCAATCATATCCCGAAGAAAGACGTAGCATCCCTGTGGATCCAACCATTGCAGTGAATGTACATACCGAACCCTGTGATGGATTAAAACCGCCACCCCCCTAGACCCTTGTGTGAACCGAGCATGGAAGACCTGCTGGAAACCATAACACTGCAGGCAACGGACCTTGGAACCCATCAAGAGGGACTCCTGCAGTAGTAGGATATCAGCTCCGGCCCTCTTAGCACAACGCAGGACCGCCCCACACTTAATTTTGTCCAAGACCCCACGCACATTCCAGCTCACTACGCGGAGGGTGCCCGCGGACACCCGATCATCTACTGCCCCACTAGCCATCCAGCATCAAACAAGGTGTACTATGGACAGGAGGACCCAACAGTGTGCATGAGTATAGTGGTGTGCCCAGTGTAAAAGCGCAACCCAAACCCCAAACCAAACCCCATTCCCACAACAAACCCCCCCACCCCATACCTCAGAAACATTGAAGTACCTGTCGCGGCGGGAACCACACCATACCCCCAACGGGGAGGCACAGTCTGCACCCACCAATGGATCCCCAACTCACAGCCCATGGCCCCAAGGCCCACTCCCCACACACACCAACCTGGTGGGGGTCAGCCCTCCTAGGGTCTCCCTCAACATATAGGAAAACTTAATCAGTCACATAGTCCTGTTGGAGAAGCATCTTGGCGCCATTCAACGCACAAAAATCATGGGTCCACCGGCTGACACTGGGAAGCCGGGTCTCCCCGAGAGGAGGCCCCGCAGGACATGGAGCGCCTCTGGGACCACGATCTTCTGTGCCCCCTCCGACGCTGTCCACGTGGATTCTTCAATGGCCCCTCACTCAGGGATGAATTGGATTGCAGCCCAGGCTGCGTTTTTACCCGCACAGTCTCATCAGTCCACTTGAAGACCTCCTCCGGGGAGTCAAAGAAATGGGTGCGAGATTGAAAGACAACGTGCAGGTGGGCCGGGAAGAGCAGGGCATACGGGAGCTTAAGTTCTCTCAATCTGGCCTTCGCTGCCATAAACGATTGGCACTGCTGCTGCACCAGCTTGGTATAGTCCGAGAACAGCAGGATACGATGATTGTCATATAACAGGGGCTCTTTTACGCGGGCCTGTTTCAACACAGTGTCTCAGTCAAGGTAATTCAACAACCTCACAATCACTGGCCGCGGACGAGCCCCCACCGGCTGTTTCTGGGTGAGCGCCCTGTGCGCCCGCTCCACGACAAAACACCGGGACAGCGTATCCGGAGGGAGCCAGCTTTCCAGCCATTGAGTGAGGAAGCGCTCCATATTGCCATTTTCGCATCCCTCCGGAAATCCCACAAAGCGCAGGTTGTTACGCCTTGCCCGCCCCTCCGCATCCTCGACCCGGAGAGCCAGACCCTTTTGAATGCCTTCCTTGGTTGACACCTTCTGCTTGAGAACCGAGACATCATCCTCCACTCCCGAAATGCAGGTCTCGGCCTCTGTGATGCGGGATACTGCGTTCCTGAGGTCTTGACGGAGCAGCATAACATCCACGCCCACAGTTCCAATTTTGACATCTGGCATGTCCCTGGATTGGGTGATCGCCGCCATCAGGGCCGCGTTGTCGGGCACAGCCTCCTGGGCTCCCCCAGCCGCACCGCCCGCTGCTCCCGGGCCGTTGAATTATCTATGGGTCCGTGCTTCGTGGAACCACCACTGCCCTTGTCCCTCGTCATGTTGGCCTATCACGGACTCCCAGGGCACCTAAATATGTCGAAGCACAGCACACACACTAGGTCTGCCCCAACTCTGATGCACTGCATATCACTCCAGCACTCGGTCCGATTCCAAGGGAGGGGTGCGATGATGAAGCAGAGGAAGGGAAGGTACCCCCGAGCCGGGGCCCGCAATCCACCACCAGGGGGCCATGGCCGGCCTGCAGGACCCCCGTCGACCCGTCCCCCAATGACACGTCCCACCAAGGCGGCAAGGCCCGACAGGTGACCCCACACCCGGGGCCAGTGATGAAGCACAGCAATCCCCGGTTGAGCCACCGGGCCCGGTAGCACACACGGGGCTCTCTCTGCCCCCCCTCGTGGCCCGATACAGCCGCCGGTCCCTCTGCACAACAAGCAGCCCGAGGGGGGGGGCCCACCCGAGCACCTCCCAGCAACAGTCGTCCTCCAACGTGGGACCAGCCGGAGAGGGGGCGCAAGCTCACGCAAGGGCCCACGCGGCTGGTCACTCCTAAACACACGAGGCACAGGAGCGACCAAGCATCTCAATAGGCCGGGGCACCCCCTCCACTCAGCCCCTCACCGGCAGAGGTCCACCAGACTCCGGGCTGATCCGCCCCACGACAGGCGAGCCATCGCAATCACTCAAAGTCCATGCAGCTGAGGGGCCCCTCTGTGATCCACCATCCTCGCCTGCCGCCGCGCCGCTCCTCCCAGCTCTGCTCTGGCCACTGTCGCAGGGCACCCCCGGGGGGCCACACACCCGGCTCGGTCGACCTCTTCTCAGGCCTTAGAGCACCCACTGCAGGAGCACTACAGGTCCCACACGCTGCCTCCGCCACTAGGCCCCAAGGATCACGGGAAGGTCCAGGCATCTCCCCGAAGGCCTCACAGTAGCCCACCATACGTGGCCCGATATAGCCGCCGGTCCCCTGACGTCAGCACCAGTCCGGGGGGGGGGCCGACGTCCCAGCGATGGAGGCCCACAGCTATCAAGCAGTCAAGGGAGGGGCCCACCCGCGATCCTCAAAATCCGGCCTCACTCCCCAGCGCGGTGCACAGACACAGCCAAGCCTCCCCGCCGACCGGGGCGCCCCCGCCTCCTCGCAGCGCCTCACCGGCACAAACAGTCTGAACCTCCGGGCCGACCTGCCCCACAAAGATCGCCGCCGCCACCCAAGCCGCCGGGGCGCCAACCGCCGCTGCAGGCACACACGGGCAGCCGTGCAGCTCTCACCACCTTCAGGGCATGCCAAACTTTACTCCCCGGCTCCACCAGCTCAGACCAGGCCTCGCCATGTGAAAACGGTCTTTGCGGTTCCCAGCCGTTCCAGACGCCGCTGCCGCTCACCGGACCGCCGCACAGGTAGCCAGCACCAAGATGCCCCCTCCAGGACTTCAGAAAGGTCCGAGGGAGACAGGATAATCATCGGATAAATGCTGGGCTGTACGGAGCTGGTTAGCACACGTCCGCCATGTGGGCCTGCTAAGCCACGCCCCCCCCCATTGATAATGGTTTTTAAAGATTTTTTATAACAGATTATGCTGCTAGATAGTGTTATACATATTGATGAACCTAATTGTAATGACTGTAATACAAAGGGGTAATTCATATTGTTGGTGCAGGAGACGAGAAAGCTGAAGCAATATTTTGATCATTTTTATTTACTGTGAACTAAGCCCGTCATTGTGGTTATTTTCTTTTGAACTGGCACATAATGCTCCACTTTAAAACACTATCTTTATTTATCATCAGAAAAAATGGGGAAATGCAGCACCACAAAGATGCAGCACAATACTTAACAATGGGTATGTTGGTAACGCTACCTGAAATGTCTTGTCATATTCTGTTTCAGGGCTGGCATGTCAGTAGAAAAAGAGAAATGCAGAAGCAGCAGGACAGAAAGAGACACCAAGAAAGCTGAATTATTAGCCACCACCCCACCAATGAGGCCAAACACAAACAGCAGCACGCAGCCTGGACTCATGGTGTTGTGCTTACATTGTGAAATGCGAGCACAAAGGCAGCTACAAAATGGACAAAAGGAGAGAGTATGTTTGTGATAAATTTTGTGATTCCGCTGGTATCACCAAAACTATGCAATCAACAGCAGGAGCGTTTCACTTTGTTCTGCAATAGTTCAAACTAATCAAAATAACACTAGGAGCAGCTTTGTGTGAGCCTTCTATGCATGCTATTTGTACGCGTGTTTGTTTTCTATGATAAATGCAAAATGCTGCTTTCTGTTAGCACGTTTTTCCATATCCCACTGCCTGTAATTAAACCGGCATGTTTATTAATGAAGCCGATGGGAAGAAGCGCCTTGCAAACATTTAAGGAGCTGGGGTTTCAGGCTAATAAATTAAATCGCCACAGGGAGTGGAGGCGAGGCTGCTTTTGGCAGGTGGAATGGGAGAGAAGACGGCCTGCAGATGTACTCGTACGGAGTGCTCGTTTGGAAATGCAAAAAAAAGTACCTTCAGAGAGAAGTAGCCAGTCAAAGGGCACTGGCAAGTGACCGGAGGCTGTACTTTTTTTTTATTGTATTTGTTATTTTCAGGTTTACATCTCCAGCACAATAAATCAAGTAAGGTACAAGTGTACTATCGAGCTCTGTACCCCATTGAGCTCTGCCCCCCCCCCTGTTTTGCGCATGCGCAAGAATGGTGCGCATGTGCACATTACGGCACATGACGTGGCACCACGCCCACCATCATTCCATGTACCCCCTAAAGTTTCGCATTGCGCATGCTCTATTCAAAACATGCCCTGGCATTGTGCGCGGCGGGTGCTGCTGTTGCTCTGCAGAGGCGAGAGAGGGCGCCCGCAGGAGAGAGTGCTGCAGGACGGGGAGCCCATGGGAGGGAACCCCAGCACTCCCGCAGGCTACTGTGGGGGCGCCGCACACACGCCCGAGGAAGGGTGGGGTGGGGGGCGCTACCGTGGGTACTGATTCTGAACCGCTCTGTGTCAATTGGGTATCCTGTCCTACCAACTCCTGAAACATTACCCCCCAAGCCTGTAAGACCTCAGGGAGCTTTCCATCCCTCCTTGTATGCCGCATGTGCTCTTCCTCTGCCAGTGCCCATTCCCGCAGATCTGCCCTCCATTTCTGCAGCGTCGGGCCCTGTGGGGACAACCAATGGATTGCAATACGACGCTGGGCTGTGACCAGGCCTAACATTAGGAACCGCCTACTTACTCTCCGTTTGGGATCCCGGGGGATTAATCCCAGGAGACGTGGGTCCAGGTCTACTATCCACCCCAACACCTTTGCCAGAACCTCCAAAACCGACACCCAGTATGACTGGAGCACGGGGCACGCCCACACCATGTGTATAAAGTCTGCCCGTGGACTGCGACATCTCGGGCAGTGGGACCCTCTGGTACTATCAATGGCCTGGAGCTGCTTAGGTGAGAGGTAGGTCATGTGTATAATATTATGTTGAATTTGTTTAAAGCGGTTGCTTACTGACACCTTCCGCACACTTTCATGTATTTTTTCCCACTCACGGGGGGTAATCTCCTGCGGACATGCCCGCTGCCATTTATCTTCTATCGCCAAGGGACGTAACCTTTTATCCTCCCGTAGTGCCCTGAGGTGAGTCACAAACTTACGCCCTCCCGCCATCGCCAACATGGAGACCAAAGTACAGGTGTGCGCCGGAGCCTCCGGAAACGAGGGCCATAGTTGACGCGCAGTCGCCGCTAGTTTAGCGTATTGGAGAAATTGCCCCGGACCTAGCTCGAAGGAGGTCACCGCCTCCTGATAAGTGATAAATGTATCAAATCAGCCAGCATCAGGCAACCTCCTTCCGTCCATTTGTTCGTTGACATGACCTGAGCTATCCGGGCAAAGGATGGCATCAGCCATAGATCCATGTCGGGGGCAAACGGCTTGTTGCATATCGTGGCCGCCAGCCGCACCAGCGGGAGGCTGTGATCTTGCCGTCCCCCCACCTGCCATAGCAGCGCTCCCAACTGCCCACTCCCGTAAGTTCCTGCCAGCAAGGACCTCTCCCAAGAGGGGTCCGTATCCAACCATGCAATAGCATGTTGCAGTTGTGACGCAAAGTAATAAAGCTCCAGGTCTGGGACTTCTAAATCCCCCGCGCCCCATCTACGCTTCAGGACCTCCAGACTCACCCTGCACCGCTTCCCGTTCCACAATAGGAGGACTAAGAGGGAATCCAGTTCCCGGAAGACCTGGTGCGGCAGCTCGTAAAAGGACTCTTACATAGTGTACAGACAGCGTGCGAGGGCCACCATTTTGATTAGGGCGATCCTGCCCATTAAGGAGAGCTTAAGGGTGTTTCAGAAGGTGATACTCCCTCGTAGACCCCGGATTATCATGTTGTGTTGGAAGAAGGTGGCCGAGTTTCGTCCAATCCAGATCCCCAGATAACGAAGTGTATTGTCCACCCATGGGAGTCCCATCTTCGGACGCGGGACCCCCTCCCAGTCAGACTGCTCTCCAACCGCGTAGAGCTGAGATTTTGCCTTATTCACCGCAAGACCAGAAGCAGCTGTAAATCGCGATAGAGCGGCCATCAAGGTCGGCAACGACTGCGTCGGCTGACTCAAGTATATCAAGGCGTCGTCCGCATACAATGACACCACATGCTCCACATCCCCCACTTGAATGCCCCGGCCCTCAAGCACCGTGCGGAGGAGGCATGCCAGCGGTTCCATTGCCAGGGCAAAGAGTAGGGGTGAGAGAGAGCACCCCTGACGCGTTCCCCTCGATATGGGTATCTCATCCGACACACACCGTCCCGTGCGGACTCTGGCCACAGGCAGGGTGTAAAGCAGCTGTATCCACTTTACAAACCCTTCCCCCAGTTCCAGTTTTAAAAGCACCTTCCAGAGGTAGGCCCAGCGGATCGAGTCGAACGCTTGTTCAATATCAAGGCATACTAGTGTGTTTTGTTTGGCCTGTCCCCCCAAGGTTTGCATGACGTGGGCCAGGCGACGAATGTTCCGTAACGTATTCCGGCCCGGAATAAACCCCGATAAGTCGTCATCGACCAGTCGCCTATAGTAGGGAAGGAGTCTACTGGCCAGCACCTGGCTGATAATTTTTAAATCCACATTTAGCATGGATATGGGCCTATAGGATCCGGGAAGAAGAGGATCTTTACCCGGCTTGGGGATCATAACTATCGTCGCCGCCCGCATGGAGTCTGGGAGCGAGCCCCGGTCGTAGGCCTCCATTGCAATTTCAAGGAGTTTTGGGACCAGAACCCCCTTGAACTCTTTATAGAGTTCAGCCGCTAATCCGTCCATCACTGGGGATTTTGCTGTCTGCAGATGGGCTATCGCGGCTCGCAGTTCCTCCTCCCGAAGTGGCCCCCCCAATTCCTCCTGGCTGTCCGCATCAATATCGGGCAGTTGTATCCCCTCAAGGTACATTTCCATGTCCTCGGGGCCCGCTGAAGGCTGAGACTCTGAGTATATTTTGCATAGATGGGACCGGAATACATCATTAATCGCCTGTTGGGTATATACCATCTGGCCCAGCTCATTCTTCAGTACCAGAATCGGGTGGGGTTGAGTTTCCGCCCGTATCAAACACGCCAGCAGCCTCCCAGCTTTGTCGCCCTCCGAGTACCATCTCCGCCTGCTGGCCGTTCTATTAAATTTGCCGAGTGAGGCCCAAGTGTCCCCCAGCTGCTATCGTGTGGCCGTCCATTCAGGCCGCCTCTCCTTATCTGTGGGAAAGTCTTTCTCCATCACGGCCAGACTGTCCTCATATTGTCGGAGCTCCCGTTCCAACACCAGTTTAACCCCTACCTCCGTGGACAGACAAGTCCCTCGAATTACCACTTTCATGGCGTCCCATTCAGTTGCCCTGGTGCTAGCCGAGCCCCAGTTCACCTCCAGATACGTCTCGAGCCCCTGCAAAATAGCCTCTTTGTAAGTAGGATCACCTAAAGAATCCGTGTTGAGTCTCCAAAGTGGGATCTTGGGCCGTGGTCCGCCCACCGAATATGTGAGCAGGAGCGGAGAGTGGTCGGACAAGTAGCGCGCCAAATATTGGATCTCTTCCACCTTATTCATTACCGTGCCCTGGAGAAAGAAGTAGTCCAATCTGGTATGGGTGTTGGCAGCAGGCGTGTAGCACGAGTACACCCGATAGGCAGGGTTTCGGTGCCTCCACACATCTATCAGGCCATAACTCTGGAGCATCTGGTTCATCGCTTCCCTCATCTTAGGTTTGGCATCTGACTTTGGGGGGCATCTATCTAGTTCCCCATTAAATGCACAGTTGAAGTCCCCTGCTACAAGGAGCTCCGTGTCTGGGTTCAAGTCTAACTGTACCAGCACTCGACCCAGAAACTCCCCATCGTCATTGTTCGGAGCATAGACATTCACCAAGCATACACTACGCCCATCTAGTGTGCCCACCACTATCACAAACCTGCCCTCTGGATCCAGTTTGGTGTGTATGGCCTTAAAGGGGAACCCCGGAGCCACCCATATTAAAGTCCCTCTGGCAAACCCAGAGTAATATGTGGCAAAAAACTGCCCACGCCATCTACGCTGGACATACTTAAGACAGTCTCTCCAAAAGTGTGACTCTTGGAGCAATGTAAAGCTGACCCCATAGCGCCGGAGGTAGGTGGCCAGCCCGATTCGCTTAATCATATCATTGAGCCCCCTAATATTCCACGTTATTAATTTGTATCTTTGTGTATCACCTGTCATGAGTTAGCAATACCCGGTATCGTAGCGCCCAACTGGCGCACAAGTGAACCCCCACCACAGTGTGATGTGACCCTTCAAAAAGCGAACAACTTATACATCCCAAAACAAGGTTGCAATTTGGCCCGGCAGCATCCCTTACACAACCAACACAAGGAACCCCAACACCCCCCACCCACAGGCGGTAGTACCGCATCTCCTAATCCGAACCTGGTCAGGAGACTTCGAACCCCGCTCCAAAGCTACTCCCCCCCCTCAGACCCCTCCCCTCAACTTGCAATTAGTGAATAGAAAGATAAACGCAGCAATTGAATGTGTAGTAGTCCAGAAGAGTCCCTTCTCCCCTTATTTGGATGTTCTGCCGACTGACTGGTACCGCGCAGCCCTGCCCGGCCAATGGCCTAGCCGGCCGCCTCAGCACTCTACAGCCGGCCACTTAATTTTAAACTTGGCACAACAGTACAGCCACTGTAAGAAACAGGTTTCCAGCCCCCTCTCCGTCCCAGCCCGGGAACGGCCCCATCTCGAAACCCCTGGGCTGTACAGATCCCCCCAGGTCAGAGCGTAAAGATACTCACAGTGTCCAAGACCCCATGTGTTTCATTCGGACCACCGGGTTTACCAGTCAATTGTCTCGTGGAGGGTCAGCAGCCGGGCTGGTGGCACCCCCCGAATCCGACTGCGTTTCTTGTACCAAACACAGTGGGGAGAACTGGGTCTGGGTCGGGATCGCCTCCAGTTCCGCTCGGAGGGCGCCATCCGGGCCCACCGTGATACGTCCACTCTCTGCAATGGCGCGTCCTCCCGGGGGTTGATCTCCCTCTCCACGTCGTTGATTCCGCCGTCGCCCACTCCAACGTCTCTGCTCCTGCCAGCCCTGTGTGTGGTCGTGGCCCGCCAGGCCCAACGAGTCCATCCAATCTTC
The DNA here is from genome assembly GCF_964261635.1 of Lissotriton helveticus. NCBI lineage: Eukaryota > Metazoa > Chordata > Amphibia > Caudata > Salamandridae > Lissotriton > Lissotriton helveticus. Next base: position 2,107,087,031 of record NC_136065.1, read on the forward strand.
CACGTCCGATAGGCGGTCGAAGAAATGCATCCTGTCTCCGCGTTGTACTCGGAGTCTGGCCGGGAAGAGTAAACTATATTTGATGTTCTGGCTTCGCATCCGTAGCTTAACGTGCAGGAAGTCGTTCCGGACCTTCCTCGTATAATCAGGGAAAATATGGATGTCGTGGTTGTCATATCTGGGCGGGCCTGTCTTGCGAATGTGTTGAAGGGTCAAGTCCTGGTCTCTAAAATTAAAGAACCGGGCTATTATCGCCCTAGGTGGAGATCCCGGCATCGGTGGCGGCCCCAGGGTTCTGTGAGCCCTCTCCACTGCAAACAGGTTGGACAATTGCAGATTCGGAAAGACCTTGCCGATCCAGTCTTCAAGGAAAAGGTCCACCGTCAGCCCCTCCGTTCGCTCCGGAAATCCCAGGAAGCGGAGATTGTTCCTCCGGGACCGCCCTTCTGCATCTTCCGTCCGATCCTCCAACCGGGCCGTATGAACCTGGAGAGCCGCGACCGTCTCCCTCCTCTGCCGGACCTCGGCTTGCAATACACTCAGATCTCCCTCCGTGGTGGTGACCCTGTCGCTACCTTCCTGAGGTCGAGGCACAGATGGTTGATGTCCATGGCCATCCCGTCCATCTTGGTTTCCAACGCCACTCTGGAGTTGCGAATTGCTGCTAGGATATTAGCTTTGTCCTGGGCCGCTGTATCTGGGTTGGCCTCCATCCCCCGATCCACCCTGGGGCGCTCCGCCGCTGTAGGGCCTGGGACCGTGTACTGCACTTGTCGGCCGGTCTTTTCCCATTAATAGTGCGGACACTCGAGGGTGATCTACCGGACACCTCCCAGGGGGTACTGCGGGTTCCTGGCGTAACCTCCTCATGATTCTCAGGCCGGCCCCGGTGGTATCAACGTAAGTTCCAACAGGTCTAGCCACAGGGTACCTGTACTGTGGGCCACTGATCAGCCGCGCGCCTGGTGACTGCCGGTCCCCGCCGTCACCGAAGTAAGGACCTCCAGGGCATCGCACCGCAAAGGAGGGGGCGGGGGGGTCAAGCCACAGCAATTCTAGTCCAGCTTGTGGGTCTCCGCACCGCCCTCAGGCACCAGCAGCCGCGGCGCCGGGATATCTCACCACACCAGGCGCTCGTAGGCCCAGCTCCCTCACTCGTCCCTCTCCGTGTGCCAGCAGGCTGCCATACGATTACCCCCACTTCTGGACCGTCACCAGGGCCAACCGTCCCCCAGGAGGCAGGTGAAGAAAACGGCACCCAGGCAGCCCGGTCTCGGCGAGCACTTGACCGTCTGCAGATCCTCCGAGGCAGCTAGTATGCGAGTAGGCAGCTCCTCGCCGGCCTCACCCTGACACCGAGGTCAGCGGCAACCCGCCTGTCGGCCGCACCTCGCCGCCGCCAATTGCCCTCGTGTCCTCTCCGGGGACCGTATGCCACCTCGTCTCCTCTCGCGGTGACACCGCCGACCACCAGGGCCTCCCGTCTCTCAGCGATGCAGCTCAACAGCTTCGCAGCGCGGCGGCCGCCATTTGTATGCTGCAGGTTGTAGCATGTCTGCCGCGGGCCGCCGGGTCCCCCTCAGTCACGGGCGGTGACCCGTACTCAGCTTCGGTACCTCAGAGGTCCAGGGGGGCTTCCCACCTCAGGAGCTATGGCGAAAACATCGATGTGCCAGGATTTTGTAGGCTTATGGGGACATTAGGGCAGGAGCTGGACGAAAACGCGTCTAGCCGGCCATTTTGCTAAGCCACACCCCCGACCGGAGGCTGTACTTAGTTCAAGCTCCATGCCAGGCAAGGATGGCAAAGCAAGAGTAGAAGTGAATGCGGACAACATGGAGAGAACATGCTTGCCAATCAGACACACACAAATTAGAGGGACAAAAGACTTCTCAAGCACAGCACAGGTGACACCTAAATTGGCTAGCAGAAAAGCCCACCTTGGCATGTTCAAGAAAGTCAAAGCAAATTAAAAATCTTCAGTTTTACAGGCAAACAACATAATGTTACACGTTTGGATCCCTGTTGATAAGTATAGTACCATCCGCAATGAAGAGAAAAACACAGTAAATAACAGTACTAATAATATATGGTCAAAGTCCTACATTACTTTTTTCCATGCCTCAGTCAAGTTCCATCCAACCATACATGACTATGTAAGTTGGTCTACTGCGTGTTCAATATGAAAGTGCTTTGACTTTTCAGTTGCCTTTACTGCCTCGACAGCCCCCTTTACTTGCAGAGCACCCCCTTGACACATTGATTGGCAGTCATAATTAAATGTGGTAACTGACAACGGATCATAGCATTGTGACACTGTACCCAGAGAGAGCATCTCTGACAACACCCTGTTAAATTATCCACTTTTCATGGCATATGTTGATGTGTTCGATCCCATAACAGGTAAGCAGCACTTACAGATGGACATGAAACTTCGCCCTCGACCGTACTGTCTGAGCGAGCCTTTTAGTGGCGACGGCTTTGACAGTATTGCTGCACTGCTGTGACTCCCTCCTGTCTGCAGAAGGGGGGGCTGGTAGAAAGGGGGGGCACCTTAAAATTCAGCGGCTGCTGCATCATTTTGGTTGCACTTACAGGGCTCTCAGATTAAGTAAGGATAACGTTTGTCAGATGTATTCATTCCTCTACTCCCCATGGACTCTCAACCTGGCTAGCCTATTCTTTTATTAAAGCAACGCCCCCCCCCCCCCCCCCCCCCCCCCCGGCTCCCCTTAATATCAGCTCAGCATACGCCAGTGCGGATGACTTCATTATCTCTGGCTCCGCCGCAGCGCTACATGCATGCATTACATGAAACTGAGAGTTTCTGTGTAGCCATACTTTATATACAGGGGCCATGTGTAGGAAATGAAGCCCTCTTTCAAACATGCAAAGGAATCCAGACTAATTCATGTATGATGGAACTGACTAATTTGCTACATCATGTGATGCCAAACGATTAACCTACATTTTAAAATGAATATGAGGAAATCCTATACCAGCTTCTGCCATAGGTGAAATCATACGGGAGGGAAACATGAGAAAACCTATTCTTTCTCTGCATCCACCTCAGAAAATCACACTAGAGGAACATTACATGTAAAAAGGCACGCCGGGACAACGCGAAAGGTGTATGTGGTGGGGTAGGCGTCGGTAATATGAACAATACAGATAGCAAGCAACGGGTCTGCACATGTATGAGCAGTGGCATTGTTTTTAGCGCCTTCAAAGACCAGTCTCCTTCAGTACCCCCCAAACCTTTCACCACCCATTAATAACTAATGCATTTTAGACACTGCTGCCAACTGATTAGAATTAGTGACCAAGCAATTAGAAAATAGTGGAGTGCAAGTTAAGAAGGATCAACTGTTTTTACCGGGTACTCTGAGTTTATGTGTTCGTGGGTGGGGGATGCAGCAGGGCATCGTCCAATAAATGAAGACGCAGAGGGGAGTGGAGGTGAGGCATCTTTTGGAAGATGGAATGAGACAGAAGATGGCCTACAGATGCACTCGTAAGGAGTGCTTGTTCAGGAATGCAAAAAAAAGTACCTTCACAATGAAGTAGCCAGGGAAAAGACACTGGCCAATAGCTAGTTGCCAGCAACCAGAAACCGTGCTTGGTCCAAGCTCTACGGCAGGTAAGGATGGAAAAGCAAGAGCAGAAGGGAAAGTGGACGATGTGGAGAAGCATGCTGGACAATCAAACACACATATATTAGAGCAACATTGGAATAAACCTGTGATATGTACAGATTAGTAAGAGGTTGGGTTCTTAGCCCCCTTTCAGATTTTTTTTTAATTTATAGAAGACTTCTCAAACACAGCACACGTGCTGTGCAGGAGAAACCTAAAAAGGTAACTTCACCACAGAACCCCTTCTTATAGTACGCTCTTATTGCTTCAGGGAACATTACAGCTCTCACTGATTGTTATAGATATATCTTTTGACACACCTTTCTGTGGCAGACGAAGAATCAGACAATGAGCTGAGCTAAGCAGATGAGTGGTCTCAAGGGTACACTTGTATAGAGAGTTCTATTGCAAAATGTCCCATATATTGTCCAAGAAAAGAGTTACTAGCCAACATGGTAGTATACATTGTGCACTGGATTACTAAAGAACCCTAGTCATTAATGCAAAATTTCAACAATACTAAAAATAGAACCAGTATTTTAGTGCAGATGCTGTATTGCGTTATATCTTCTTATACATGATTATACATCATAATCGCATCAGGAAAATCTAGTACTTTCACAAATGTACATATACATCAAATCATTTAACAAATCATAGCGTGTGGTCATTACATCATGAACACATGAAAAAATGTACACAAAACGTTTAAAAGAAAACCCGATGCATTTCGGGACTGGGGGATCCCTTCGTCAGGGGCAACCTGTGAACAGATACATCAATGTTACATAACAAATGGATTTGCTGACTGATTTTTAGAGACAACACAGGGGTAACATCACCCAAATTCATAAAGATGCATGTGTGCAAGAATGTCCATCTGTGTAAAACTTCTATGTGGTTTATAGAATCATGTGCACCCGAGTGTGATTAAACACTTAAAGAAAGATACAAGATCAGACAGGTGAGTCACGTGCAAAAAGTGTTAATAAGAAAGCGGATACTATCTGAGAGTTACACAGCGTGTGCAAAAAAAGACCCGATTAGATAAACTGCCAGTGTGGACTGTATACAAATATGGCAGGAAATACCTTGCTGAGCACAAAGTGTCAGACTATGGGAAAGTCCAATGCGGATGCTGAAAAAATGAATATGCAATATAAGAAAAGGAAAGCAGGAGCAAGCTGTCAGGGTGCCGCTAATCAGGATGCTCACCTAAATGGAAACGCAGATTCTCTTCATAGAAGTGTGAAGATAATAAGATTGTGTGCTACAAAGAACAAGCAAACCATAAATAAAACAGAGTTCTCTAATGTTCAGACATAGAGTTCAGACGATAAAACAGAGTTCTCTAATGCGCAGCACAAAAATAAACAAACTCAGGACAAGAAATGCAAACTCACCCCTGTGTGGCAGAAGCGAGTACCCAATGTTTAAAGTCCTGTGGAGGTGTTTTAGTTCTAGGACCCACTCAGAAGCTGAAAAAACGGATGCTGCAGTATCAAAAAAGAATACGTGCAAGCTGTGAGTGTACCCCAGACATGTGCAAGACAAAGCTCACCTAAGGGGACACGCAGATGCCCTTCGTGACGATGAGAGGATGATAATACTGGTAAACTGAAAAGAAAACAAGCAAAACAAGAGATAAAACAATAACCTCTATGTGTAGCGCAATGATGGTAAACACGAGTAAGAAAATGCACCCTCACCCCTAACTCGCAGGAGCGGGTGCCTAATGTTCAAATGTCAAGTGCAAATGCTGAAGTCGAGTAAACCAGAATCTAAAAAAAGATACCCATCGTAAGAAAAAGAACGGGAGCGGTGAATTGAATCGCGGTAATGAGAACACGAATAACGCTTACCTCAAAGCTGTTACAGAGCGGCCGAACGCCAACAAACAAACACTGTCGGTTACAACGTGCGGAGTCCCTCGCGGACTCCGTTGCAGATACACTCTATAGAGCTAGAAAGAGGACTGAAAGAGAGAGCCCCTGGGGGCCATCTAAAAGAAGAGCTGAGCCTCGTAATGAAAGTTGCTTAACTTAAAGAGGATAACACAAAAAAATGAAGAAAATGGCGCAGTGAACCTAAAACATTGAAGTTACAATGATATGACAGACATAATAAAATACCAGAAACACGAATGCTGCACAAGGCATAAACACGATGTCAAGTATGGATAAATGCAGCAGATGAACAATACCAGGTAAAGGTAAAAATCAATAAAGGCGCACGAAATGGGGATGTACCAGGGGTCAGGAAAGGTCCTGCCCGTGGGAGTAGATCACTGTGCAAGGAAAAGGAACAAAATCAAAAAAGCCAGAGGGAAAACATAAGGATTAGGAAAAATGTGAAGTGCTGTACCGTAGAAATCAGAATGAGGACATATAGTTAAGAGAGAAAATGATGCATGAGTAAACGAGCGATAGAAAGGAATATAAATACCAAATAAGAGAAAAAAAAGATCAACATTATGTGTGCGGAACAGAAACAGTAAAAATATGTGCTGTAAGAATAGTGAGCAATGGAAAGTTTCCTCCACCAGAAGTGTGCACCTTGATGGACAACCATATGTAGTTTAGACATAATAGAGGAAGAGAGCCCTTCATAGAAAACAACTCATGTCAAGTCGGTCATTGAGGCCTGCGGGAAACATCGTATCTAATGTTTTGATCCCACAAATTTCTCTTTGAAGCAAAATCTTAGCAGTGCCCATACCGGGTCTGACATTCAGCTGTTGATTTGGAATCGTAATTGGGATATGGTGTGTTTAGCATCATCCCAATGGGTGGCTATACTCGATGTGGTGCTTTTCGTCCTGATCTTGCGTTTATGTTGTGTAATGCAGACTTAAAGTTTACGCTCTGTTTTGCCCACGTAGGCATTCCCACAGGGTCATTTAATGCAATAAATTACATTGGATGTGTTGCAATCACTCGTATGTCTCAGCTTGATCTTTTTGCCTGACAGGGGATGAGTTAGTATGTTTACAATGATAACGTTGTTGCAGTGAATGCAACTATTGCATTTTTTAGTTCCACATAATTCTTCTTGTTTCGGGGTTATTTTTGGGGAGTCTAACAAAGTGCGTAAATTCTTCCCTTTGGTGTATGCAAAAAGTGGTTGTTCTTGAAATAAACCATGAAATTCATCTTCATTCTGTAATAAGTCCCACCGGTTAATAATGATCTTTTTGACGTTTTGTGACACAGTGGAATGTTTGGATACATATACCATTCCTTTGTCTCTCTGTGCCTGATATTTCTGTAATAACTCATTGCGTTGTTTGGTGAGGACCTTACTCAAACAATTTTGTAGTATAGCATCCGGGTAGCCGCATGCTTGAAAACGTTGTGTGTATTCTTCAAGTTTACTTGCACTGACATCAGAATCTGAACATATTCTCTGTATCCTTATGAATTGTGAGTATGGCAAAATTTTAATCAGACTCTTGGGGTGAAAGCTGGTGTAAGCCAGAGTGCTATTCCGGTCTGTAGGCTTGTTGTAAACCACCGTGTCAAACTGATTGAAAGATGATTTACTGATCTGGACGTACAAGAAATGAATTGTTTCTTTCTGTATAATGTAGGTCGTATATTGTCCACCTCAATAGGTGCCATTGTGGGTATGAATTTAGACCTCAGTTGACTTACTTCTTAACATATCGTTCTACTACCAAAAACATACCAGTTATAGAACTTCCTCAAAGCGCTGAATTGAAACTCTAACTCAGTGGTTCATAACTTTTACATTTCTGGAACCTGGGAATCCCCACTGAATCATTCTTGGCATTTGTGCACCCACAATGAGCCATTATTACAATTCGAGAATCCGAGTCTAGGCATTTTTGATGATTTGAACTGCAATACACTAAAGATACAGAAACAAGCATTCACTAAATAAATACACAAATTATGAAATATCCACAAACAAATATAGAAAAATAAAAATTATAAGTTTTAGAAGGGAGTTAGGAGCTTTTATAAATTCAATAGAGGCCACTCATTGCCCATAGTATATTCTGTTTGCTGCACCTGGACTGTGTGGTGTAGCGGTCTAGTGCGCTAGCCCCGGAAATGACGTGGGGCGGACATCCGGCGGCGGCCATGTTTGGGCATTGGCGCGCCGATTTCGAGAGTGTCACTAGCCCGATCCGGCGCTCCTGAGAGCATATAGGTAAAATTATTATAAATTGTAGAATAAATCTACCAAATCCACCAAAGAGTGTCCTGGCATCATTCCTAGGAATAGTACCGAGCTGCAACATTATTATGGCGACGAGATGACGGAAACAAAACCTACAGCCGAACCCACGAGAGCAGCACCTACCAAGGAACACCACCAGGCACCTACTGTGGCACTCAGGAGCGTGACAGAGATAAGGGGCAACACAAGGAAGTACGGATGACCCCTCAGCAGGCGCGGGAGAACAGTGACAGGCAGCAGGCGTGAGTATAAGCACCGGAGGTACACGTGGGCACTTAGCCACCCTCGGGAAAAGCTGCGCTGGAGCCCCAAAACGGAAGCCAGGAGCAAGGGGGAGATCAGACCCAACCAGGGAACACAGAGCCAGGCGAAGAGGTACCAGGCACTTCCACCCCAGAAGAGAGTGGCGGGAGGAGGTCAGCAGCGCCAGACGCCCCACCATGTGCGCCCAATCCTCAGCGTTAACGAATCCTGTGCCATTCTTATCAAAGATGGGAGAACCAGAGATGCCCTGGGAAGACTGGAAGCAGTACTTCCTAAATTACCTCTCAGCATTGGAAGAGGAAGGCGAAAACGAATATACGGAAGCACGGCGGAAGAAGATATTGCTGCACAACTTAGGCCCAGCGGGCCAGAGAGTATATATGAACTTAGTCAAACCAGAGAGGCAAGCCACCGATACGAATGTGTTCCAGCACGCGTTGGAGGACCTGGATGCCCATTACAGACCCGTGGTCTGCACAGCCATTGATAGGTACAATTTTTTTCAAAGAAAACAGGCCAGAGGGGAAACGGTGGACGATTAAGTGGCAGCGTTGCAGAAGTTAGCTATCACATGTAAGTTCGGGGCCCTGCATGAAGAGTTGATACCCGACCAAATAATCATGCACACCGTCATCACGTCAATCCAAGAGAAACTGTGGGTAAATGGCGACGCACCCCTGAAGGAAGTAGTAGCCTTGGTGAAGAAAGCGGAGATGTCAAAAAGGTGCGCTGAAGTGCCGAAGCTAGAAAACAGTCAAAATGCGGCCGTATGCAGAGTAGCAGACAGGAGAAGTACAGAGGCCAAGCAACAATTAGGGCACCAAGGAACACGCACGTACAAGAGACAGAACCAGAGAGTATACAAGAACCAAGGACAAAGGAATGGGAGAAAGAACTCATGTTACAGGTGTGGGAGTGCCACGCACGCAGCATATAACAAAGGATGCCCAGCGTTTGGAGCTAAATGCTCGTTCTGCACTCTCATAGGGCACTACGAGAAAGTGTGCAGGGGAAAACAGTCAAGAAACGAAGTCAAGTACGTGACGCAAGAGGCGAACCAGGAGAACAAAGACGCGGACGAAAGCGAAGGTGACGAGATTCTGATGATAGAAGATCAGATATTAGGTATCGATAGCGCCACGGACAAGAAACCAAAATGCGAGATGGAAATAGGCGGAGTGCAGACGACCATGATAGCCGACTCAGGATCACCGTATACTATCATCCAGAGGAGCATATGGGAGAGAGAATTCGCCCCCAGAGTCGGACGTCAGCTCTTACTGTCAGATATTCACCCCGTAACGTACACCGGGGACCCCATCCCCATGGTAGGGTATTGTCCATTAATATTTACCTTCAACAGGGCTCGAAAATTCCACTCGACCGCTCGCATAGTCGAGCTAAATTTAACAAGGTCGAGCTGTTTTTAGGTCCTACTTGCCCTTTCTGGTGAGTAAAACCAACCTTTGTCCTCTGTCTGTGAAAACTGAGAAAATGTGACAAGATAACACGATTTAAAGGCATTTTTATTGCTCACAAAGTTAATGAACAATAATGATGCCTTTAAATCTTGTTATCTTGTCACATTTGCTCCGCTTTCAGAGACGGAGGTCAAGTAGGTTGCATTTTTTATTTTTATTTTGCAGAGTTTTATATAGCGCGAACTAGACCCGAACCGAATCAGGTATCAGAGCGCTTTACATAGCACCAGTTACGTTACATGAGGACGGACACACATTCATTTTAGGCACGGGGAGATAAAGTGATTTGCCCAGAATCACAGGAGGTTTTGGCGTCGTTACCGAGACTCGAACCCAGATCCCCAGGTACGAGGTCGAGCGCCCTAGCTGTTAGGCCAACTCCTCTCCCGCAGTTAGGATTCTTCAAGCCCTGCTTCAAGGACAGATCGACAGGAGGAAAGTTATATGTGGCTGAGAAGGGGCCATACGTGTTGGGATGGAAAGATCAAGGAGCCCTCGGAATAAAGCTACACCCAGGGGGGCGCACGCAAGTACTTGTAACGGATGAAGCGGGAATGTACGAAGCGAGAAGCTGGAAAGAGGAATTCCCAGAAGTGTTCAAAAGCACCATTGGTCGCCTGACGAAGTTCACGCACAAGATTTGCCTGAAGGAAGGAGCACAACCCAAAAGCCATAAAGTGCGCAACATTCCATTCAGGATCAGGACAGCCGTGCAAGAGGAACTGCAGAGGTTGGAACAGAACGATGTGATAGAAGCGATTGACAGCGCAGAGTGGTTGGCGCCGTTGGTGGTGGCGCAGAAGCCGAACGGGAAGGTGAGGTTATGTGTAGACCTCCGCAAACTCAACAAATGCATAGTGGTGGACAAATCCCACCTCCCAAAAATAAACGAGATGCTGGCTAAGATTAAGGGAGTGAAGTTGTTCTCCACAATTGACCTCTCTTCGGCCAACCACCAGATCGAGCTACACCGATCTTGCAACCACTTGACATCATTTATCACGCCCTTTGGGTGTTACAAATTCATGAGAATGCTGTTCGGCCTGGCCTCCGCAGCGGCAGTGTTTCAAAAATTGATGTATCGACTTTTTCACAAGATGGATGGCATCCAGTATTTCCAAGACGACATCTTGGTAATGGGAACATCGCGAGAGGACCACGATAAAAAGTTAAGGGACGTGCTCACCACCCTGGCGCAAAATGGCCTCACTGCACAGTGGGAGAAATGTAAATTCGGTGTGAACAAAGTCACATACTTGGGGCACGAGATAAGCGATCGGGGCATTGAACCCAAGGCGGCGAATGTAAGTGCCATCAAAGATGCCCCCACCCCGGAAAGTAAAGAAGACATAAGAACCTTCCTGGGAATGGCGGAGTTCTACAGAAAGTTTGTACCACACTTCACGTCTAAAACACACCATGTGCGACAGATACTGAAGGACAAGTCTGCATTCCGGTGGGCTGAGGACGAGCAGAGGGAGTTTGAGGAGATGAAACGGAGCATCTGTGAAGCAGTGCCCATACACGGATTCGACCAAGAAGCAACCACTATACTGACCACGGATGCCAGTGACCGTGGGTTGGGTGCCGTGCTCACGCAACAGTCTAAAGAAGGCACGACCACAATGATTAGTTTCGCTTCGAGAGCGTTGGCTCCCAATGAACAAAAGTTCAGTGTCGTCGAGAAAGAAATGCTGGCGGCCGTATGGACAATGGAAAGATTCCGGCAGTTCCTGTGGGGAGGAAGATTCACGTTGCGCACTGACCACAAACTGCTGATAAAAGTACTTACGTCGAGCGGCCACGATTGCGCAACCCCAAGGATTGCGAAGATGACTTTAAGAATACTTGACTATGTATATGACGTGGAGTACCTGCCTGGGCACAAAAATAAAGTGGCTGACTTTTTGAGTCGTGCAGCGGCAAAGGAAAGCAAAGAAGCGCAAGGCAGAAATGGGTGGGAAGATTTCATAATAGCGACAACCGCCGACCCAGAAAAGGCCATAAGCATCCAAGAGTGAGAAGCGGAGTAAACCAAGGACGAAAAGCTCGACGCCGTGAAATCATATGTGGCGGCGGGGTGGCCAGACAAAAGGATGTTGGACGAAGAATTAAAGCAGCATTGGGAAGTTTGGGAAGAATTGTCGATCGGGGACAACCCCTGCTTCCTCTTGAGAGGTGACAAAGTGATACCACCCAAATCCCTGACTGAACGACTCCTGGACATAGGACACGAAGGACACCAAGGCATTGTCAAAACAAAATGGAGGTTGAAGGAAGACTATTGGTGGCCGGGAATGGACAAACAGATTGAGAGATATGTCAGGGCATGCGAACATTGCGGCAGTGCTGACAAAACACAGAGGCTATTACGCCCTCCCCTTGGCAAGTATGAATACCCAGAGAATCCGTGGGAGGAGATAGCGATTGACATTCTAGGGCCCGTCCTGGACTTCCAAGGGACACAGAAGTACATCATGGTGCTAATAGACCGATACTCGAAATGGCCCGAAATAAACATAACAGAGGACACTGAAACTGAGACGGTGCTAACATTTCTAACGGACGTTTTCATAAGGGAAGGCATCCCCAAAGGGATTCTAAGCGACAATGGACCCCAATTTACATCAACCAGATGGGCCATGTTCATGGATCGAAATGGCATTGTAGTCAGACACACTCCTGTTTATCACCCGGCCTGCAATGGACTGGCGGAGAGATTTAATCAGGTGATCATGGGCTCCATCCAAGCAGCCATCAGTCAAGGGAAAGACTGGGAGAGGGAGCTGAAGAGATTGATATGGGCATACCGCATAACACCGACAGCCACGGGATACAGCCCGTTCAGGATACTGAGAGGGCGTGAACCATTCACTAAGGACAATGTCGCCTGGAAGCGCCTCACAGTCCAGAGTCACTGGTCACCGGCGGTGGTCCGCAAGAACCTGGAGAAAGCCCAGCGAATATATACCGAACAGTACAATAACAGACGCAACACCCAAGAGACCAGCCTGGAAAGGGGAGAATGGGTGAGAGTAAAGCAACCCATCCAAAGGAAGAAAGGGGACAGCAAATTCACACCCCCCCCTCCAAGTTGTAGAACCGTACTCCAGGTCTGCGTTACTCAGCGATGGAAAAGTATGGTCGCAACACCGCATGGCGAAATGTAATCGGGTGGAGAACTGGGACGTGAGGCAGGAGAAAGGGGGAAGTATGACACGGCCAGACGAAGCAACCCGGAGCCCGACGGGCAGCAGGGAAATAACCACCCAAAGGGAATCACCGCGGACGAGAGAGAGAGAAGAGGTGCAAGGAACCCAGTTCACCGGTGAGATGGGAGAAAGAAGAGGAGCGAGAAGGAAATGGCGCAAGTAGCGTGGCGGGGCCCAGCCCAGCAACTTCGAGACTGTCGCCCACCAACACCCAGCAAGACTTTCAGACTCGGAGGGGTAGAAAGATCATGCTACCAAAAAGGTTTGAAGAGTTCAACATGGAGAGCAAGTAAGACTGTTGTGTTATAAAGTATAAGGGGGGGGAGATGTGGTGTAGCGGTCTAGTGCGCTAGCCCCGGAAATGACGTGGGGCGGACATCCGGCGGCAGCCATGTTTGGGCATTGGCGCGCCGATTCCGAGAGCGTCACTAGCCCGATCCGGCGCTCCTGAGAGCATATAGTTAAAATTATTATAAATTGTAGAATAAATCTACCAAATCCACTTAAGAGTGTCCTGGCATCATTCCTAGGAATAGTACCGAGCTGCAACATTATAGACTGCTTCCACGAATCAATCTGAGGATACTAACTTAATTTTAAGCCACCAATTTAAAAGTTCATCACATTTACAGAGTGTTTTGAAATTTTAATTTTTACATTTTACTTCTTTGTTTATATACACTTTATTAATCTGTTAGTGATATTTCATTACCTAAGCAGAAGTGAACCCCCCTCCCAAGTGTAGTAATGGAGCCACCCGGCCCATACACGTACGCACACACGCACGCATACACCTTGGGGGCGGGGCAGCCCCCAAGTATAAATAAACGGCTGAGTGACCGCTCGAGGTCTTTGGCCCTAACTGACAGTTAGTGTTGTGTCTTTTATTCTGGTCACAGTTAGGCCCCACTTCGTGGCATAGGCATCTCTTGCCCCCTGCGTCTCAGCGACGCTACACTGGCGACGAGGCGGACACGTTCACTCACGCCTCGCCACACAGCTGTGCCGGCCTTCTCCACATGACAGAGCCAAGCGTTGATGCTGACGAGAGTAACGTACGCATCAGGTCGTGGTGCGTCAGGTGAGCTCGCGCCCTTTCAGGGCCTCAGCCGACACCCGCTCGCTACGACGCCAGCCCACCTTGGTGTGCGCTCTCTCACCTGCCGACGGCGCGTCGGAGGGACATTCTCGGCCCTCGCGCCAGTTCCTCAGCGGCTGCATTCGGCGCTCAATCACCAGCTGACAGCGCATCGGAGGGGAATCCTCGGCCCTCGCGCAAGTACCTCAACAGCTGCGCACAGAGTCACGGGCTCACGCATGCGCACGCTGAATCAGGTCGCGTAAGCCCTGTCAGATCGTGTTTCAGGCAGCTGACTAAGGTGAAATTGACTGGCAAATCCTCACGCTTTGAGCGGATGGAATAATTTGAAAAAAAAAACGAAGTATTCAGCCATTGACCAGACAGCGAGTGAGCTAAATTAAAGATACGTTGGATGCCTCATTCACCAGCGCTACACTCCTGACAAGAAAAACACATTTTCACGCGCCTCACCTAGACTGACAGGAATATTACCTGGAGCTGCCGTTTCTTGCCACGTGAGATCAGCGCCTCACATAACCTGCTTGACCCTAGTCTTTTACACCGTGTTTCTTCGCGTGGGCAGTCAAAACCATGACCGACCAACAAGCCATCGGAGGTGCCACTGCCACGTCCTCAGCGCAATTGCAACCACCTGCTCCTACTGGACCCCCGGCCGTGGTGCAGGTACCTGCTGTTCCGGGTCCAGCTCCTGTTGCCGCCGCAGCCGCTGCTGCAGCCTCTCCCGGACATGGCCTCGCAGCGCCACTCCCTCCATTCAGCGAACTGGCAGATCCGCACACAGCTGCGGCAAGATGGCGTATATGGATTGGGAGATTGGAGCATTATTTTATCGGTGTCCGTGAAACTGATGGCAAGGTGAAACGCTCTTTACTCATGTGTTATGGAGGGGATGAGTTGTATGAGCTTTTTGAAACGCTGCCAGATCGAGGGGGAGATGATGATTATGACGCAGCAGTACGGGCGTTGAGCCTTCATTTCGATCCCAGGGTGAACCCTGATTACGAGTGGTTTAAGCTGCGCCAAGCCAGGCAGGGTGAAACGGAGCCCATTGACTCTTTCTATGCCCGGTTAAGGAAACTAGCCATTGCCTGTGAACTTCCGGACCAGCGCCAGGAGATCCGTGCACAACTAATTCAGGGGTGCAGATCGGTACAACTAAGACGCCTCATTCTTAGACAGCCACGTATCTCCCTTGATGAGATCCTCGTCCTTGCGCGCTCGCATGAGCTATCCAATGCAAGAGCTGATGAAATGCAAGCTGCTCTTGACAAACCCGGTACACCTGCAAAAACCCCTCAAATTAAGGAGGAACAAGTAGACGCAATCAGGCGCCGGTCACAAACACAGAGGGGAGCCCCTCGAGCCAGCTCTCGGAATCCTTGTGGGAACTGTGGCATGGAACATCCGACAGGCGGGAGATGTTTCGCGAGAGGAAAAGTATGCTCCAACTGCGGAAAAATGAATCACTTTGCAAAGGTGTGTCGCAGCAGTGGGAACCGCCGTTTTAGCTCGAATGGAAGAGGCCTTACACAGGCAGTGCGACAACTATCATTAGAGGATCCAGGCCCGTGCGGCGACACCTCCAGGACAGCATTCTGTGCTGATGATGATGACGACAACATCTTCTTCGTCTCCTTTGTGGGGAGAGATGGCTCTAGAAGACGACCACCACCGATGTGTGAGATCTCCATCGCTGGATCTCCAGTGCAAGCACTCATTGATACTGGGGCGTCTGTAAATGTGATGGACAGCACGCAATATGAGTTACTATCTCCGCGCCCACCGCTGTCTCCTTCAAACGCCAAGATTTACACTTATGACAGTGACGACCCGCTTCCTCTGAGGGGAGTAATCGAAGTGACAGCTGCGTGCAATGATCAACAAGTGAAGACTAAGTTCCATGTAACCGGAGGCAGGCGTGGCACGCTCCTGAGCTGCCACACGGCAGAAGATTTACAACTTGTGTTCTTTGCACGGCAAGTACATGAACTACACGCAGAAGCAATCTTAAGAGATTTCCCGACCCTGTTCAAAGGTCTTGGCTGTTTAAAAGGAAAAAAATTCAAACTTCACGTAGACCCAACGGTCCGACCCATGGCTCTCAGACACCGACGAGTGCCGTTTCACCTGCGGAAGCAAGTAGAAGAAGAATTGCACAAACTTGAAGAGTTAGGGGTAATTGAAAAGGTGTCGGGCCCAACGCCCTGGGTATCGCCGCTTGTGATTGCTCCAAAACTGAAGCAACCAGGCGCAATACGCCTGTGTGTGGACATGCGTCTTCCAAACAGAGCAGTAAAGAGGGAGAGGCACCTGACTCCAACTATGGATGACATAGTGGCAGATCTCAACGGTGCACGCTGGTTTTCAAAACTGGACCTCAACGCCGGATATCACCAGCTTGAGCTCCACCCAGACAGTCGCAACATCACGACATTCTCCACCCATGTTGGACTCCGGAGGTACAAGCGGCTAAGCTTTGGGGTGTCATCGGCGGCTGAAGTCTTTCAAAACGCCATCAGGGAGACTCTCTCCGGCCTGACAGGAGTCATTAATTTAAGCGATGACATCCTTGTCTTCTCCAAGACTTTGGAAGAACACCACCTCCACCTCCGAGCCACATTGCAACGCCTAGCTGATCACGGCCTCACCCTCCATAGAGCAAAGTGTTCCTTCTACAAGGAATCAGTGGACTTCTTTGGGTATATCTTCTCCAGGGAAGGGCTTCAGGTCGACCCGAAGAAAGCGGACGCTATCCGGACAGCTCCCAAGCCAACGTCAGCCACGGAGGTCAGAAGCTTCCTGGGAATGGCCACGTACTGCGGCCGTTTCATCCCAAGATTAGCATCCCTCTCTGAGCCATTACGTACCCTAACCAAAGCAAGTCAACCATGGGTGTGGACGGCCAAGGAAGATGAGGCATTTGAGGCAATCAAAGCTGCACTAATTGACGACAAAGTCATGGCATACTTCAGGCCGCACCGGCGCACAGAAGTCGTCGTGGACGCGAGTCCTGTAGGATTGGGGGCCGTCCTCATGCAGGAAACTGAAGCTCATGAATGGGTGCCGACAGCCTATGCCAGCAGAGCACTGACTGCGACGGAGATGCGGTACGCCCAAATTGAACGTGAAGCTCTGGCAATAAAATGGGCGTGCCAGCATTTTCACCTCTACCTGTTCGGACATGAATTCAAAGTAGTGACTGACCACAAGCCCCTTGTGCCCCTATTTGCAGGAACTGCCAGGCTCGCACCACCCAGAATTGAGAGATGGGCTGTCCAACTCCAAACATACCGCTTTGAGGTAATCTATAGGCCTGGAGCCGACAATCCTGCGGACTTCCTATCCAGACACCCCGGCTCCTTAGATACAGTCCAAACTACAAGTGATGTAGACGACGTCGAAGAATATATCAGAATGATCTCACAAGACGCTTGCCCAGTAGCCATGACGCTGGAGGACATTGGAAAGGCAACGGATGAAGACGAATGCCTTGTCAAGGTAAAAACGACGCTGGCAAACAGGAACTGGAGAAATTTTCTTGATGGAGTTAGCGCTCTCACACCCCAAGAACAGCTGGCAAGACAACAACTGTGGAGAGCTCAGAGTGAGCTGAGCATTGGACCGCACGGTGTGATCCTCCGAGGTACAGCGATCGTGGTACCTGCAAGACTGCAGAGGGAAGTTGTGCGCCTTGCACACCAAGGCCACCAAGGAGTGTCAAAGACTAAAGGACGCCTGCGCAGCAAGGTGTGGTTCGCCGGCATGGATGCAGCGGTAGAGGAAGAGGTTGGAAACTGCCACTCGTGCATCATCACAGGCCGGGAACCTGCTCCCCACCCGGTGATCACCGAAGAACTCTGTAAAGAGCCATGGTCAAAAATAAGTATGGATTTTGGATCGTTCCCGGATGGACGACACACCCTCGTCCTGATAGACTCCTACTCCCGTTTTCCAATAGTGGAAATTGTACCCACGACAGCGTTCAACCACGTCAAGAAAGCTCTGGAGAGAGTGTTCGCCATGGTAGGCCTACCAGAAGAAGTGAGGTCGGACAACGGCCCTCCTTTTCAAGGAAAAGACTTCCAGACTTATCTCGCCGCCCGGGGCATTCACCATAGAAAAATCACTCCACAATGGCCCCAAGCAAATGGGGAAGTCGAGAGATTTATGCGGACTTTGAATCGCGCGCTGCAAATTGGTGTGGAAAGGAAGGAAGACGCGGAAGAGTGCCTGTCACAATTCCTCAGCGCATATCGACAGACACCCCACTCGACAACCCGCTGTGCTCCGGCACACCTAGTATTCAAGAAGGTACCAAGAGACTGCGTGCCAACTACACCTGCCTGGTGCCCCCCAGAAATAAATCACGAGGTCACCCAAGAACGACGGAAGCGCACTAACGACAAAGCCAGTCAGGCAAGGAAAGCCCAAGCCAGGTCATTGGTGGTTGGAGACAAAGTGGTTATCAAGAACAGGCAACGAAAATCAAAATACGA
Source organism: Lissotriton helveticus (assembly GCF_964261635.1). Lineage (NCBI taxonomy): Eukaryota > Metazoa > Chordata > Amphibia > Caudata > Salamandridae > Lissotriton > Lissotriton helveticus. The sequence goes on from NC_136065.1 coordinate 2,107,105,427, forward strand.
CCCTGTTTTTGAACCAGAAGTGTGGGAGATTGTGAATGTGCACGGCACCATGGTGTCGGCGTTCAGAGGTACACGAGCTGTTACTCGAAATGTGTCCTGGTTCAAACGCGTCTCATGTGAAGATAGGCACGCCGGAACTGCATCTGAGGAAATGGAAGATGAAGAGCAGGAACCAACACGCATGGAGTCACCAGTGTCACCACAAGAAGAAGAAAGACAGACTTCAACGAGAATCGAGCCGGCAAACAACACCAGCCCTGAGAACCCCTCAAGTAATGACCAACATCGCTCTGAGCAATCAGCGGAGACGGGGAGTCTGGAGGGTCGTCAAAGCCAAAGATATCACCTGCGACCTAATCCGACCCCCAACCAACGATTGAAAGACTATGCATGGAATATGAACTAAATCCAAAACACCTCCTGGCCGGGACTATTGATCTGTGAGTTTGGAGGGATGTAGTAATGGAGCCACCCGGCCCATACACGTACGCACACACGCACGCATACACCTTGGGGGCGGGGCAGCCCCCAAGTATAAATAAACGGCTGAGTGACCGCTCGAGGTCTTTGGCCCTAACTGACAGTTAGTGTTGTGTCTTTTATTCTGGTCACAGTTAGGCCCCACTTCGTGGCATAGGCATCTCTTGCCCCCTGCGTCTCAGCGACGCTACACCAAGTACAAGATTAAGAATCACAGCTCTAACCTGTTCCATGAGGAGTACTCATTTTTGGACAGTCGCTCTGTAAAGTGCAGGTAATCCCCATTTTCCAACATCCAAAGTCAGAGTCCAGTTTTTGTAATGGCTGAATTGCTTCAAGCCTGCTGGCTCCTCTTGCATCATCAGGTACCTGCCATCTTCTTCTCTGACTGTTGGCAGTGGTGTCTTTTGGATCATCAAGCTCCTCTGCAAGAGGATTTCATTTACAGGATCGTTTGTTTGCATGCCTGTACGTCATCGTAACGCATGGCTCGTGCCCAATCCCCTTCCACGGTCCAAGTTCAACGTGCCTTGTTTTGTGCGTGGGCACGTCGTGGAGACGCCGAGGCGCACGTGTTATTTTAGAGGCCTGCGTAAAATAACCGTCGCAGATGAGTCATGCTGGCCACGCGCGCGCCATTGCAGTCTTGGCAATGAGCACCCAGGGTTGAATTTTTAGACACAGCACGTTGTTTTTTTTCTTCACGGGTGCCAGACTCTGCTTCGCTGTTTATTGCGGGGTTATTCGAGCTGTTATTATTAATGTTACTGATCATTACACAGCCTTTCTTAAAATCAGTTTTGGACTCAGCAGCCGTTCTGATCACAGGGGTTGTGGGGAAGAAGCGTGGTTAATTTAGTGAGAACTGGATTTCGAGGGTTAAATGATTGCAGCTATCGAGGGTGCATTAGGTGGCAACAGAACACAGTTTTGTTTATGGGAACATACTTTTCACTTCTCGCCGACAGTCCGAGGCGTAACCATTAACCGTTAGCGTTATTAACAGGCATGTTGGTGGTGATCTTGTTCAATGAAGAGTGCTGAGTCAGTAACAAGACTTGCTCAAAAGCAACAAGTATGGAATGGATTGTGGATGGCAGCCCAGGGGGCAGGCTGTTTACTGCCACCGAGGAGAGCATCATCATCATGTAACACTGACAACCAAAGGATGATGTTATTCTAAGAGAAAGCCACAAGCTGTTTTCTCTTACAGCTCCACACTAGCTTCCCTGCCCTTTCACTTAGTGTGGGGTACATTTCTATCATGCGCGCCTCGCACTGAAAGATGTCTTCCTAGCGCATGGAATCCTGCATACTGATCGGACGCCTCTACATGTTCCTGGAACTAATCACAGTGGTGTAAATTCATTACTGTGATAAGCCTCTTTGGAGATCCATTGTGTTGACAAGGTCATGGAGATTCACAAACTGGTTCGGGTTCAGGACATGGAATGGGAGAAGAGGAAGGATAAGAAGAAAACAGAGAAGATAGCGGTGGTGGGGTGCAGAACACAAAAGCATTAGCTACAAAGTTGTCCATGGGAACCATTTTCTCTTGCACTTCCGCTGCTGAAAGTGATCCGGGTCTCAAATTGCGAGTGACCATCAGCCACTCATGTTAACAGTGGGTATCGGTCCCGTAATGTCTATGATGACCACATGTAGCTAGGGACCAGGAGGTTGCATCGCTCTGTAAATGCCTAGAAAGAAACTACACTGGAACTGGAAAAAGGAATTTGTTGTAGGCAAAGTGAATAGCTTCAGAACATTGTATAGACAGTGCACAGCTGTTTAAAATTGATTAATTATTGATGAGCTGCTAAATCGTCTCAGCTGTGTGGAAACTCTGGCACTTCTTATGGATCCCCTGGTCTGCTGCTGGCAGCTAAGATCCTTCTAAGGGGAGCTGAGGTCAAGTTAGTGCATGCAGTGTTGGGAAACCATGCCTGGCTGGTGGGTGGCGACGCCTGGCTGGTGGGAGATGAGGCATGGATGGTGGAAAATAAATCCTGGCTGCTGGGTGGCGCAGGCCTGGATGGCCTGCTAGTGATCAAATGAGGTCTAGCTGAGGGGTCATAAGGTCTACCTAGTGTGCTCTGGGGTTGATCTGGTGACAGCTGGGGACTTTGCGGCGGGAGTTCAGGGGTTTCTTGAGAGAGATATATCTTGTGGGAGTGGAGGTTTGGCTGGTGTTAAGTGACATTTTGAAGGGGAGGCATGGGCTACCAATCAGAGAAGAGGCCTAGCTACTAGGAGCAGAGGTCCAGTTGTTGACATCCTGAAATCTTGCTGTTGGTTTGCGTCCTGGTTGGTAGGCGTTGAGGTCTGAGTGTTGTGGGCTCTCGGTGGTGGGTGCTGAGGTCCATCTGGTCTTTAAGGTCTGACTGATGACAAGTGAGATTTTTCGATGAAGATTCTAGGAAGATCTGATGACAACTTAGAGTATGCTTTGGTTGGAGACGAGGCCTGGATGGTGGGAGAGCAGGGCACTCTGGTGGGTGGCTAGGCCTGGCTGCTGGACGGTAAGATTTGGCTGCTGGGTGGTGGGGTCTGGATGGTTGGAGTTGCTGCCCTTCTAGTGGGAGGTGTGGTCTTGTCGGAGCTGTGGTCCGTCTGGTGGGAGGCCGTTCTTTGAGTCCCAAGTCTGGGTGTTGGAGCCTGACAATTGGTTGGGGACAGCTGTGGTATTTCTGAGAGGATCTGAATTCACATTTGTGTGGGCTGTGGTGGGAGTCGAGGCCTGGCTGGTTGCAGATGAGGCTTGGCTTGTCAGTGCCAACGTATGACTTGTGGATGGTGGGATCTGATGGTAGATGGTGAACTCTGGCTGGTGTGGCCAGAGGTCAGTCTGGTAGACACAGAGGTCCAGGTGGAAGTTGAGGCCCTTTTGGTGGGAGCTGAGTACCTTTTCGTGAAACCAGAGGTCCATCTTGTGGGAGGCTTGGTTAGATAAGGAAGACAAGGACTGGTTAGCCAGCGAAAAGGTCTAATTAGTAGGAGCAACGGTCAAGTTGTAATTCATTAGATCCTGCTGGTCTCATGTTCCCTGATATTTTTCTGTTAAATCCAGATGTTAGTCTTGTGTGTCTAAGGGTCTGACTGAGGGATCTTGACATCTGACTTGTGGCAGCTGAAGTCATTCTAGGAGATCTCAGATCAAGTTGGTGTGTTCTGTGATGGGAGACGAGGCCTGGCTGGGGGAAGACGAGCCCTTCCTGGTGGTGGAAGACTCTTGATGGCAGGCGGTGTGGTCCTGAGGTCCTTTTTGTTTAACTATGGTTTTACTTGTTGGCACTGAGGTCCTTTTAATAGGAAAACCTTCTAATGGGTCCAGAGGTCTGGCTGGCAGCTCCTGACATCTGGATTTGGGAGCAGAGGTCCTCCTAAGGGTAGCTGAAATCAAGTTAGTATTTGCAGAGGTGCGAGTGGAGGCCTGTTTGTTGGATGCAGATAAACTGTGAGTGCCTTGGTCTGACTGACAGTGGCAAGGTCTGGCTTATGGGTGTCTAGGTCTGACTGGTGGTGATTTTTGTCTTGTTTGTGTCAGGTCTGGATGCTGATTCGTGAGATCTGGCAGTTGTGTTCTGAGATTGCTCTGATGGACGCTGAGCACCTTCTTTTGGTAAATATGATGGGATCGGAAGGTTGGCTATTTGTGAGGTTTGGAAAGAGGAGGTGTATTTAGATAGACGAGAGGACCAACTGATGTATTCGGAAATATGGCCAAGGAGTTCTTATGATCGACTGGTCATTACTGAGGGCTGGCTGGTAGTGCCTGATATTTGTCTGGTGATTCCAGACATTAGCCTTGTGGGTCTCAAGGTCCGGCTGATTGGTCCTGGCATCTTATGGGTAGCAGCTTAAGTTCTTTTAGTGGGAGCTGAGGTCAAGTTAATGTGTGTTGTAGTGGATGGCAACACCTGGCTGGTGGTCGGTAAGGTCTGTTTGGTAGGGGGTGAGGGCTGACTGGTGGGTAGCGAGGTCTTACTAGTGATGTCGAGGTCTGACTGATGGATGGTGGGTGGTGAGATCTAGCTTGGGTGTCCTTTGGCTAGCCTCATGGGAGCTGAGGACCTTGTAGGGGGAGATTACATCCTTCTGGTGGGAGCTGAGGTCCATCTTGCAGCAGGCGAGGTTTGGCTGGTTACAGAGGGGATGCAAGGAATGACTGGTGTGGGTTGAGGTCCTGCTATTGGAGCAGAGGTTTTTCTTTTAGGTCAAGAGATCTAACTGATGGTGCCTTTGGTCTGACTGATCATTCTCAGAGATTTACCTTGTAGTTCTTGAGATTTGTCTGTTGAATCCATATGTTTATCTTGTGGGTCCCAACGTCGGGCTGACGAGTATGGTCATCTCACTAGGGAAAGCTGAGATCTTTTTAGGGGGCACTGTGGTCCTACTGCTGGGTCTCGAGGCCTGGCTGATTGTATTCGAGGAGAGGTCTGTGTGGTGGGGATGAGAGGTCCACGTGGTGGGCGATGAGGTCCTTGTAGGTGGCAAGCCCTGCCTGGTTGGAGATGAGGTCTGTCTTGTAAAGGAATAGTAAGAGTGGAGTTCCTAATGGTGGTTTCTGAGATTAGTTTGGGGGCTGATGATGCCTTCTAGTGGGAGTTGAAGTCCAGCTAGTGTATGCTGTAGTCTAGCTGGAGGGAGCTGAAGTCAGGCTAATATACCCTGATAACTCTATAGTTGGTCCAGGTTATGGTGGTGGATCTTGGAGTCTGACACGTGGATTCTGATATGCAGTAGGTAGGTCCTGAGGTTTTGATTGTTATGGTTATAGTTGATGTTGTTGTGTTTGAGTTTAAAATATTTCTAAAGCGCGCGTACACCAGGCGGTTTCATGGCGCTGTAAAGTACTGAAACCCCAAAGGGCAGGAAGAACGGGAAATAGAGAGGCAATTTTAGGGAGAGAAGGCTTGTGTAAAGAGAAAAGTTTTTAGCGCTTTACGGAAGAGTGTGTAATGGGCGCAGGATCTGAGGTGAACCGGGAGAGAGTTCCAAAACGCAGGGGCAAGTGTGGAGAATTTCGAGCCTCCCCATTTTTTGCGTTTAAAACGAGGAACTACGAGCAGTTGTTGGGCGGATGAGCGTAAGTCCCTGGCAGGGACATAAGGGTGAATTTCTGAAGAGATAAAAGCAGGGGCCGAGCCGGACCGGGCTTTAAAGGTGATGCAGCCCAGCTTGAACTGGGCTCGTTCTCCGATGGGGAGCCAGTGTAGGGACTTGAGGAGGGGAGTGACGTGATGTGATTTGGCCAAGTTAAAAACCAGGCGGGCCGCCTGGTTTCGGACCAGCTGGAGTCGTCGCATGCTGTAAGCGGGCATGCCACTATAAAGGGCATTGCCGTAGTCCAGGCGAGAGATAACCATCGCCAGGACTAGGAGCTTAAGGGCAGAGAAAGAAAAAAACCGAGAGACTTTGCGGATAGTGCGGAGAGAGAGAAAGGACAAGGACACAGCAGAGCTGACTTGGGAATGAAGGGTGAGTTGATCATTCAGTTTGAACCCAAGAGTGTTTACAGAGGAAGAAGGAGGGGGAGGGGGACCTAAGGAGGGGGGCCAGAAAAGAGAAGACCAGGGACTGGAGCAACCACCTGTCAACACCAACTCTTTTTTGTCGGGGTTTAACTTCAGGTGGTTGTAGTTCATCCAGTCCCGGATGAAGATCATAACAGACTGGAAGTTGGCCATGGACTCGGTGGATGAGGATAAAGAAAAAATGAGCTAGAGGTCATCCGCATAGTTGTAGATGGAGACCTCCAACTGTTGGAGGGCAAAGATAATGGGGGCAATATACAAGTTAAATAAAAGAGGGGAGAGGGAGGAGCCCTGGGGAACCCCTCATTGAACAGCACGGAAGTCCGCCGAAAAGTCACCCAAGCGCACTGCCTGGGTGCGGTCTCTCAGGAAGGAGGACAGCCAGACCAAGGCCGAACCTCCAATCCCCGCCGCTCTGACACGGGAAAGTAAGATGGCATGATCAACCGTGTCAAAGGCGGCGGAGAGATCGAGGAGGACCAGGGCCTGGGGGTGGTTGGTGTCCATACCCTCTCTGAGGTTGTCGAGGACCGATAACACTACGGACTCTGTGGAGTGTGCGGGGCGGAACCCAGCCTGACGGGGGGCTAATACCATGTTCTCCTCCACAAAGGTACTGAGTGTTCTGGTTACATGGCGCTCCAGTACCTTCGCCAGAAAGGGTAAAAGTGAGATGGGGCGATAATTGACAAGAACTGAAGGGTCAGCGCCAGGTTTTTTAAGGATGGGCAGGATGATGGCCGATTTAAGGGGTGGAATGACTATGCCCTGTGATAGTGAGCTATTAAGGAGGGTGAGAGGGGGCAATACATAGGCAGAGTAGATCTGTTTCAGGATGTGTGCAGGACAAGGGTCTAAAGGGGAACCAGACTTAACCATAGGCAGGAGGGAAAGGAAAGTTTCTTCTGTAAGAGGGGGGATGGAGTCGAAGCATGCTACGACTGAGGGACACTGGGGGTCAACAAAAGAGGAGAGAGGAGGGGGGATGTTTGCTTTGATGTTGGAGATTTTGTCTAGGAAAAAAGAGTTGAGGGAATCGCATAAGTGCTGGGAGGGAGAGGGTTTAGGGGTGGCTCGATCAGAGTATGCGAGATCGTGCACAATGGCGAAGATTTCTCTGGGCTAGTTTTCGGCCGTTAGAATTTTAGAGGAGAAATAGTCATTCTTGGTCACCAAAATGGATTTTTTGTACAAGGCCAAGAGGGTGGTGTACTGATTTTTGAGGTTCGGACAGTAGTCTCGCCTCCAGGTCCGTTCCGCATGGCGGACATTGAGTTTTTGGGCCTTCAGTTCCTCGTTAAACCAACGATTTGCGTCGTTGGAGCGCCTGGATGACACCCGCCTTAAGGGAGCTACTAAGTCGCAGCCTGATCGAAGCCATGCATTGATGCAGTCGGCTTGCCCGACAGACGACAACCGGTGAAGATCCGGGCTGGATGCGGAAAGTGTGGCGGACAGGGAGGCCACATCCACATGGTTCCAGGAACGCGCCCAGATGTTTTAGGGAGGGAGGACTTGAGGGCTGAGCTAGGGAGTAGGGAAAATGAAATAAGGAAGTGGTCGGACCAAGTGCAAGGGGAGATAGACAGCGAAGTTACAGGGCAATTAAGGGACCAGATCTGATCAAGTATGTGGCCCTGGACATGGGTGGGGGAGTGAACGAAAGGGACAAAGTTAAGGGAACGGAGGGTCTCCGAGAACTCTTTTGAAGTAGAACATTCAGCCGGGTCTGAGGGCCAAAAGTTGAAGTCTCCTAGTACCAAGATGGAGGAGTTATTTACTGCTAAGGTGGCCACCAGGTCTTGGAAACTGGGAAGAAAGAGTTGGGAAGGTGAGGGAGGGCGATACATAAGAAAACAGGTGAGCGGAGTACTGAAGGAAAGTGAACGAGCAACTAGGAAGTCTGATGAGCCGATGGAGGAGAAAACTAGAGGTTGAAAAGCGATTTCTCTACGGGCGATCAGGGCAACGCCGCCACCCGGTTTGCCGGGGGGTCGGTCGGCTCGTAGAGCATAATATGAGGCAGGGAGCATGGCTAATAACGAGGGAAGGGAACTGTCGCAAAACCAGGTCTCTGTGAGGAATAAGAGATCAGGTTTATGCAGGTCCAATAAGGTAAAGAGTTCGTGGGAGTGCTTGACTGCTGACCTGGTGTTAAGGTAATAGGCGGATAATGCGGTGGGGGGAGGGCGAGCCGGTAGGTCAGGGCAGGGATAAATGGTAGGGGGAGAAGACAAGGGGGGAGAGAGAGGGGAAGTGTGCGGGGCAGTCAATCCCAGCCTGTTGATTCGTGCTATTGCAATATCATCCAGAGGCCACGGTCCTTGGAGTTTGGCCAGCTGCGCGGAGGAGTATTGTATAGTGTGGGCATAATGGATAGCCCCTGGCCCCGGTCGGACGCCGACGGGCGCAGACAGGCTTACCTTTGGCGCGCCTTCGGCTCGCAAACGTCGCGCCCGCTGCGCTCGTCCGCTGCGCGTCCGGAAGAGGCACATATTTTATAGGTGGATGGAGTGGGGCAGAGGGGGGTGTGGCCTCCGAAAAGGGGGCATGGCGTGCAGCCTGGGCGGAATGGCGGCAAGGAGTATCTGTCTCCGGTATCACGGCAGCGCTAAATCCGCTACAGGAACCAGTTAAGTGGCAGAGGGTAAGTCGATAAAAACAAGTTATTAGCAGTGACAATCAATTTTTAAAAGAAATACGATCTTACTCCCGGCTTCCGCCTCAGGAGTTCAGAACATTACAAAGATGGCGCTTGCAGTCAGCGTCTATATGTAGTGTTTGGCTGGGGGAATGGCCTCCGAAAGGGGGGCGTGGCCTGCGGCCTGGGCGGAATGGCTGCAAGGAGTATCTGTCTCCGGTATCACGGCAGCGCTAAATCCGCTGCAGGAACCAGTTAAGTGGCAGAGGGTAAGTCGATAAAAACAAGTTATTAGCAGTGACAATCAATTTTTAAAAGAAATGTTGTTGTGGGCTTCTCGTGTCTGCTGAATCACAATCTGTGCCTGGCAGGTCCTGACATCTGGTTGATGGCAACTGAAGTCCTTTCGTTGGGAGCTGTGATCTAGCTCATCAGTGTTGTAAAATAGATAGTAGGAGTTGAAGTCTGACATATCTGCACTGAAGCCCCTTTGGTGGGTCCTCATTATGTTCTTTGATATGGCTGATGTATTCTGACATCTGAGTCAAGTCTGGCCGGTGGGTCAAGAGATCTACCATGTGAATGACAAGTCCTGGATGGTATGTAATAAGGTGAAAGCCTGTTTGAAGTTCTTTTGGTCTTGGGTACTTTGGTCTGACTACTGAATTCCATGGTCTGGCAGCTGGGACCCCAGGTCTGACTTGTGAACCTTCAGTGTAGCTGTTAAAGCTTAACATTCAGGAGTTCAAATGGGATTATAGGGGGTAGGAGCAAAGGTCTGTTTTCTGGGAGTAGATGTCTGGCTGGTGAGTCCCAAGGTCTGGCTTCAGGTTATTGGGATACAGTGGCTGATAGTTGAGGTTCCTTTGGTTTGAGCTGAGGTCCAACTGAGGGACACCATGCTCTAGATGGCGGTGTCTGATTTCTGGCTCATGAACGGAGGCAAGTGTTGTGATTTCTGATATCTTTTGTGGGTTTTAATGTCTAACCAGTTAGTCCTGAGGTCTGACCTGTGGCACCTGATTCTGGCTGATACAATTCTGAGGTCAAGCTTCTTGACGTCTGGGCATGGTGAGTTGCTCACTTGGCTTCTTTGTGTTCGTAATGCACCAGTTTCTGGCCAAGTGGGTTTGAGGTGCTATACAAATTCAGTGATGGATTGATTGTTTGAAAGGTGTGGCTTGCTGGTTACCTAGCTAGAGGGTTTTGTAGTCCAGCTGCTTGCTCGTGGTCTGGCTTTTAGGTGGTGGCTTTTGAAATCTGCCTGCAGGACCAGAAGGTCTGGTTGGTGATTCACGAGGACTGGCAGATGAGCCGGGAGGCTTGGCTAGTGGATCACAAGTTCTGACTTGTAGGTCACATGATCTGGTGTGTCACAAGGCCTGGGTGGTGGATCATAATGTCTTGCTGATTGGTCATGAGGTCTAGCTGGTGGCTTCAAATCTCCAACTGTTTATTCTGGTGGTCTGGCTGCTTGTTGGTGCCGTCCGTTAGTGAGTCTCAATGTCCTAAGGGCCAACAGTTTTTTTAGGCTGTTCAATAAGCAAATTAACAAATGTTTTCATTGTGTCCTGTTTTACCTTTCACTTTACTTCAATGTAATCTAAAAATTGCACTGTAATCCGCCCATGTTTGCGATAGTGGGTGTAGCTCCATTATGAGGTGATGAAAGTCTTCCTGCATTGACGACCTGTGACACCATTTTTAGCTAGTGTGTGCTCTAGTCATTGCTCCGGGCGTTATTTATAAAAACACACACGCTGAGCGGACTTGACCGCCCAAGGTTGGTTAAGGCACGCAGCACTTTATTTTCTGATACTCTGATTTTAATTACTATTTTAGGCTGTTCAATAAGCAAGTTACAAATGTTTTAATTGTGCCCTGTTTTACCTTTCCCTTAATTTCAAAGTAATCTTTCATTGGAACTATAATCGGCGCATGTTCGGGCTAGTGGGCATAGCTCCATTAGGGGGTGGTGAAAGTCTTCCTGCATTGACAACCAGAGATGCCATTTTTAGCTGGTGCGTGCTCTAGTCGTCGTGGGGGTGTATGTATAAAAAGATACATGCTGCGCGGATGCACCGCTGGCGTGCCTAAGGTGTGCCTAAGGCAAACCCGTCTGCGCCCATCAACATCCCGGAAGCGGCCAGCGCCAGCCATTCTGCCCGGTGGGTTACAAAAGGTGAGATGTCCATGTTAAAGTACAGCAGAACGGAGCTCCTGCAGCTTGCCCTGCCTATTAATTGTGTAAAAGAGGACTGGGATCCGGCTGAGAAACACACCCCACATTGTGTGGAATGTAACTTTAACTTGTCTCAAGGCACACTGTCACAAGTACATCTAGGAGCGTGGGCACAGGCCTGCGTGGGCACAGGCCCAAGCAGGGCAAGTGCATGGTTAAGGCAGCCTTAATTAATGCATGCTCTATTCAGGGAGAGTTACCTTTGACCTATTAGACGAGCAGCACCTTGACCTGCTCTTCATCACCGAAACTTAGCTGTCCGAAACCTCTAATCCCGTTATTGCGATGGCTATCCCCAAAGTTTTCAAGGTTATCTGGGTGGATCGGAAAGTGGGGCGATGTGGTGGGCTAGCAATCGTGCTAAGGGAGCAATGGGGCTGCCAGTGGAATAAGCTGGTGCAATTGACGGGAGCTGAAGCGTTAGGCTTCTGGATCAACCTCTCCCCCCAGTATGCACTGGGGAATTTCTGCTTTACAGACCTCTGGGTCCAGCCTGCACATTCTTGAAAGCTTTGGATTACTCACCTGACCTTGAGATACTCCCATTTCATGATCCTAGGTGATTTTAATTTACACTTAGACAAACTGGAGGAAGGGAAGGTGTCCAAGTTTATGGATATCATAAACCAACGAAACCTCAAACAATTTGTTGTGAAACCTACTCATCGAGAGGGACACATTTTAGATCAAGTATACTCTAATGAGGCAATACAATGGATGACCCTTTTCCGGTGATCTGGTCAGGTCACTTTCTGATTAAGTTTGACTGGCAGACGCTGATTAAACCGGTACAGACCACTAATGAAAAGATGCAGAGGGGGAAAGTCCTTAATAAGATTGACTCCTTTGAATTCAAGAAGGATCTGGTCGTTTTCACCCCGAGCTGTCTGGGGAAATTGAGGAGGCAGCTTCCAGCTGTTATATGTGGATTAATAAAGTTGCCGAACAGCTGGCCCCCTTCTGCTTAGGACAAAGAGATCTTTAAAAATGCTCAAAAGAACTTATATGCGGCCATTCTAAGAGCTACACGCCTCCACTATGAGGAGCGCATTGTCTGGCCTGTCAACAACCCTTTTTCGATTTTCAAGAGTTTTCCAACACTTGGCGAACTGCATTTACCATTATGCCTAGGGGCGAACCTGCTGGGAGGTGAAGCAATGTGATCCCACATTTGTTTCCTGTTTAAAAGGCTCCCTCTAGCTATTTGAGCTGACGAGCTCGTGGAGAGGCACCTGCGTGCCTGGAGAGGTACTGTGACCCGAGAATACTTTGGCAGCCTTCTCAGCAACCCCATACATTTGAATTGCCTAATCTCTGCTGATGACGGATAACAATCCAGAAACACGTGTCTAGAAATGGCCAGCACTAATCTGCACCCACCTGGTGAAACACTCGAGAGACTTTGCAAGTACACACACTCGGCAAACTGCATTTACCATGATACCTAGGGGCGAACCTGCTGGGAGGTCAAGCAGTGTGATCCCACATTTGTTTACAGTTTTCTAACTCCTGATGCCTATTCTCACTCCAAGGAAGCTTCCAATGAGTGGTGCGAAGAAATGGCGGGCTTCTTCTCTGCAAAAGTCCTCACTATTCTGGGAAATATATGCAGCGGTACTAAGCAGGACCAGGAGGATGATTCTTCTATCATTAGGAATTCGGCTCTCCTCCCCAAATTAGAGACCTTTGAAGCCATTTCCATGGTCGACTCTCTCTTCACACTTAAGTAATTAAAAGCAGGCTCCCCCATCGATCCTTGTCCCCTCAAGTTGTTATCGGCTGGAGCAGATGTTATTAATCTGGTGGCTAATAGACTGCCTAATTTATCTTTAGCATCAGCCAAGGTGCCCAGAAGCTGGAAACAGGCAATGATTATTCCCATGCTTACAGAACCTTCAGCAGATCCCTCCTCACCTGCTAATTTTAGACCCATTTCATTACTCCCAGCCTTTTCTAAGATTCTCGAGAAGCAGGTGAACAGACAGCTATTGAGGTTTGTAGAGCATAACAGACTCCTCCATTTGGCTCAATCAGTTTTCAGGGCCTTACACAGCACTGAAACGGCACTGGTTGAGGTAGCAGAAGCTATCAGGGGCATCCTGGATACCGGGGGTAGGGAGGTACTGGTGCTACTGGATCTGTCGGCGGCGTTCGATACGGTGCCACGCGCCCTGTTATTAAATCAATTGCTGGAGATAGAAGAGGCCAGTTCAGCATGCAACTGGATTGAATCCTACCTGGAGGACAGAAGCCAACAAATCTGGATCCCTCCCTTCTGAGCCGCTCCTCAAAAATTGGATACTGGGGTTCCCCAGGGCTCTGCACTGAGCCCCATGCTGTTCAATATTTATATGACCCCGTTAATTCAGTTAGCAGATAAATTCAGGGCAAAAGTTATCTGTTATGCAGATGATACGCAGCTGTTCTTTTCCTGGAATAAGGGGAGTGAGGCAAATTGCTGTCTTTTTTTAAAAAAAACATTTTTATTAACATTGCGAGAGACAGACAAAGAAACAAAAGTCATTCATTTTGAACATACCAAAAAACAATCCAATGTAGGTTATTAATACAGAGGTACAAATTATAGCGAAAAATTCATATAACATAAAAGTATATCCTAGGTGCATTGATGTTATAGTCTTATCAAAGCAAAAACGAAAAAGGGGTCTATACTTGCAGTTAGGCAAATTGCTGTCATGTAAAATCTTGTCTGTTCTCCGTTTTCCAGTGGCTACCTAAGGCTCAACAGAAATGAAACAAGGACAAGACATAGATTCTTCTCTTTGGGAACTTCCATCCGTAGTTCTGGCTTTCAATCTGGCTGGATGATACACCCCCACCGGCTCCCCAGGGTGGACGGTAAAATATTTGGGAAAGTTGTTCGATGACAAGTTGTCTTTTGGGCCTCAAATCAAAAGGCTGATGGGAACCTGCTTTGGGATTCTGAAAGGGCTAAACAAATTTCTGCCGCTCTTACCTTTGCATGCAAAGAAAACCGTCATCCAAGCTTTGGTTACGTCGCACATTGACTATGCGTTATATGCCAGCTTGCCTCGATATCTTCTCGACAAACTCCAGGTGATGTAGAATGCGGCGGATCAGATGGTGCTCACCCTCCCTAGGAGGTCAAGTGTCAGGCATCATCAGCGGGATCTCCACTGGTTGCCTTTAAGGGAAAGAGTGAAGTTCAAGACCCTAGTGTTGGTACATGCCGCATTAAACGGCAGAGGACCCTCCTATTTGAGATCCAGATTCCGCTTCTACAATCCACTGAGGCAATTGCGATCCTCAAATAAGCTTCTGGTTGTACACCTAAGACCCACAGAGAGCTGGTGGCAGATCGCTTGCCTTGCTGGGTGTGGTAGTTTGGAATCAGCTTCCGCTAGACTTACGAACTGTAGGTCTATTTAAAAATAAGTTGAAAACATGGCTCTTTGAATAAACTGTGCATGTTCTTGCCTAACCGTACTGTAGGTATTGCGCCAGGACACTCCTTGGTGTAGCTTTGCACACTATAAGTGCTGTTAATAATAATAATAATAAATGGTGGGCTCAAGGGTAAGGATGGTTGGATCCCGACTTCAGGCTGATGGATCATAAGGTACATCTCATGGACACTGTGATCCAGGCTGGTGGGAGCCAAGGTCTATGAGGCAGAAGAGGAGGTCCTCCTTATCATACAATAGGTGGCTGGTGGGAACAAAAGTCAATATGGTAGGAATGAAGAAATATTAGATGTTAGTCTCAAAATGTTAGTCCATATGCCCTTTACCCGAGAACTTCCTCAACTCCTTTACTCTGCAGTTTCATTTAAAATAATGAGAGCTGCCTTTACAACGCACGTCATTTCTCCTCACTTTTGTTCTTTTATTCTGCATTATTTTTTACTTTTTTGAATATATATACAACACACACACACACCTATATTTATAGTTTTGGTCTGCTTATATCGTTGGTGCCATTTGAATAACCTTCACTAAACTTTCCAAACCTCCTGGATAGTTTTAGGGTGATCCATCATGCGGGGCCGAGAAAACAGGGGATCCCAAAATGTTCTTTTCCCCATTTATTTTTCCATAGGAGCTTTAGACACATCTACAGCCCAAACGACTGAACGGTTCTACACCAAATTTGGCAGAATGTTAGATCTTGGTCCAGAAAGAGTGCTTTTTGTGTTTTGGTGTAAATCCATTCAGTAGTTTTGTGTTTAACTTTGTTTTATTTACTTTTTGGCAAAAAAGATACATCGCATACACTGGGTACCCCGTACCCAAATCACAATATATCCCCCCTCCCCCTAGCTCGCGTGAGCAAAGATGTCCATGCAGGAGCACCCAAAAGTCCATGTGGTGTGGTCTGAAGATTGGTCTTCGTCAAAGCAGAGTACGAGGCTAGCCCCTTCTAAACATATTAAAAAACTAACAACCCTGGAACTCTCTACCCCCCCACCTCTCCCTCCCCCGAACTGGTGTGCTCAGGATCTGCTCCTTCAGGGCCCCGGTCAGAGGAGTGTCATTTGGCAGCCGATCAGGTAGCCTCAGTTGCCCCCCTCTGCCTCCGTGAGCTGGAAAAGTCGAAAGTATTTTGGGCAGGTCACTTCTTTCAGCTCCATCGCCAGTAGGGACACTAGGGGTCGCCAGGTAACCCTAAAGGTCTCTTCAGAATTCGTAAAGGGGGTCTGTATCCGTTCCATTCCTAGAATATACTATAGTTTGTGTAACCATCCCTTGTGTGTCGGACGAGTCTGCATGCCCCAGTGTGATAGGATGTGTTGGACAGCCGCCTCCAGCGCCAATCCTATTTGCTTCCCTCGGATGGATTTCAGCGGATAAGTGATCGAGTTGGGTAGCCCCAACACTGTGTAAGCAGGGAAGCCCAGTATTTCAGTCTTGAACTGTCTGTCGATGTCGTCTAGTATCTTGGTCCAGTACCCCGTCAGTTCCTTGCAGTCTCTTAGCAAATGGAGCAGTGTGCCCTCTTCCTCGCAACCTCGCCAACACGTCGGACGGCAGTCCGGATTCCCTTTGTTTAAGTGGGCTGACGTCAAATAGCAATATGTGGCTACTTTTTCCCTGCTAGCCGTGTTACAGGCCGTATGATTGGCTCTGTAGTAAATGTCTCGCCACTCTTTCTCCATCAGTACCCTCCCCAATTCCCGCACCCATCGTTTCTGGCCAGTCGAGGGTTGTGAGGGAGCAGGTGGTCTCAACATGGTGTACAATTCAGAGATCATTTTCTTTTCAGAGTGTTTCGTCATTAACCATTTTTCGTAGTTTGTAAGTTTCCTGCTCACATGAGGTAGTACTTCGGGCTGAAGGAGCCAGTGGCGGAGTTGGAAGTATTGGAACCAACCTGATTCCGGAATGGCGTATGATTGTCACACTTCAGAGAACAAGAGGATCCCATCTAGATCAAAGAGGTGCCCTGCCGCTTTGCAGTCCAATTCCCGCCACTGTGAAAAACGCTCTTTAATCCATCCATTAAACTCTTGGTTGTCGAACAAGGGAGTCAGCAGTGAGGGGAAGGATGTCAACCCCGGTCTGACGGCCACCCCATCCCAGAGGCACAACACGGAGCTCGTAATGGGCGAACCCCTTAGATTCGGTGGCCTGTCCGCTCTCTTCAAAAAGGGAACCTTCCATAGGGAATATTTCGCCAGTGCTCTGTCCTAAGTTGACAGGGTATGCCCAGACGTGGGTCCCTTGCTCACTTTGCCACTTGATTCAAGCTAGCCTGGCTGATGACGGCTGGTTAGCCAGAAACCCGTCCCAGGATGCTTGTTTCCGGTCCAGGGAGAACCTGGCTTGGCAGTTCGGGCTGGACTGTTCCCATGAGGTACAGGGTCAAGACTGATTTGCATATTGCTGGGTTCTAACTGGAATGGCATGGTGATAAAAAAAACGATGTATTTAGACCCAGATCTCTGTACTGAGGTGAATGTATGACATTGTTCTGCATTCTGTCCATCAACTGTTGTTTTTGCCCTTTCCAACTCCACCACCTGTGCCGTGAGAAGTTCCAGTTTGTCTTTGCACTCCCTGTATTCAGCTGCAGAGATAGCTATTAGCTCCCCCCTCACAACCGCTGTTAGGGCCCCCCACAACGTTGATAGGAAAGTGTCAGGGGAATCGTTCGTCGCCAAGTAATCGGTAATGCATTTGTGTGTTTGTTGTGCCACTCCTGCCCTACGCAGTAAGTCTTCCCGAAGTCGCCAGGTCCCTATCTGTCTACGGGTTGGGGGCATGTTGAGGGTCACCGTCACTGCGTCATGGTCAGATAGTGCTGCTGGTAGGATGTTCACTATGTCCACAAGCTCATTCAGCTCCAAGGAGCCTATTAGGTGGTCCAGTCGGGCATAGGTGTGGTGCGCGTGGGAGTAGAAGGAAAATTGTGAGGACTGGTGATGAGCTACCTGCGACAGGTCCACTAGCCCCAGCTCCTTCAACCACTTATTCCCTGCATTGGACAATGCTCCCGTTTGGCCGTAGCGATGGCCAGACCTATTCATCTCCGCATCCATGACCAGGTTGAGATCCCCCCCACCCCTATCTGCCGTTTCTGTGAGCTCAGGACCTCTGAGAGTGATGTAGTAGGAAATCTCTCCTGGCCTGAGTTGGGGGCATAGAGAGATCCCACTACTAGGGGAGAACCCCCCACCCACAGTCTGAAGGCTAAGAGGCAACCCTTTACTTCTGCCACCTTGTCCCTCACTGTCCCCCGAAGTTCCTGGCTACCAGTATTGCCACCCCTGCTTTCTTGACTGATGTAGAAGAAAAGAATTGCTGTGGAAAAACCTGGCACTTCAACCAATGCCAATCCTTGAGGAGGAAATGGGTCTCCTGTAGAAGACACACATCAGCCCCCAGATTCTACAGAAAAAACAGAATGGCTCTTCGTTTTACGGGGTTGTTGAGCCCTTTCACATTGAGAGTAACTACCTGGAGGGTGGACCGTGACATGAGACAATCGTCAGCCCAATCTGCTGTGTCTGCGTGACTTTATTCCCTACCCTAGCGTGCATGTCCTCTGCTGCCTCTATGTTGTGTACCTCTGCCCCTGATCCTTGCCGCTTCACACCCTGTTGTAGCACACCCGTTCCTCCCTCCCCCTCCCTATTCCCAACTGAAAAGCCACAGTCCCCAGATATTGTCTAGTGCCCGTCACCCAAAGACGAGTGCATTTGGATAAAAGGTTATTTAGGAGCATGTGTGGTCCATGTTTCCCGGACCCCCCGCCCCCAGCCACCCCCGTGGGCCAAGGTAATTACTATGCGTAGGTGCCCCGACGAAAGGCATGGGCTGTCTGAGAATGCTGTGTCCTTTAGTACTGTTTCTAGGGCCGCCTGTCACTCTTGCCCAATGGTGTCAGGGTCCGGTCTGGCCCGAGCCCCGGAGCAGGTGATCGCCTCCGCCCCACTCTCTGCCGTTTTGCTCCCAAGGGTTTTCGCTCTTGAGTGCTCACCTCCACCAGACCCCAATGTTCCAGACCGAGGACCCTGCATGTTTCCTGGAGGGAGCGGAGTTGACACAGCTTACCGTTCCATTTGAAAATCAGCCGGAAGGGGTGCCCCACCAGTAAGCCACCCCATGTTCTCTCAGGTGTGCAGTCACTTCTTTAAACTCCCTTCTTTTCTGCAATGTTATGGCTGCCAGGTCTTAGAAGAGGGAAATGGAGTGTCCCTGATATTTGATCGGTTGTTTAGCCCTAGCTTCTCGCAGGATGTGCTCCTTGAGGGTGTAACCGGGAAGAAAGGCCAAGATATCCGGCGGGGGAGCAGGAGCTCGTCTCCTCAGTTCCACTCGGTGGGCTGGATCAATGCGGATTTCGATGTCTTGCGGCACTCTCAAGATGTCTCGGAACATCCCATGTTGGTACTTGGCCATGTCAGGCCCCTCTGTGTCTGAAGGCACTCCCCTCACTCGGATGTTGTTCCGCCTCAAACGGTTTTCGAGATCTTCGGTGTGTGCCTGTAAGTCGATTTGGTGCTCCCGCAGGCGGATCACCTCCTGTTGGAGCTGCTTCACTTCCTCATCTCTGGCCTATTCTCGGTCCTCTATGGCCACTACTCTTTCTCCGATCGCGTCCACGTCACGGCGTACGAGTGATCGGGACATCCTTTTCCTCCAGATCCAGCTGCGATTGTGGTGCTGGGGGGCGATCGTCCCCTTTCTCCACTGATAGGGAGCCTTTAGAGAGCATTTCTTTCAATGTCCGCTCCTTCTTTCCTCTCACCGAGGACATAGTGATGATCTGGATTAGGCCTCAGCGAAGGCCCGAGTCTCTTCTCCACCAAGGCCGTCACCTGTGCCTTGTATTGTCTCAGGTCTCCTATCTGTTCCCGCCCGTCTGCTCCTACCCGCTAGCCGATATGTCTTGCCTAGTGGTGGCTCCACAGGTGTGGCTCTCCCCGCTCTCTGCGATCGTCTGTATCTTGGAGGGCTCTTCTGTTTGATGCTTTGTGTACCCACTCCGGTGGGGGCGACACCCGGGCATGTGGTTCTGGAAAATCAAATCTTCTTCTCCCCAGCGCTGTTCCCTTACCAAGGGAAGAGCTCTGTCATGCGGGGGTCTCCCTATGGTCTCTGCCGGCCCGCATGTGCTGCCTCACCGCTGGCAGAAGGATATGCTAGATCCGCCAGGACACCTGTCGCGGGACTCTATTTGCTGCGGCATGCTTGGGGGTGCATGGGAAGCCCAGGGAGACTGCTGCAATGTCCACCCACTGCTCACGCTGATCGCTGGGCCATCCACGCGGCCCTTGCAGTTGTTGCTGCACCTCCTCCAGGTGATATCTCTGGCCGAGAATCGGGCGTCACTACTTGGCGGACGCCAGTCTTGCTCACCGCTGTTCCCCTTTGGTGCTCCCCCTCACGCTGCCAGGATCGCAGGTTGCACCTGGCCTCTCTGCCAGCTGCTTCCCACACTGATAGGCCATCGGTGCAAGGTTCCGGGCATGCCAGGCGCTGGATGTGGTGGGGACCCGGCCCAAGTGGTAGTAGGCCACCATCAGTCCCCACAATGCTGTATCCACTCCCTAGGTCTCTAGCGCGCCTCTCCTCTAAGTGGGGTCCGGTCTGAGGGCCCAGCGATATTGTCCGTAGTGTCCACTGTGGATCCCAGCACCAGGAGTGAGGGAAGTCTACGTGAGCGCTGGGCGTAGGTCACTCCCCTCTGTGGCGCATCTGGGGATGTGCAGGACCGTGCAGGAGTAATGCCACCCTTTCCGCTTGCAGCACTCACCTATGTGTGGCCCCTCCACCTGGCGCATGCAAGCGTCCCCGTACCTCCGCCAGGCAATATTACTGGCCGATAGCCTGGCTCCGTGGCTCGTAGCACGATGGCCCTACGTGCTGTCACTCCTTTTCCGAGTTCCAGATCACATGCGCTCTCTCCCCCCCCCCTCCCCCCCCCGGTTCCGAGGACCGCAGGCACGACAGGCTCACCGCAATGGACCATCAGGCCTCCAGCCTGGTCAGGTACCTTTGTGCTGTGTCCGCCTGGACTACTCTCGCTGTCCTCTCGGGGGTGGGTGATGGAAGCTGGAGCCAGGTGTCCCTTCCGCTACCCTCTGCGCTCCAGTGGCTCTGGCTCCGCTAGGCGATCTCTCTGGTCAATCCCTGTGCTTCAGCTCGTGGAGCCCTGTCCCGCTCGGGGCTCACCGGCCCCAGGGACCATGAGTGTGTAGTCACCCCTGCTGTACCTGTCTTTCGCTAAAGTGTCTCAGGTCTCCCCGACATTCCCGGCCGCCTCTGCTCTGCTGCCGTCTGGTGCGTGTACCATTTACGAGGTCAGGCTCCCTCGTCGCAGGACGCAACTAGATGGAGTTGCAGGCCTCGGCAGGGTCAGGTGCCATTTTGTCTCTCTGCTGCGCCGTCTCTCCGAGCCGCCTACTTTTGCCGATCTGGCTCCCAATTTCGTAAAGTTCACCTCTAGAGCTGGCCCACGATGGACGTTTACTGTTCCGCCGGCAATGGTAGTGTTTATGGAGGTGAAAGCGCTAAATTGACCTGGCGAAACAGCCGGGAGCAGGTGGGTGCTCGGCAGTGCGACTCACCAGTTCGCCATCTTGGCCACCGCCTCCATTCAGTAGTTTTTGAGTAATTAATGCTCAAAACTTTGTATATTTCATGGTGCAGAGGATCTGTGGGCAGACAGATCTTATGGTGAGATCTGATTGACTGATATCACATCAACAAGGATGTGGCGGCACCCATCTTAGGACTTGGGATTCAGTCCTACCACTAAAAAAAGGTTAAAAAAAAAAAAAAACACGAGGGGCATGGTAAGGAAAACCTGACCCACTATGCCTGGTGTTAGGTCCCAAAGGGACCACGGCTGGGGTTAAAACCATTTATTTAAAACATTTTGCTGCAAATTTGCAGATCTGTGAATCTTTGGCAAACTTTAAAAATGCTGTGACTCCTGCTCTATTAATAAACTCCCCGGGTGGGCCAAGCCCTTGGGATGGAACAAAATGTTAATTTTGGGGAGGGGACAAGCAGCCCACTCTCTGAGCATTAGTAGGCCTGTGGACCCCATCTTCAGGGCAGAATGCCAATAATAAGGGGAAGTGGGTGTGTGCCCCCTCCTTGAGCCGTAATAGGCCCCGGGGACCCCCATCCTCCAGGGCCAGCTTAATTATTGTATCGCAGGAAGCCTATACCCGGGACCCAGCTGTTTTCCTGCCCGCATTACTGCAGGTTAGGAAACACTAATTTCTCCCTCCTAGTGGAAGCAACAAAACAAGCATTGGCATAGCCAATAGGTCTTGCCTTTGGGACCTTATTAGTGTTTAGCCATGCAACAGTTGATGTTGTTGCACCAAAGATACTGTGCTGCATAACTAAATACTTAGTAGGTCCCAAAGGCAAGACCTATTGGCCATGCCAATGCTTTTTATTTTTCTATTCTGCCACTTGCAAGGAAATTTGAAGTCACATGTAACAGAGACTCTCTCTTGAACAAACAGGGAGTAAAAAAGGCTACGAAAGACACATCTTTCCAGTTCAAGCTGCTTCCACAAAGTTGGACCAGTTTTGCAGACTCCTGAAGCATCGATGTGGCTCACAGTCCTACTGCTCTAGCAGAAAATAAGTTAAACCAGTCTCAACTATCAGCGGTAAATGCATTTCTTGAAAAGCAAGTCATGTTTTTAGGGCTATGCCAAGTTGCAAAATCAGCCGACTTGCAACTTTGTGTTAATTGTTTTTGTACTTGCAAGGTGTGCAAAGTGCTTAGATTGTGTGTGGGGTTTACACATAAAAGGCGGATTAAGCAGCGCTTCATAGTAGCAAGACATCATTCCGACTGCCTGCTGCTCAGCAGGGCAGAAGCTGAACTGAAACTGCTCAGCAGCAACCTAATGCATGGAGCTGCAATCCCCACATCCAATGCTCTGCCTTGCTTGTTGTTTGTCCGGCATCTGCCTCTCCCACTGTCCCATACCCCGGCCCCACATCGTGTGTGTGCTGGTGATCATTGTAGCCATAATTTCCTGTTGCATGATCTTCCGTGGGTGTGTAAGTGAATGTCAATTTGGCAACGTCATGCAGTACTTGCTTGTACCACTGCCACACATGGATACATTGTACCATGCATGTCCGTGTATCAACATCTCATTACAGATGCCCGCATGTGTCAACCAACATTATGCAGGGCTGGGCATACTCATGACAGGAATGCCCATATATTGACAAAACTTTGCCATTATGCCAGTGCAAGCTTTACACAATGGGGTCTCCATCATGTTATGGATGATCTGAACAGATGTGTGTATGAGTGCAAAAATATCACCAGTGTTAGTTTGGTGTGTTCATTTAGTACCTGGATGATGATGGTGATGATGAGAGAGAGAGCGCAAGAGAGAGAGAGAGAGAGAGAGAAAATATCACCAGTGTCAATTTGGTGTGTTTATTTAGTACCTACATGTACTACTGTCAAACATGATAGATTCTACCCTGCCTGCCCATATACCGTCACCTTAAATAACGGAAGCACTTTATTTGCATACTAACATTATACCAGGGCATGCATGGTTCCCTCTGATACCAACAACAAACATAGAGGAGTAGAAATCACACTTAATAATAATACGCTCTTGTGTTTTTAGTTTCCTATCAGATGACACCCAATTTTGAGTATCTTTTGGATGGATGAAAGGTTGAGTTTGTCATATAGCTATTAATACTTATAACCAACGAATCAGTGGTGAGGGCTTAGCTTGGCAAACCATAAGAGGCCATGATGGAGAAAGGCTGGTGGAGGCTCCTGATGCTGTGTTGACAGAGGCTGGAGCTGGCCCCTTCACCGGGAGGTAAAAGGTGTCCCTGATGATGAACCATAATATCTATGCAAGCTTAACGCCTACCCACTGAGAAAGTGCAATGTGCATAGGAGCTTTCCAAAAGTAGCCGAGCACCGAGCTAGCGGGTGATCTGTACATGCGGGTGTGTGGTTAGCAGAGAGGCAGGAGCGGAGGTGGAGTTAGAAAGGAATGGAATAAAGAGCTCTCCCCATCTATTGTGAATGACACTTGGAGCACCTGACCTTGAGCGCACGAGAGCGAAGAAAAGGCTGGAGATGAAATGAGCCCACGCGCCGCCAGGGGGCAGCACCAGGAGGTGTGGCGGAGGGCCGGACTTTCATGGCCAATTAGGAGCTGAAGCACCAAGGGCGCCACTTATGCACAAAGCGCACTTTTGCTTGAATTATCCTCGATAAAGAGCGTGGAAGGAACTTGTTGAAGCCACTGCCTCAACCCTTCTGGGATCTCAGGGGAGGAATAATATGGTAATTGGTAAAAGGGCCTTCTTCGTGTGTATCAAGGCTCCAAAGTTACTGAGTTTGCACTGTGTTTGGGAATGCATGCACGTACAGTCTTTTTTTTGTGGCATTACAGACGCACACTTAATTTTTTTTAATGCACGGGAGATTAAGTGATTTACCCAGAATCACATGATGCGTGAGCCTCTTCCCATGGTCTGCCGGCTGCGAGGGCCCATGAGGACCCCTCTATGGTTTCTGAGATTTCTGCTTTACCTTATGCAATAGTCTGTTTTTTGGCAGATGTTTTTGTAAATTAGAAGAGTAGATAGGGAAATGTCTCCGAGTTCGGGCAAACAACAGAAAACATGCCTGACACAAAGCATGCTGTAAAGATAACCCCGGGATCAGGGCCATCGGAATCCAAGATGAACAAGCAGTCTCTGTATGGTAACAGGGACCAGAAACACACAGGATTTCCCTTAAGGGAGCGAGCAGGGGCGCCATCAGTTTGCAAGATAATTACAAAAAGATGTTGCCAAAGCTCGCTCTCGCAAGTGAAACGCCAAACGTGCACGTGTTGCAATTGAAAGCAATGCAAAGCGTGCACGTTTTTGGGCAAAAAAGCTGATCAATTCCAAGGGGTCCCCTCCTGAGCAGCGTATGAGCGCTGCGTAGGCGAGATCTAAACAGCTGCTCCCACCGGGCCGGAGCAGTGCTGGGTCCTGCATTCTGCGGCCAGCATTCTGGGGGCATGACAGCCCTGGGGCTCACTCGTCGCCCCCAGCGTACTTTTTAGTGGGTGCCCCTGGTGGGCACTGTGGCACCCACCTAGAAATTGGACAGGCCCGTAGTATGGGGTCCTGCAGGGATACAATAGGCTTTGAGCAACGGGGAGGCGAGATGCACCTTCGCTTTTCAGTACAATTAGGCCCTGGGGGATGAACTCCGAGGGACTTTTTAAGGCTCGGGCGGCACACCCCCTTATCTTAACATATATATTTGACCCCTCATGGAGGGAGCTGTCTGCCCTCCTCACCTTAGCATATATGTTTTGGCCCCGGTGGATGGGATCCCTGGGGTCACTCCAGGCCCAGAGATGGGCTGTGTGTCCTTTTCCTTTAACATATATGTTTTGGCCCCAAGGATGGGATCCTCAGGGCCACTATTGGTGCGGCGAGGGGAGCTGTGCGCTGCCCTCCCCTTAAAGGCCCTGAGAGATGGGGTTTCCGGGGGCCTTTGTGGCTTAGAGAGGGGGGTCACACCCTATGACCAGCCCCCTACTGTACACAGCTGAAGGGCATTCATGACTGGGGGTTGGCTTTACTTATGGTAATAAAATATTACTTTACATTAAAAAACCTGAGAAATTCACTGAAAAAAACAAAGGTTAAAATAATGTTATAGTTAGGTGAAAATATCAGTGACAACGTTACGTTTTAAACGTACAAAACCACTGAAATTTACCAGTTACATTTATAGTTAGCTCTGGTTGACCTGCAGAGGTGTCCCACTTTAGCCTGGATTGTTAAGCGACCCAACACAACCACGATTGGGACTCCTGTCGCGAAACGTCGCCACTGCTATAGAAGTAAGAGTAACCTGGTCCTGATGATGTCCTAAACACTCCAACAGGCTGAAACGCTCCTCGGGTTTTGGTCTTAAGTTAAACTTAAGACCTAAACTTAAACTTAAGACCAAAACTTTGTCTCAGTTAAACCTAAGTTTTTGTATGAAGTTAAACTTAAGACCAAAACTTAAGTTTAACTCAGACAAAATCATAAGTTTACTACTGCTAAATGCGCTTTGTGAATATCGAAAGTCGTAAAGTCAGGATTTTGTCTCAGATTACTTTTGTGAATCGGGCCCCTTATTTTTACTAATCTCACCACACAAATCCAACCTCCCCTTCCAAGATTGCCAGGCAAGACAGACTTCACAAGCCTGGAGGCAGTATTGTCGTCATACACAAGAATACCATCAGCTGCACCACATACACATGGAACATCTGTCATTCAAGCTCCACGCCACAGCCAACTTCACTCTAAGTGGTACCCTCATCTATAGCCAATAGTACCGTGGGTATACATCCTTTACAACGCAACTTTTACCACGCAGTGCCTTTACGACGCAACTCTTACAACACAAACTATTACAACGCATTGCGCTGGGGGGCGCTCTAGGATAGGGAATAGGTTTAATGTACTTTCCAACACCTTCCCTACTATCCACGGGGACTGGAGTTGGAATAGTAAATTAAACTATTCACTATCCAGCGCCTAAAAGCACTATGCGTTGTAAAGGTATGCGTTGTAAAACTTGCGATGTAAAGGTAGGCGTTGTAAAAGTATGCGTTGTAACGTCATACATCCGTACCGTGCATCAACCTTATCGATACATCACAGACTTTGTTGCACCACTCGCCCTTGATGCTAGCAATTAAATCCTACTTGGAGACCTGAACTTTCATTTGGAAGACCACGCCCACCCAAACTCAAAGGCACTCATTGAAGTCCTTGGAAGCTGGCCTCACCCAACAAGTTAAGGGACCTACCCATGTCACTGGACACCTTCTGAACCCTATTTTCATTAAATTCAGCAACATCCTAGTCGACGAGCCTACACTAGTACCCTGGAAAGACCATGCCCCTTTCATGTTTTGTATCTCCGACCTGGTCCAATACACATGCATCACAGCCAGATCAGCCTGCTGGAACTGGAACAGCATCACTTACAAGAATTGGAACACCGCCCTCAACACCAATTCAAACACAGCAACAGCCTCTCCAATGTCATCAAGAATTTCAACAATTGGATTGCCTCCTGCACTGACTCCCTGGTGCCCCTCAAACAGCAATACAACAAGATCCAGACTCCAGGCCAGTTGGTACATGGAGGAACTCAGACTGATGAAACACCACTGCAAACAACTGGAGCGCAAATGGAGAATGAGCCAGGACAATGCAGACAGGAGCAAGTTTAAACCCACCCTAAAACCCTACCACCAAATCCGGAACACCAAATGCACGGCTCTGGCGAACGGCATCAATGCCAGAAGCAAAGAGGTCTTTGCCATTGTCACCTCACCATCAGCCGCCTCCAACTCTTTCAATCCCCCCTCCCCCCCCCCGCAGGACCTCTGCAACAATCTCTCAATTATACAGCAACAAAATTGCAGCCATTTACAGCAACTTCAGCCTGTAACCGAGCCCGACAGACCTCACCAAACACCTCCCGATCTTATCCAAAGAATCAATGCTAACCACATGGCCCATCCTCATTCCAGAAACAAACATAGCCACCAAGAAGTCCATCTACTCAGGGGCCCCATCCGACCTCTGCCCCCATCACACCTACCCTAGAGGACTGCATTTAATTAGTGCCGTGCACAAACCCATTGTGAATGCCTGTTGTGGAGTATCTCTTCAGTGACCTTCCCAATGCTTGGAAACACACAACTGCCCTCCCATTTTTGATGAATCCCTCTGTGGACCCTTCAGTGCTTGCCAACTACTGACTGAACTACCTGCTACCATTCTTGGCCACGGTCTTAGAAAAAAATCATCAACAGACACCTAGCCAAATACCTCAATGACCACCGACTACTTCACACCACTGAGTCTTGTTTCAGACCCAACACAGAACGGAAACTGCCCTCATCGATGTGACGGATGACATCTGCATGATTCCGGACAGAGGAGATATGGAACCTTGTCATCCTGGAACTCTCTGCAGCATTTGCCTCAGTTTCCCGCCCCATCCTCATCCAACAACTACATGACATTGGGATACAAGAATACACACTCCAGAGTATGGACTGGAAGGACCTATTCAGTCAGCCATGCATTGTACACCTTGGAGACCCAAGACCTCATCAGCGGAATTCTACAAGGATCCTCCCTGAGCCCGACCTTCTTCAATGCATACATGATCCTTCTAGCCAGCATCATACACTCTCATAATATCAGTGTCCTCTGCTACGCCAATGAAACGCAACTCATTCTCTCCTGCAGGGACAAGACATCTAATGCCTGGATCAAGTTCAATGCCTGCATGACTGAAATCACCCAATGGATGAAGTCCAACTGTCTAAAGCTGAACACCGGCAAGACTGAAATCGTGATCTTCGGGAACAGCACATCACCGTGAGACACTACCTGGTGGCCAACAGAGCTATGATCGACACCACCCATGTCAAGACCCTCGGGCCATCATCAACAGCAACTCAACATGACCTCCCAAGTCAATGCCGTCACCGCCTCATACTTCCATACCCTGAAGATGCTGAGGAAGGTTTTCAAATGGCTGCCAATCAGCACCTGTAAAACCACCACGCGTGTCCTGGTCACAAGCAAGCTGGACAATGGGAACATGCCCTATGCCGGGGTCAACAAAAAACTTCTCTAAAGGATGCAGGCCATTCAGAACTTGGCTGCCCGAGTCCCTCTAAACTTCCCACGCTGCACTTGCATCACACCACACCTGAAGGAGCCCCACTGGCTCCCTATTCACAAACAAGCACAATTCAAACCCCTCATCCCTACTTGCACAAATCCCATGCATACGGAAAACCAGATCTTGTCCTTTATTTCTCCAAAAGCATGGAACAGCATTCTGCTACACAAAAGAACGTCCTCCTCACTCCTTTAATTCCACAAGAAGTAGAAGTCATGGCTTTCCAAGTAGTCTCACTAAGCCCTAGATTTGGCTAGACTCACACTTGCTCAGCTCCAGGATACCTTCCCGGGTGATAGTGGGCGCTGCAAAACTGCATAACGTAACATAACAATTGCTTCTTATCTTGTAACATCCTTGCAGATAAAAATCAGTTTGATCCTTTGTTTCTGTGGTCCTAATAGGTTGTTTTATGGTGTTTGCAAAGCAGAACAAAATTCCTGCTCGCTTGTAAAGCAGTAATGCCTTTGGGCCATATCCAAGCTATATAAAAATCGCAAAATAAATAAAATACCATCAAAGGCTTCCGTTCAATGGTCCAAGGATGAAAGCAAGTGGTGTGTTTGAAAGATTGCTCAAATTGTTTTACAGCAGCAACAAATGGAAGACAGCAGGCTATTAGCCAATCAGAGCATGCATTACCCTTCAGCAGCGACCATTGGGAGGCAGCGAGGAGCCAGCCAAATTGAGTGAACGCTACCACTAGCGCAAAAAAAAAACCAAGCATCGGCAAAACCAATAGGTCTCGCCTGTGCAAGAGCTATTGGCTTTGCCAATGTTTTATAGTCACGTTGTACACCAGCATAGCTGCTGGTCAGCATGCCTAAACGTTAGTGGCACAGAGGAGAGTCGAGTGTCATGGGGTGGAGTAGAGTGTTGTAGAGTGGAGTGCCATAGATGGTTGTGCAGTGGCATAGAGAAGAGTGCCATGCAGTAGAGGAGAGTGTCATGGAGAAAAGTATACTAGTGTACAGTGAAGTGGAGTGATGTAGAGTGGAGTGGTGTAGAGAGGCATAGAGTGGAGAGTAATAGAGTGGAAAGGCATAGATTGGAAGGGCATAGAGTGTAGAGTATTGTAGAGTGTAGTGGTATAGAATGTCATAGAGTGGGGTGGAATAAAGTGTCGTAGTGTGGACGTGTGTAGAGCGGAGTCGTGAAGCAGAGTGGAGTAGTGTGTAATAGAGTAGAGTGGAATGTAATGGAGCAGAGTGGAGTGACATAGGGGGAGCTGCTTAAAGTGGAGTGGAGTAAGTGGAGTAAGGTGGAGTAGAGTGTTGTAGAGTAGAGTTTCATAGAGTGGAGTAGAGTTGTGCGGAGTGGCGTAAAGTGAAGGGGTGTAAAGTGGAGTAGCATAGAGTGGAGTAGAGTGGAGTGGCATATTGTGGTATAGAGTGTTGTAGAGTGGAGTAGAGTGTTGTGGGGTGGTGTAAAGTGGAGTGTCATAGAGTAGACTGGAGTGTCGTAGAGTGGAAGGTTATAGAGTGGAGAGTCGTGGAGTGTCATGGAATGAAGTAGAGTAGATTAGCGTGGTGTAGAGTGGAGCAGAGTGAAGTAGAGTTAGGTGACGTAGCATGCAGAAGAGTGGAATGACATAGAGTAGAGTAAAATGACAGAGTGGAGTAGAGTAGGATAGAGTGGCATGGAGAGTCGTAAAGTGGAGTGTTGTAGAGTGGAGGGGCGTAGAATGGTGTAGAGTGTTGTAGAGTGGAGTGTCAGAGTGGAATAGTGTAGAGCAGGGGTCTTCAAACTGTGGGGCGCGACCCGCGGGGGGCCGTGGAGCGATGCAAAGGGGGTCGCGCCTTCACACTCAAACTTCTTCCCAGGCCCAAGGGCTTCAGCCCCCTCCTCCCTCGTCGTATCTCTCAGCCAGGCTGCTGCTGCAGTGTAACTCGATCTGCTTTATGCTCGGCTGGGCAGTGTCTGGAGTCATCTCCAGCACACGAGTTTTTCACAGGTCTTTAAAGACCATTTGCATATTTACATGCTGATTACAGAGGCTTAGTTTTTTTCCTGGTTTCAGTACCCCCTGGGCCCCCACTGGGCCTGTTCCTTACATCTGTACTTTACAATTATTGCTGTAGTGTGAGAATGCATTTAATGAAAATGAATATAAAGAAGGGTTGCAAAAAGAAAAATGCCTGCCTGTTTTGTTTAAAGAGCCTGCAAAGACCTCCTCTTGACACTAAATAGACTTTAAATACAAAAGTATCTATGCATTAGTTATGTGACTTTTCTGTCTTTTTCCTCTTTGTCAGTCAGTGATCATTGAGACAGCCCTAGAACACAATTAAAAGTGCTTTCCATTTATATTTGTTGTTCGAAGTATGCACAGATAAGTGCTTAAAATACAGCTTTAGGTGTCTGCTTATTTTTGTACCGACTGGGCCATCAAAATAATCTGCTGGCAACCCTAACCATAGGACTGTAAGTTTGTTGCAGGATCAGCACATTATTTATTTCCTCCACCCTCGATCCCTAATTAATGCCGCAATAGTTTAACTTAGATCTTAAACCCTACGCTGCCGTCAAGAACATGCTGAGTTACTTCAAGTGTATGGATATGCACTCACAGTGATCACAATGCACTCACACTGATCACCATGCACTCACTCCATTCACCCTGCACTTACAGTGATCACAATGCACTCACACTGATCACCATGCATTCACACCATTCACCTGCTCACCCTGCACTCACAGTGATTACTCTGCACTCACAATGCACTTGCGCTGTTCACCCTATACCTCACCGTGCAGTCACACGAGTACACTACTTGTCCTTCACTCATGTGACACTTCACTCACCTGACCCCCTCACTGCTCAATGAGCAACTCACTCAAACAAGCCCATCAGTAATCATACATTCATTTGTCCCATTCTGAACTTGCATCCGCACCCAAATTCATACGCCACCTCACTCACCCTGCAGTCACTCCTGTTACCCGGTTGTATGGCGTTACAATGCATACTTTTACAATGCATGCCTTTACAAGGCATTTTTCACAACGCAACATCCTTTACAACGCATTCCATTACAACGCACGCCATTTCAACAATTTGTCTAAAACTACCTTTACAACGCATTCCATTACAACACATACTACCTTTACAACGCATACCATTACAACGCATGCCATTACATTTCATGTATGGTAAGTATTGGATAAATACTATTCTAACTCCAGGGGGTGCAAAAGTAGGGTAAGTGTTGGATAGTGTAGGGATAAAAATTACTATTCTAACTCCAGGGGGTGCAACAGTAGGGTAAGTGTTGGATAGTGTAGGGGTAAAAAATACTATTCTAACTCCAGGGGGTGCAACAGTAGGGTAAGTTTTGGATAGTGTAAGGGTACTATGCATTGTAATGGAATGCTTTGTAAGGACTGCGTTGTAATGACATTTGTTGTAATGACATGTGTTGTAGTGTCATGCGATGTAAGGGATGTTGCGATGTAATGACTGTTATAAAGGTAGTGCGCTGTAATAGTTGCGTTGTTTCCCGCAAAGGGTTAATGTGCCTGCTACAATGAACATGTACCATGCAGATCACAGAACTGAATGTAAGTAAACTATGAGTAGCGCTTTAAAAAAATTAAATGTTCGCCAGAAAGGTGCTATAGAGAGATGAGGTGCATTGTTAAAGTGAGAGGTTGAATGGGCAGAATTCAGATGTTGTAAAAAGAAAATGGCCTGCAAAGTGAGAGAAGGATCCGGGGTTAGGAGAGGAGAGAGGGATAGAAGGGAGGGGGTGAGAGGAAATCTGCATGGGTAAACTGCTTAACTCTGCACAAAACCACCAGGTTTTTAAGGGACCCCTGCCTCTCCTGACCAGGGCTAGGTGAGCTTCTAATGTGGCAGCACGTATTCCGGCGGAGTGGAAGGCCCTTCTCGTTTTCATAAACTTTTATTCGATTGCCATTATTTTTGCAACCATAAAAAGTACAAAGACTAAAACATTCAATACATTATTCAAAAAGACGTTCACAAATTACAGACTGTCACAGTTAAAAGAAAATTACGGTTACTCATAGTTGCGTCGATACATGATACAGGATTTCAAAAAATTTGCAGTGTGCTTTGCGATAAAACTTGATTCCAGAGTTTGCAGGGACAGAAATGCAGATTTACACGATCTAAGACCTGCTAGTTTGAGAACAGGCAAAATCCAGACCTTTCTGGGAAAGGAATAAAATTTACAGAAAAATAAAACGTGCATTGCCGATTGATTTGAGAGATCATCACAGGGGCAAGGAATAAGTGTATGGGACCAATCATGAGTTTTAGGAAAAGTAACTAACCTGAAAAAAAGATTAAAGCGAAATCTAGTAAGGAGATACTTTTCGTAGTTATTTAAATGAAAAATCAGATAAGGTTGTATACCCAGATGGGTCTGGACAGCTGAGATCTGGAAATTTGATGGTTTTGTCATTTCAATGGTGCTGCGTAGAGCTCTAAGGTGATTCAGACACAGTTTTTTTAGCTCTTTTTTTGAGATATCACCCATTGAGGGAGGATCTTGAAAGTAGTTGCAGCGGTCCATATCTCTGCTAAAGTTCCTTATATAAACCAGCCAAGGTATTTTCTCCCAATTATCAAGGGCAACACAATCCATGATCAAGGATCTAGTTAGGTGGCATTCTTCGTTGGTACAGATGCGGTGCCACAGGAGCATAGGATAGCATCGTATTGTGTCCGTAATATAGACCATGCCTAATTCAGCTAATGAAGCATAGATTGGGGCACTAGAAGGTAAGGACAACAGGTATTTGGCAAAGCCATTTTCTACTGTTTGTAGTGGGTGGATTGAGCCATAACCCCAAACACCTGCGCCATATGTGGCCACACTGTGGCATTTGGCATAGTATATTTTAAGGAGTTCCGGAGGAGCTGGTTTTCCTAGTTTCCTGGAGAAGGAGTCGGAGACTAGGGCTGATGTAGCTCTCTGGAAGAGCAGTTTTTTGCTTGCAATCAACTGTCGCCAGCTCAGAGTTTCATCCACCAAAATTCCGAGGTAGGGATAAGCACTAGTTCGATCCAGCTTGGTTTTGTTCACAAAGATGGTTTTAGGATTTTTTAGTCTCTGGCCAAAATGCATTACGAAAGTCTTTTTAATATTGACTTTAAGGCCCAGGGAATCCATGTAAGAACAATATTTATTGAGTTGCACTTGCAGCTGGGTCAGAGTCCTGGCAAAAATAACCGAGTCATCGGCATATAAAAGAGTTGGTATGGGACGATGTTTGATTTGTGGGAGGTCCTGGCTCCCCTCTAGTAGTGCTGCCTCCAACCCATTTGTGTACAGGTTAAACAAGAAGGGAGCCAGTACACAACCCTGTCTTACCCCCTGTCTGATTTGAATGTCGGGAGTAAGTTCGCCGTTAATCCTGTGCCGTACTCTTGCCGTTGCATTCGAGTATAATTCGCGCAGGAATACAATAAGTGCAGATTCGACACCCATTTCCTCGAGCAGGGACCAAAGTTTACTGTGCTGTACACAGTCAAACGCTGCACTTAGATCAACGTAGACTACAAATAAATGGCCATATTGGAGATCAGTTATAATTTTCTTGGATGATGCCCATTCTTGAAGACGCACCAGTAACATTCTACCTACTACCTTTCCAATAGAGTCCAGAAGGGAGATAGGTCTGTAACAGGCCGGATCGTTTCGGTCTCCCTTTTTAAAGATAGGTAGGAGGATTGATGATGACCAAGAATCTATGAGGCCTACTGTTGTTACTGCTGTCAGGACTTGGGTAAGGAGTGGAGACCAAAGCTCGATGTTGTGAGTAAAAAAGTCTACCGGAACTCCGTCCGGTCCGGGGGCCTTACCTAGTTTGGAGTCCTTCAAAGCTCTGACTACTTCTCCGTGTTCAAAACAGATGTTTATTGGGTGCGTCTTGGATGCTAATGCTGGTGGAAGAGAAGGTTCCCCCTCTGTTGGATTTGGTTGAGGGCCCCCGAAAATTCCCGTGAAATGGGCAACCCATTCTTCAGCTGTCACTGCCACGTCAAGATGTTGGATAGATGCCGGGTCTGACAAAAAAGGAGATTTTACCACTCGCCAAAAGTGGCCACTGTCCTTCGCTCGACAGCTTTCATGGAGTTGAAGCCACAAATTCTCCTTAATTTCCTTGATGCGCTTTGCCCTTTCGTCCTTATAAAGTTTTCTCAGCCTGGCAATCTCAGGGAGGTTCCTAGTGGAAGACCGCAGGGCTATCTTAAGATTTGAGAGTGCTTTGCGACATCCAGGATTAAACCACCTCTGAGTCAGTGGTTTACGTGAATTTGTGCGTGTTAATTCCTCTTTTATTGCTCTCAAAATCCTATCAAAGCTACTGATGATTAGTTCGGGCGGGGAGCTAGGGTCTAGGCAGTCCATCACAGAGAGATTAACTTTTTTGATAACCTGCGCTGTTAATGCCGCGGGATCGATTTTTGCCCACTTTACAGAAAAACCGTTCACCTTATCCATTTTTAAAGTTTCTTGAGTTAGGAGGCTTCTTGTATTTATATTTAGTGAAACGATTTTTGTCTGTATTGAGATTTGATTTGAAAAATGGTCACTGCTAATGTCTGTGCCAATAGAAAATTTTTCCAGTTGGCCCCTTAAATTCTGAGAGCATAGGATGAAATCAATTGTGCTTGATAGACCCCGACCATGAAATGTTGGAGCAAAATCAAGTTGGGGGTATACTAATCGATTTGCGTAATCAAGCTCTAGGGAAAAAAAACTCTCGTTAAAAAGAGAGCCATTTATAGAATGAGTAAAATGGGCCAAAGGGCTATCAAATTCATCGATCAATCCACAATTGTCATTACCGTTTTTGAAGTTAGAACATAATGGAGTGTTGAAATCGCCTCCCCAAATGATATACACGGTATGAGACGTTAGCTTATTCAATTGAAGCTTTAAAAGGGTGGTAATTTCATTGACCATCCTTGAGCAGTCTGTTTGCGAAGGGTTATTGTACAAGTTAACCAAAAGATAGACAAAACTATTTTTAAAAAGGATTCGTAGAATTTGGTAAGAAGCTTCCTCTTTTAGAGTTGTGATTGTTGTCAAAGGAAGAGTGTTTATTACGTATATCGCTAACCCTCCCTTGGGTCTGCCCAGCATGCCCTGTGTGGCTAAGATGGTAAAGGTTTTATAGCCCACCAGATGGACAGGGACTGTTGACCAGGTCTCTTGGAAGCAGACTACATGGTTCTCTGTTATTTTGTCCACCCATGTTTGAGATTTTATTTTGGAGCGGAGTCCTGGAATGTTCCAAAATAAAAAAGATAATTGTAGGTTCTTTACAGTATAACGGTTACATGTTTGGGGATGATCTAATGGGGCTATGTTTGTGATACCAGTATCATTTGTGTGTGGAATGCTAAGTAGCGGATCAAAAGGGATTATAGGTTCCTCATCTTCTATTTGTGTTGGGATATAGGAGGAACAAGGGGAAGGGAGAGTTTGACCACTAGAGCGTGAAGCAGTGATAAGGTTAATATTTAGTGAAGGGCTATCAAAAGGTCTCTCACGGGGTGTCTCTAGACGTTCAGATGGTGATATGGACCTCTGTACCTGATTATTGATGTATGGTGTGGCTGGCGGTCAATCGACCATTTCCAGGCAGTCGTATCTGTTTCTTGTTGGTATACCTCGCCAACCTGTCATTGGGACCTGTTCTCTAAATGGAGGCTAATTCCGCGTTTCCCATTCTCTATTGGTGTTTCTGTGGGAACGCCATGGTTCCTCATGGTTCCAAGCCCTCTCTAGAGGTTGTTCCCAGTTTTGAGACATCAAATACTGGTTGTTGTATGTTGGAGGATAAAAAAAGGAAAGACGATAAGCGTCTATCCCTCCACTCTTTGCTAAGGCTGGCCAGGAACAGATATGGTCTACTGTGGCTGGGTCTTCACAGTTGACTATTATGCAGTCTCCCTGGATGGTTTTTGGTTCTGACCCTACCCACGGGACTCTACGTGCGGTGGAAA
The DNA here is from genome assembly GCF_964261635.1 of Lissotriton helveticus. Taxonomy (NCBI): domain Eukaryota; kingdom Metazoa; phylum Chordata; class Amphibia; order Caudata; family Salamandridae; genus Lissotriton; species Lissotriton helveticus. Next base: position 2,107,141,534 of record NC_136065.1, read on the forward strand.
TTCTGCTGGTGTATGCAGATTGTGTGGGTCTGTTGATATTAAGCCACTGTAAGACCTTGTTTTGTAAGGACCAGGATGGTTCTTTGGCAGAATCCGGTAGCTCGGGGACACCCGTAAGAATAACAGTATAGGGGGATGCTTCGCGCGGGAGATGGAACGGGCGTCTTGGCCTACGCCCCTTTTTCCCATCGCCAAATGTATTTGGCAAGGGATGCTGTGGTACTACTGATGGGATCGGCGTCTGTGTTGTAGGAAGAGTAACCTTTACAGAGGGTAGCTGAGTAGGGCAGGATTTGGGGGGTGCAGACAGAGTGGGAGTAGTGGTGCACCCGGTCTTATCCTTATTCTTGATCACCTTTCTGCAGGATAGGGGAGCAGGGGGTTGTGGATTCTTAGGATTTATTTGAGTGTCCTGAAAAGTTGGTGGTTTTGGCAAGTTTATTCCATGAGTTTTATGAACCCCTTGGGTGCCAGCAGTTAGAGGGGTAGCATTAATAGCGGTAGTTCCTAGGGTTTGTTGACCCCCTCTTGATGGAATTAGAGGTTTTTGTGTTAGTTTAGCTAGCTGTTTTTCAATGATCATTATACTGCGTTCAAGGGGTTGGAGGTGATACTTAAGTATTTCCCTAAAACTAGCCAAAAGTTGGTTGTTTTCGCTACTTAGGATGCAAGCTTTCCCAACTGTGGTCGGAATGGGTAGGTTTGCAGATACATCTGTTAGTATAATGGATTGAACGTTCGGATCATTTGGAAGTTCACATAATTTTGGTAGAAGTGGTCTGTCTGTGCAGGTTATTATAGCTTTGGGTGGTGATGGATTTTCTATGATCTTATCTTTACCTTGCTTACTGACAGCACCCTCCTTTTCCCCTATTTGCTGGATTTGGGTAGCCGGATCTTGGGAGTACAATAATTGTAGGTCGGGGGTGTTTTCCAAATCGCAAACTGATTCAATGTCAGATGTTAGATTTGAAACTGAAAGGTCGATAGATTTCGGTATTGTGTGAATATCTACCTGAACATTTGACTGCAATTGTGGTTGTAAGGTGGAAAGGGGAAGGGATGATTTTGATGGAGTTTGGGCAGAGGCTAAGGGGCCCAATGATGACCTTCTTGCTGCTGCAAGTTCTTGCGATACCCTTCGCTCAAGTAAGGATATGCTCAGATTGATAGTGTCATTTGTCCTACAAATAAATTGATCAATTGGACCGGTGACCTTGGCATTAGCCATGGCAGTCTTGCTTCTACTCCCCCTGGTCATAGTGTAAAGTTTAAAGGGGATTTTATACAGGTGTATACCTTGTGGGTGGAAGTCAATTATCGCGCTGCAAGAATACACTGGTAGTTGATGATCGCCTTGCCGAAATACGCAGGCCAGGGGGGGTGGCCCAGCCTTTAACAGTCTAGAACGGGCTAAAACGGGCCCGCCCTTGGCCCGGGCTTCGCCCCGGGCTGCGACCCGCGCGCGTCCCGCGTTAATAGACCTGCTTAAATTTGAGAAGGAGGCGTAGCACTGGGAGGGGGCGCGGCTCGGCCGGGAAGAGGAACCAGCTGTTGGTGGTGACAGGAATGCTGGTCCTCGCAGTCCCGGGCACCGCGCCTCTCACCTCCTCTGCGGCCACGAAGCTGTTCTGTTCTCCACACAGGTTCCCAAGGAAGCAGGAGGCTTGAAGGGCTACTCCTGCAGCGAAGGGCTGTGACAAGCGCAAAACACCTCTAGCGAGCGGCACCTTCTCAAAGGTTGACTAGAAATCTTTCTGATGTTAATTGCTGTATTTTGGTCATAAACGGGTACTGATGGGGTGAAATCTTTCCTCAGTGTTACTGTGTGTAAAAAATGTCAAAATAATGAAGCAATGCTATCCCAAAATACGCAGAATCTCATAACATCACTTACATTTTCTTCCCACACAATTTAGTCAAGCCTGTCGCATAATTTGGTCCTCACTTGCATCATAATTCTAGTAGCCCTGCCTACAGGTTTAGAAATTTTTGTCAGGAGGGGGTCCTTGCGCCTCAAAATGGTGACAGGGGGGTCTCGGCATCCAAAAGTTTGAAGACCTCCGGTGAAGAGTGAAGTGACAGAGTGGAGTGGAGTCGAGTGGCATATAGTAGAATGGTGTAGAGTAGACTGCCGTAGTGTGGAGTGACGTAGAGTACTGTGGAATGAAGTGGCATAGAGCGTCGTAGAGTGCAGGGGCGCAAAGTGGCATAGAGTGCAGTAAAGTCATGTGGAGCATCAAGAGTGGAGAAGATTGTCGTCACTTGGAGAGTTGGGGTGTGGTGTACAGTAGAGAAGGGTAGTGTAGAGTGGAGTAGAGTGGCATAGAATAGAGTGGCGTAGTGTGGAAAATGCACGGTGTAGTAGCGCTGCCATTACAGACAACACATTTTCAATTGAGTTGATCATTACATTTGCACAGACATACAGTTTTACTGATAAAACTATACAGCGTGCAAATGGTAATGTGTGGAAATGGCATCACCTAGTGTACTGATTTGTTTTGATCATTTTAAAATATTTGTTTCCACCACACTCCCGAAACACAAAAAGTTTGCTCATTGTGTTTTCCTAATTCTGAAATATTTGCATAGTTCATTTAAAGACATTTAAATTTTGTTGTGTGTTAGAAAAAATCCTTCCCTTTTACACAACCAGATTGTCAGACAAATCCTATACTTTTGAAGTCAGATAAATAAAAATAAATACCAAGCTCCCTCGGAAAACAGAGCCCGACATTTGACCTTTGAATGCACAGCAAATGTGACAAGATAAGAACAAAATTAACAGGCCTGTTTACAGAAAGCGAGCACTTGTGGAAGAATGCAGTAAACAAAGAATGCTCCACAGGAGGGACAAAGGCATGCTGGACAGCCTAAAACTAATAAAACTAGGAAATAGAAAGCAGACAAATGTGAGTTACAAACCGAAAAGCTAATGGTAAGCATTAGGATGAATGCATTCCTAGTTCACCTTTCCAAATGTCCTCAAGATGTCTTTGCAAACCAGACAGCTGTGCTGTTTTGTAGGCTTCAACCTAAAAAGGATTGTTACTTAATGGAGATTAATGGAGGCCTTTTGCAAGGAGAGCATGGAGGCAGGCAATTCTCTCCCATTCACCCCCAGCACGGCTCGTACAGGTTTAACTTTTCACTAAAAGATGAGAATTGCTCATCTAATTGTTGGCAGAGAAGACTTTTTTGTGGGAGGAGGGTCAAAAAGGTAAAAAAAGAAAATAACTAGAAAAAAATTGTGTAGAATTACTTTTTTAAAACAACATTTTCATGGCAAAAAAGATTAGGGAAAGGGTTAAAGCAACAGGGGGGCAGAGAGAAAACAAAGTCTAAAAAGAAGAATTTGGAGAACAGAGGGTGGGGAGGGGTCGTCAAAGAATCCCAGGAGTGAAAAACAACAATATATATGATACAGGGAGATGAGAGGAGGTAGAGAGGCTTATAAGGGAGAGAGATAAAACACAAGTACTTGTAGCGTCCTCTCCAGACTGGGAGCATCTAACAGACCACGCCACACACTGAGCTCTGGTTTGCACCTCTTTATTCTTCTACTGGATGGCAGCAAACTTTTTGCAGTGCAACGTCTCTAAGACTGAGGTGATGCTTTTTGGGGAAGCCAAACGCCTGTGGACTCCTGACTGGTGGCCTCAAGATCTAGGCCCAGTCCCCGAGCCCAAATTGGTTGTGAAAGACATAGGAGTTAAACTGGATCAGGAGCTCGCCCTTAAACAACACGCCAATCAAGTGGTCGGCTCCTGCTTCCATGTCATTGGGCTTCTTAGGAAGGTATTCCCCCTGTTACCCGATACCACCAGAAGAACACTGGTGCAGTCGCTCGTACTGAGTAGGCTGGATTATTGCAATGGTTTGCTGCTAGCCGCCAATGAGGGGATTATCGCAAGACTACAGGTTGTGCAAAACACTGTTGCACGCCTTGTTCTCAATGTCCCGGCTCGTACTCCTTCAAAACCCCTTTTAGTTAAACTTCACTGGCTTTCAGTGAAACAGAGGGTGATGTTCAAAACCTGCTGCATTATTCATAAGTGCCTCACTGGTAAAGGTCCAGATTATCTGACCAAAAAATTCAATCCATACGTTCCCTCCAGATCTCTGAGATCAGGAGATCAAGAACTGTTATGTGTCCCCAGGTTCAGTAAGACAAGACAAGGGGGAAGGGCTCTATCAGTGGCCGGCCCGAAGCTATGGAATGAACTCCCTATTGGAATTAGACTATGCAAAGAACATCTTCCCTTTAGGAAAAAATTAAAAACTTTCCTCTTCAATTACTAAGCTAACTGGTTAGGGAATTAGGACATATGACTGGGCCTCCTTTCTTTTTTTGCTCTCAGATGTTGCCAATGGCGCGGAGATACTCCTCAGGGAGTCGATTTCTAGCGCGGTACAAGCTTGCAAATAAATAAATAAAATAAATAAAACATGCAACCGTTAACTGAACGTACTGCATCATAAACTTCATTAACCACATCCAGTTACACTCCCCAGATTATGTAATACTTATAAGGAGTCTGCCAAGGAGTGCTAGAGGCCTCATACACATAAACACCGGACATGATATCTTCCCCTTTGTTAAGTAAAAGTACGAACAAATATATATACATATACACATTATAACTCATCGATAAGTCGTTGAGGTGCTCCCACCAGTCTTCCAGATCTAGATGTATGAGACAGAGGAGGGGTGCCTTTATCTAGCTTCTCTGGAAAAGATTCAGATGCTTGACTTAGACACTCAGGTGGACATGCCTCACTCATGAGGTCTGGAGCTGACAAACATCGAATCAAAGGCTTAAAGTGTGACGAGCCTCTGGTAATGGATTTTCCAGGTCATTTGGCAGTTACCATATGTCCTTTGTCAGCCACAACTCTTCGCGGTTCAGCATCAAACGGAGCATCCGTGTTACGTATCTGCTTTTGCTTGACAAGAACTCGGTCTCCTTTCTCGAAAACCGTATCTTGAGTGCATCAGCGCTTATTGGCGTAAGCCTTCATTTTGTATTTGTGAGAGGGTCAGTGACACGAGGCTCGTCAGGGTCTATTGACCGACTGGTGGTTTATTGTGGTATCTTTATTTCAAGAGCTCTCCCGAACAGCAAGGTGGCAGGACTTTCTCCTGTCATGGAAAAAGGAGAGGAACGGTAGGCATGAAAGACTAGGCGTAAAGCAAACTTGAGGTTGATGCCTTGCAATGCAGCATGTTCAACCACACTTTTCAAAGTACGCATAAATCGTTCGACGCCATTTGCCTGTGGCCTGAGAGGTGTACTTTTCTGATGTTTGATGTTCAAATGATTAAGAAAGTCTTTGAACTCTCTGCTATTGAAGGGTGGCCCGCTTTTGGATTTGAGAATTGAGAGAATACCCCACGTTGTGAAAATGTCATCCAGCCTCTTAATGACTCTGTCATGTGTGGTTGATGATAAATCTTCCACTAGAGGAAAACATGCGTACTCATCAACAATTACCATGGGATGATGTTGGTTATTGAGATGTCTGAAGAAATTAACAGCTTTCTTAGGAATATCTGACATGTTCAATGGGTGAAGAGTCGTTTCGGGAGACAGGCAGTTGCACAGATGACAAGCTTTAAGCTCCCTTTCAACTTGTTCATCAAGACGGAAAAACCACGCTAGATCTCTGGGGGCTCTTTTAGTTGTTGCAATGCCACAATGTCCTTTCAGTGCCAGCTCAATAACTTGTTGCCTCAGGCTTTCAGGTACAACTATTCTTGCCCCTCTGAGAATGACACCATCAGTTGTAACAGAAAGTTCTTCACTAAAATATTTTAATTTCTGGTACTCAAGACCATCTGTAAGAGGTCAAGTATGCTTCCTCCATGATTGTGTTGTATTGATTTCCTTGAGCTAAAGCATGTCTTAGTATTCGTATCTGCCAGAATCTGTTCGATTGAAAGAGCTGCCGGCACACTTGACTTTACTATGAAATTGATATAGGCCTCAGCTGCTTTGCACATTGTATTATGACCCTGTAGCGGCACTCGTGAAAAGTAGTCTGTGGGATTTTTATCTTTCCTGGTTTGTGCACGAAAATGTAATCATACTCTTGCAGACGCAACCCCTGCAAGGAGGCCTCTTGGCTTTCAGATTTCCAAAGATGGTGGGCAATGCCTGGTGATCCGTGACAAGGGCGAAATGCTATGGCGTAAGGAAACACATGAAAGTGCTCACATGCCTACTCTGTGACCAAGCTTTGTCATGGTGCGATTAGGCACATTCACTCTGAGATAGGCCACAGTGTGTCCCTGAGCATCAGGCTGTCCATTGCATTGGGCAAAGGATTTCGCCCAACCCCACTGGGCTTGCATCCACCACGATCTCTGTATGCAATTTCTGATCAAAGTAAGCCATTTCAGTTGCATTTTCAATTGCTTGTTTTATTTTGTTGAAACTTCGGTCACATTCAGATGACCATTCAAATGGAACATCTTGCTTTGTTAATTCTTTTAGATGGGCACTAACAGTGGCAAAATCACAAATGTACCTGGGGCAGTAGGTGGCCATGCCTGAGAAGGTTTGCAGGATGGTCACATCTTATGGAGGGGAAGTAGATAACAGTGCTTGTACCTTTTGGCAGTCAGGAGTCATTGCCTTTTTGGAGAAAATATGCCCAAAGAATATGTCTGTTTTTGTGAAATTCCCACTTCTCTGTATTTAGTGTGAGACCGGCATCAGAATGCAGATGGCATAGCTGTGTGAGTGCTTTGTCATGTTCCTTTCGTGTAGCCCCAAACACCAATATATCATCACTGTCATTAAAAGCATGTGTGACATGCTGAATTATTAATTGAATGACATCTTGAAAGATTTCTGCAGCTGAAAACACACACCAAAACTGGGTGTTTTATATTTGAACAAACCAACATGTGTTGAAAAAGTAGTAGTGTACCTGCAGTTTTTTCCAGTTTTTAGTTGATGGTGACCTTTGTGCAGATCAAGGCGGGAGAAAACTGTGGCGCCATTCAGCTATGTGATCATGTCAGCAATATATGGACCTAGATGTCTTTCAATTGCTTTGTTATCCTTCGCATATCGACCTAAATATGCATTGAACCTCCACTGTCCTTTTTTTGGCACTACCACAATGGCAGAAACCCATGTGTTAGACCAGTAGAGAGCTCGATCATGTCATGCTAGAACAGTGTTTCTAGTTCTTTTTCAAAGGCTTACTGTAAGTGAAAAGCAATTTGACAGTGTTGCTGTGCAACAGGGCAACTATCTTCATGAATGTGAAGCTGTAACTACATTGTCCTAAGTTTTCCAATTCCATGAAACAATGTCGGTAATAGGCTCACTGTTTCAGAATGGGCATTCAAGTTGTAGTTAATAGAAGTTTTCCAGTGCTGCTTGGTCACTGCAAAGGATCTTTTGCTCTGAAAAGGTGTAGAAGCTGCCCAGGTGTACACCTTTGTTCTCGACGGTGGGAGCAAATCTTTTCAGATTTGTGTTTTTCCTTACAAGCGGCCAACCCTACATGCACACGTCAGTCTGTGACTGACATCCATTTTCCTCACTTTCACTCGAGGATGACGTCAATGAACCGTTGGAAGATGAGTTTGATAACGATCAACTTCACTTTGTTTCCACTTGCCTTAGTGGATGTCACAGTTTGGCATTGTGGGAGTGGCTAGAGTGCTACTGGAACATTCTGGCATCCATATTCTCCACTCTTCGGGATGCACTTAGTTTCTCGTTTGCTTTGCAAACCATTATGAAATGGTTTTCCTTCCTGCAGCCTTTGCATATTTTTCCGATGGCTGGACATTTATCTTCATGTGGCAAGGAGAACCCACAGCAGAAACACAATTTCTTTTTCCTCTGAGACATCACTTAGTCGGCCTCTGACTTGTGTTTCAGCTACATTTAATGTTCCACGCTGATTCATTTTGGGTTGTTCTAGCTTCCATATCAGCAGCTTATCAATCGGCACCTTCCTCTGCTCTTATATCTATAAGCACTTTCTCCAAACTGAGAGTATCTCTCAGCATGCATCGTCTGAATGAATCGGAGAGCTAACCATCAAGAACTCTAACAAGCATGGCTTCTTCATCATTGAATTTATTGAACTTGCAGTGCTTAGTAAGCGTATCAAGTTTCTAAAAAAACTCATCCATCATCTCACCAGGTTGCTTTCTTGCTTAACTGAAAGTGTACCTTTCATAGACAACATTCGGCATTGGATTGAACTTGGCCTCCAATGTCTTCTTGATTTGACAGTATGATACATCATCAGCTTGTAATATCTTCTTTATCACTTCATTTACTCCACCACCTGCCAGGTTCTTTAAGTATTTGATGATCTTTTTGTCATCTACTTCTTCTATAGCATTTATGAAGTTATTCGTATTGAGTGTCTGTGTCCCTCTTGAGGCGGAAGCCGGGAGGTTTTGTAGCTCTGTGTGCCTGCACTTTAAACTTGTTCGTAATACCGAAATACTGCTTAAATTCTGTGTTTTTTTTAATTTACTTGCAATATTGCTCTAACTGCTTGATTTAATAAGCTTTTATTGCTATCACCTTCCCTTTCCTTTCCGCTGCCCAGAGCCACTCCCAGCCGAGTATTGACGCTGTGGAGTTGGTCCCGGGTACAGAACAACGCCGGCCATTTTGAGTCGGTTGTGATTCTTCGCGCTCTAGTTTCTGATAAAAGGGGCATTCCTCGACCTTGCCCTCGATCGTATTGAGTGTATGTGTCCCTCTTGAGGCGGAAGCCGGGAGGTTTTGTAGCTCTGTGTGCCTGCACTTTAAACTTTTTCGTAATACCGAAATACTGCTTAAATTCCGTGTTTTTAAATTTACTTGCAATATTGCTCTAACTGCTTGATTTAATAAGCTTTTATCGCTATCACCTTACCTTTCCATTCCGCTGCCCAGGGCCACTCCCAGCCGAGTATTAACGTTGTGATGTTGGTCCCGGGTACAGAACAACGGTGGCCATTTTGAGTCGGTTGTGATTCTTCTGCTCTAGTTGCTGATAAAAGGGGCATTCCTCGACCTTGCACTCGATCGTATTGAGTGTCTGTGTCCCTTTTGAGGCGGAAGCCGGGAGGTTTTGTAGCTCTGTGTGCCTGCACTTTAAACTTGTTCGTAATACCGAAATACTGCTTAAATTCTGTGTTTTTAAATTTACTTGCAATATTGCTCTAACTGCTTGATTTAATACGTTTTTATTGCTATCACCTTCCCTTTCCTTTCCGCTGCCCAGGGCCACTCCCAGCCGAGTATTGACGCTGTGGAGTTGGTCCCGGGTACAGAACAACGGCGGCCATTTTGAGTCGGTTGTGATTCTTCGCGCTCTAGTTGCTGATAAAAGTGGCATTCCTCGACCTTGCACTCGATCGTATTGAATGTCTGTGTCCCTCTTGAGGCGGAAGCCGGGAGGTTTTGTAGCTCTGTGTGGCTGCACTTTAAACTTGTTCGTAATACCGAAATACTGCTTAAATTCTGTGTTTTTAAATTTACTTGCAATATTTCTCTAACTGCTTGATTTAATAAGCTTTTATCGCTATCACCTTACCTTTCCATTCCGCTGCCCAGGGCCACTCCCAGCCGAGTATTAACGCTGTGATGTTGGTCCCGGGTACAGAACAACGGCGGCCATTTTGAGTCGGTTGTGATTCTTCTGCTCTAGTTGCTGATAAAAGGGGCATTCCTCGACCTTGCACTCGATCGTATTGAGTGTCTGTGTCCCTTTTGAGGCGGAAGCCGGGATGTTTTGTAGCTCTGTGTGCCTGCACTTTAAACTTGTTCGTAATACCGAAATACTGCTTAAATTCTGTGTTTTTAAATTTACTTGCAATATTGCTCTAACTGCTTGATTTAATACGTTTTTATTGCTATCACCTTCCCTTTCCTTTCCGCTGCCCAGGGCCACTCCCAGCCGAGTATTGACGCTGTGGAGTTGGTCCCGGGTACAGAACGACGGCGGCCATTTTGAGTCGGTTGTGATTCTTCGCGCTCTAGTTGCTGATAAAAGGGGCATTCCTCGACCTTGCACTCGATCGTATTGAATGTCTGTGTCCCTCTTGAGGCGGAAGCCGGGAGGTTTTGTAGCTCTGTGTGGCTGCACTTTAAACTTGTGCGTAATACCGAAATACTGCTTAAATTCTGTGTTTTTAAATTTACTTGCAATATTGCTCTAACTGCTTGATTTAATAAGTTTTTATTGCTATCACCTTCCCTTTCCTTCCTGCTGCCCAGGGCCACTCCCAGCCAAGTATTGACGCTGTGATGTTGGTCCCGGGTACAGAACAACTGCGGCCATTTTGAAATGAAATGAAATGAAATGAAATGAAATGAAAAAGGGACTTCTAAAGCGCGCTGTGGCCAAGCGGCTTCCTGGCGCTGGGGATCACCTCGATGTCTAACCAGAGTGCACGAGAAAGAGGGGTTTATTCAGGAAAAGCCTGGAGAAAAAAGAAAGTTTTAAGGGCTTTGCGAAAATGGGAGAAGATAGGAATAGAGCGGATAGAGAGAGGGAGAGAGTTCCAAATCTGAGGAGCCCGCACAGAGAAGCGTGTGCCACCTGTGCGGGATTTACGGAAGCGGGGGACGTGAAGAAGAGAAAGGGATGAGGACCGAAGAGTGCGGGTGGGAGCGTGAGAAGAAATCAGAGAGTTAATGAAGTGAGGAGCAGAACGGGCATGAGCCCGAAAGGCCAAGCAGGCGAGTTTGAAGTGGGACCTGAAATGAACGGGGAGCCAGTGGAGGGTTTTAAGGGCAGGGGTGATGTGGGAGAACTTAGGAAGACGAAGGACCAGACGGGCCGCCTGGCTCTGGATGGCCTGGAGACGGCGAGTCTCGTAGGCTGGGATGCCGACATACAGGCCATTGCCATAATCCAGGCGGGAAGTGATGAGGGCAGTGATGATGAGTTTGAGGGCATCAACAGAAAAAAACCGGGAGATTTTGCGAATGAGGCGGAGGGAAAGAAAACAAGAGGATACAACAGAACTGATGTGTGCGTGCATGGAAAGATCATTGCTGATCTTGATGCCCAAGGTCCGGACAGCGGAAACAGGAGAAGGAGGGGAACCAAAGGAAAGGGGCCAGTGAGCTGAAGACCAGGGATTAGAAGGACCACCCGTGAGAACAAGCTCAGTCTTGTCAGGGTTGAGCTTCAGATGGTTGAAGCTCATCCACTGAGAAATAAAGACAAGGGTAGAGCTGAGCTTAGAAAGGGAGTGAGGGGGGGAAGAAAGGTCAAAGACGAGCTGGAGGTCGTCCGCGTAATTGTACACCGAGACCCCCAGCTCAAGAAGCGAGGAAATGAGAGGGCGGATGTAAAGATTAAAAAGAAGAGGAGACAAAGAAGAACCTTGAGGTACACCACAAGTGACGGGAAGGGAGGGCGCCGAAAAGTGAGAAAGATGAACAGCCTGTGACCGTCCCTGAAGGAAGGAGGAGATCCAGGAGAGGGCAGAGCCCTGTATGCCCGCTGCGCTGACACGGTCAAGAAGGATGGCATGATCGACCGTGTCAAACGCAGCGGACAGATCCAGCAGGACTAAGGCCTGGGGAAGATTACTGTCGGCCTTGCCCTTCAATTCATCCAGGACTGCCAGGACCACGGCCTCGGTTGAGTGGCCGGGTCGAAAGCCAGCCTGGTGAGAGGCCAGGATGTTATTCTCCTCTATGTAGGAGGAGAGACAAGAAGTCACATGGCTCTCAAGTATTTTCCCTAGGTAGGGAAGGAGAGAGATCGGCCTGAAGTTCGATGGAAGGGAAGGGTCCAGGCCGGCTTTCTTCAGGATAGGAAGCACGATGGCAGACTTAAAAGAAGAAGGGACAGAACCCAAAGCCAGACAGGAGTTAAGAAAGGTAAGAGGGGGGGTGGGACAGCTGGTGTAGAGGGTTCTGAGAATACGAGCAGGAGCACAGTCCGCCGGCGAGCCAGACTTGACCTTAACCAGAAGGTCAAGAAAGAGCTCTGGTGTAATAGGCTTAAAGTGGTCCAAGACAGAAGGGGAGGGAGGGGAGTGATCCGGCACGTCGGGATAGGGCACGACGGGAATGTTGGCCTTAATGTTGATAATTTTATTGATGAAAAAGTAATTCAAGGAATGACAAAGAGATTGAGAGGGGGCAGGAGAGAGACCAGAACGGTCAGAAGTGGCAAGGCTGCGGACCAGTGTGAAAATCTCGCGAGATTTATTTGCCGAGAGGGCGACGCGGTCCGAGAAGTATTTCGACTTGGCGGCTAGGATGGCTGACTTATATTTAAGAAGAAGAGCCTTATAGTTCAAGCGAAGAGTGGGACAGTAGTCACGACGCCAGCGACGTTCAGACTGCCTGAGCTCTAGTTTCAGGGATCTGAGGTCGCTGGAGAACCACTTATGGGCGTCGTGAAGGCGGGCCGCTCTGATCTTTTTGAGAGGGGCGGCCTGGTCGCAAGCCGAGGAAAGCCAGGTGCGGATAGCAGCCGCCTGATTTTCCACAGGAAGGTCGGTCAGAGTAGGGGCCGATAAAGACAGGGAACAAGAGAGATCATTAAGATCAACCTTATTCCAGCTCCGAGCCCAGATGTTTTTGGGCAAAGGAGCTTTCTCAGGTTGAACCAAGGGGATGGAAAAAGAGATCAAAGAATGATCAGACCAAACACAAGGGCGAATCGAGGAGACTGTGGGGTTGCAACGTAAAGACCAGATCTGGTCGAGGATGTGTCCATGGGTGTGGGTGGGAGTCGAGACGTGCGATAAAAAATTGAGGCAGCGAAGAGTGGCAGAGAAATCCTTGGAGGAGGAATCCTCCCGCGGGTCACCCGGCCAAAAATTAAAGTCTCCAAGCAGAATTAATGAGGAATTATTTACAGCCAGGGTGGCCAGGAGATCCTGGAGAGAAGATACGAAGGAGGGCATGTTGTGAGGAGGGCGATAAAGGAGGATCACCGTAAGGGGTACCGGAAGATTTAGGGAGCGGGCCACCAGAAACTCAACACCAGCGATACCGGGGTGTGAAAGAAGTTGGAACTGCAGGGTGCGGCGAGCTATCATCGCCACGCCGCCGCCAGCTCTGCCATCAGGGCGGTCAGCGCGGAGGGCATAGTGAGAGGCGGGGAGAATAGCAAGAAGGTCTGGGAGTGAATGAGAGGAAAACCAAGTTTCAGTGAGAAAAAGAAAATCCGGAGGGTCAGTGTCCAACAGATTGAAAAGAGCGACTTGGTTTTTAACAGCAGAGCGCGTGTTAAGAAGAATAGCAGATGCAGCGGGGGAACCGGGGAAAACTCGAGCAGGGGAGGGCATAGGAGGTGGCACGGTGGAGATTAAAGAAGGGGATAAGGACGGGGTCGACCCAGAGGGAGGGGAGACATAGATGTCGTGGGAAGATAAGTGTAAGGCTACAGAGGGAGTAAGAGAGATAGCGGCAGGGATAGAGGAGAGTTGTGACGAAGAATATACCAGAGGACGGGCAGGGTCTGTGGCCCCTGGTCCCGGCCCGTCGCGGACGGGCGCAGACGGGCTTGCCTTAGGCGCGCCTTCGGCGCGCAAACGGCGCGCCCGCTGCGCCCGTCCGCTGCGCGAACGGTAGAAGCACATGATTTATAGTGCTGCCAAAGGGCGTGGCCAATGAGTGGGCGTGTCCGGGAGAGCGTCCGCTGGAGGCGGCAGGAAATTGAGTGCGGGGCCGCAGCAGCGTCCAAATCGGCCGCGCGGGACAGGGGGTCGAGGGCAGGGCCCCTGAGACAAGGTAAGGGGAGAAGTGATTTTAAAAGCGCAAAAGCGCGAGTAAGTGAGGGTGGTGGGATTAAAATCAGAGGCAAGCTAAGTGCTCCCGCGGTAGGCAGGGAGGGATCCAATGAGTCGGTTGTGATTCTTCTGCTCTAGTTGCTGATAAAAGGGGCATTCCTCGACCTTGCACTCGATCGTATTGAGTGTCTGTGTCCCTTTTGAGGCGGAAGCCGGGAGGTTTTGTAGCTCTGTGTGCCTGCACTTTAAACTTGTTCGTAATACCGAAATACTGCTTAAATTCTGTGTTTTTAAATTTACTTGCAATATTGCTCTAACTGCTTGATTTAATAAGCTTTTATTGCTATCACCTTCCCTTTCCTTTCCGCTGCCCAGGGCCACTCCCAGCTGAGTATTGACGCTGTGGAGTTGGTCCCGGGTACAGAACAACGGCGGCCATTTTGAGTCGGTTGTGATTCTTCGCGCTCTAGTTGCTGATAAAAGGGACGGACATGCCTCCGCGCAGCGGACGCGATCAGCGGCCGCGCCTGATCCACGCCGGAGTCGTGCCAGAGTCCTGCCCGTCTGTGCCCGTCCGCGGCCGGATGGGTCCAGGGGCCAGGGATGCTGTTACTCCCCTTACTTATTCACCCTCTGCCCTCAGGAATCTACAATTTGCACATTGTGTATTACCTCCGGTGAGCCAAGATCGTATTTCATCACTCGGTATTGCGCGTAAAGCATCTCTCCCACGTTTTAGCTGTAAGCCCCCAGCCTGCCCCAGTACTAGCGAAACGCGCATCCGTTTATTATATTTAAATACACGCTCATTTGTAAAACACCAGGCTTCCACCTCGAGAACAACAACGACACCAACACAACCACCCTGATTGACAACCTCGCCAACCTCGGACTCAGACAGCTCGTGACAACGCCCACCCACTCCGCCGGCCACACGCTTGATCCCATCTTCTCCACAAGCGCCCATGCCTCCTTTAGCCACACCTCCGAACTCCACTGGACTGACCACCGCTGCATTCACTTCACCTTCCGGAAACCCACCACGCACCACCGCACCCAACAGATCCCCCGCCACTGCTGGAGCAAAGTCACCGAAGACCAGCTAACCACCACTCACGGCCAGACCTCACCCGCCGAGCCCACCGACCCCGACGCCGTCACCAGCAACCTCAGATGCTGGATCGATGACTGCGCCAACACCCTCCCCGGTCAAGAATCCCTCCAACAGATGCACCAATAGGAACGCCAGATGGTTCACCGCGGACCTCCAGACCTCCAAACAAAATTGCAGAAAATTGGAGAAGAAATGGCACCACAAACAGACACCAGAGAACCATGCAGCCCACAAGAACGCCAAAGAGACCTCCTTCAAGGCCCGCCTTGACAACAACGCACACAACAGCAAAGAGCTCTTCAACATTGTGAAGGAACTCTCCAACTCTAGCTCCAACACCAACGACATCCCAACATCGCAAGACCTGTGGTACTCCCTTGCCTCCTTCTTCCACCGCAAGGTCGCAGACATCCACGACAGCTTCGACAACCAGACCACCATGGCAGTCAACGACACCTTGGACCCCACGGCCACCACCCACTGTGACCCCCTGCTCACCTGGACCCACATCAATGACAACGACACCATCAAAATCATGAGCACCATCCACTCCGGCTCCCCGCCAGACCTGTGCCCTCACCACATCTTCAACAAAGCCAGTGCCACCATCGCCCCCCAACTCCGCAAGGCCATTAACATCTCCTTCAAGACCGCGACCTTCCTGGAGAGCTGGAAGCACACCGAAATCAACGCCTTACTCAAGAAACCCAAGGCAGACCCGAGGGACCTAAAGAACTCCCTGCTCCCGTTCCCAGCGAAGGTAATCGAAAAGACTGTCAACAAACAGCTGACCCACTACCTCGAGGAGAACAACATCCTGGACCCGTCCCAGTCCGGGTTCCGCAGCAACTACAGCACCGAAACGGCCCTCATCGCCTCCACCGATGACATCAGGGCCCTGCTGGACAACGGCGAGACCGCAGCCCTCATCCTCCTGGACCTCTCGGCCGCTTTCGACACGTTCTGCCACCGCACCCTACTCACTCACCTCCACGACGCAGGATGCTGAGGCAAAGCACTGGACTGGACCTCCTCCTTCCTCTCCGACAGAACACAGAGCGTCCGCCTCCCCCACAACTGATCCGAAGCCTCCAAAATCATCTGCAGCGTACCCCAAGGATCATCCCTCAGCCCGACCCTGTTCAACATCTACATGGCCCCGCTCGCCCGCATCGCCAGATTGCACAACCTCAACATCATATCCTACGCCGACGACACACAGCTGATCCTCTCCCTCACCAAGGACCCTCTCACCGCCAAAACCAACCTCCACGAAGGAATAAAAGCCGTCGCCGAATGGATGAAGAACAGCCGTCTGAGTCTGAACTTGGACAAAACGGATGTCCTCATCCTCTGCTCCACCCCCTCAGCCTGGGACGACTTCTGGTGGCCGACTGCCCTGGGAGCAGCACTGACACCCACCGACCATGCACGCAACCTGGGATTCATCCTCGACTCAACACTCTTCATGACCAAGCAAGTCAACGCCATCTCATCCTCCTGTTTCAACACCCTCCGCATGCTCCGAAAGATCTACAGGTGGATTTTTATTTATTTATTTATTTAATGCCATTTTATATAGTGCAAACTTTACCCGAAGGAGTCAGAGCGCTTTACATAAGAACCAGTTGCAAAACATAAGGACTAAGGATTACATGCGTTACATAAAAGATACAAACAGAAAAAATTGCAACTGTACAAGATGTAAAGTCACACAAAGAAGAGATATAAACAGAAAGAAAATGTGCAAATGTACAAATAGTAAAGTCACTCAAGGAAGAGATACGAATGGATATACTCTAAGAGTCACATAGGAATAGTAGAGAGTACAAAGGTCTACTGCATATACTAGTGATTAGAGTTATCTCTATATACATAGGGAAGGGATACAAATGGATATACTCTAAGAGTCACATAGGACTGGTAGAGAGTACAAAGGTCTACTGCATATACTAGTGATTAGAGTTATCTCTATATACATAGGGAAGGGATACGAATGGATATACTCTAAGAGTCACATAGGAATGTTAGAGAGTACAAAGGTCTACTGCATATACTAGTGATTAGAGTTATCTCTATATACATAGGGAAGGGATACAAATGGATATACTCTAAGAGTCACATAGGAATGGTAGAGAGTACAAAGGTCTACTGCATATACTAGTGATTAGAGTTATCTCTATATACATAGGGAAGGGATACGAATGGATATACTCTAAGAGTCACATAGGAATGGTAGAGAGTACAAAGGTCTACTGCATATACTAGTGATTAGAGTTATCTCTATATACATAGGGAAGGGATACGAATGGATATACTCTAAGAGTCACATAGGAATGGTAGAGAGTACAAAGGTCTACTGCATATACTAGTGATTAGAGTTATCTATATACATAGGGAAGGGATACGAATGGATAAACTCTAAAGGTCACATAGGAATGGTAGAGAGTACAAAGGTCTACTGCATATACTAGTGATTAGAGTTATCTCTATATACAGAAAAGCAGAGTTCCATTAAGTGGGGTCGGAGGGTGAGAGTGATACTGGGGTATGGAAAAAAGGCAAATCAGAAACATTTGAGGATCGTCAAGGGAGAAACGAGGGAGGAAGGTAAAGGCCGAGGGAACGGACAAGATGCTGGGCCAGGGTCAGGAGAAAGAAACGGCTGAGAGCAGCAGCAAAATGGCGGCCACAGAGGAGCAGAGCAGAGGGGGGCAGCCACAGGAGAAAGGAGGGAATGGGATTGGGGGACAACCGAAGCCAAAACGAGTCAATTAGATGGGCAAACGCTAAGGGGCCACTGGGCAGCAGAGTCGTCGAGGATGTTCAAAGGCACAGTTTCTGGGTCGCATGGGCAGAAGTGCCCCTCAGGCTGCATGCAGCACGCCCAATGTATGTGGAAGTCCACGAGGGTGCCAGAGACGCAGTCCAAGAAGGTGCGCACCCCCAGTTTAAGACAGCAAAGAAAAGCCCGGGGCGACATGCTGTAGTGTCAAGATTCTCCCCGAAACTGCACCCCTGTACCTGGCAATACGGAAAGGCAACAGCAGCGGAGTGGCTGTAAGATGAAGCGTCCTCATATCGCCTCTTGGGTATTTGGCACCCTTATGCTGAGGGCGAGACGGCTGGAAGTGAAAGCAGTAGAAGGGAGAACGCTGCAATGCAGGGCCCACCAGTTGATGCAAAGGTTCAGCAGTGCGCAGATCGATCTGGCAGAGACAGTGGTACCGGTGGTTATCCAGGCCCTCGTCAACAGCAGGCTAGACTACTGAAACGCCCTCTACGAAGGAGCCCTGGCCAAACTACTGAAACGGCTGCAACGCTTACAGAACGCCTCCGCACGCCTGATCCTTGACGTCCCTCGTCACAGCCACATCACATCCCACCTGAGAGACCTGCACTGGCTTCCCGTCAACAAGAGGATCACCATCAAGCTCCTCACCTGCGTTCACAAAGCACTACACAACACTGGACCAACATACCTCCACAGACGACTCACCTTCTACCAGGGTTGGATTGGGATTGAAAATCGGCCCGGGCATGCCCCCCTAAAAATCGGCCCACATTTGCATAATCACTACTCAAATCATTGCTTTGGTGTAATCTTATAAAAAAAACTTTAGGGGGGGGGTAAAAAAAAGCATGCGTCAGTTTACACTGGTGAAACAAGTGAGGCCACTTCTACTCAGGCCCCCTGCCCCCGCTCAGTATGTGCACACATTAATGGGCCGGCCCAAGAGACAAAGGGAGTGATACCTGTGCTAAACGGAGGTAATGAGCGCCCACCTGCCTCTAGAAAGGCCACTCAGACTCCCACTGGGCCGCTGACTGTATCAGAAGAACAGAGACAGCGCCCAAATGGCCCCCAAGACTGCTCGAAAAAGCAGCCCACAGCAGAACCCGGACACCGGCCCCTCGGGCATTGCCCGAATGCCCGCATTACCAATCCAACGCTGCCTTCTACACCCGAACCGCCAGCTCCGCTCCGTCAACCTCGCCCTCGCCATTATCCTGCACCTGAAGAGTGACCACCGGCTGCAGATCGTTCTCCTACCTCGCTGCCAAGTCCTGGAACACCCTCCCCATCCTCCTACGGCAGACCAAATACCTACTAACCTTCAGAGACTACTCAAGACCTGGCTCTACAAGCAGTAGCAGAACCCCCTCCGCCCCCCCGAGCCCCCGCAAGCGCCTTGAGACCCTTACGGGTGAGTAGCGCGCTCTACAAATGCCTGACTGATTGATTGATTCATGGCCCACCCATGCAGATTCATGGCCTCCTAGATTGTATTTTATTGTAATTGCATTTATATAGCGCTGACTTCCCCTTACGAGGCGTCAAAGAGCTTTTTCAGCGAATAGCACGATACCCCGGAACCCATAAAGGATTAGTGGTGAGTGATGGATATTTTAGTGTGGTAATGGGGTTGTGTTTATAGTGATGTATTATAGACTAATGCAGAATGTAGTGATGTAAAATGGAACAAGTTGAATGTGTATAAAAGCAGTGGCTTTGAATGTTGCATTCATGGGGAGTGGACATCCTAGTTACTTGGAAAAATAAAGAAAGAAAACTAGTGCTTTGTATGTGTGGTTTACTAAAAGTTAGTTATTTGGATTGAGAAGGATGATGGAGGGATAGAAAAGGGGTTTGCATTTAATATAGCGCTTGCTACTCCTGATTGGGGTGTTGAAGCGCTCTTTCGGCGAGTAGCACGCTACTCCGGAACCCATAAAGGAACCTGGAGCCTAGCCTGCTCTGTACCTTGGGCTCCTTTTAGGAAAGAGATTCTCACAGGCCGCCTACTTTGTTAAACAAACATAGATATTTTTGTTTTTAACCCTTGCGTAAGAATTGATAATTTATTTTCAGTTGCGTAGTATAATTAAGTACGTTCTAACTAACTTAGCTTGACCTTTTTAATATGTGTGCTTCATTTTCTAAACCAGTCAAATCAAATAGGATCGTCAAGGGAGAAACAAGGGAGGAAGGTAAAGGCCGAGGGAACGGACAAGATGCTGGGCCAGGGTCAGGAGAAAGAAACGGCTGAGAGCAGCAGCAAAATGGCGGCCACAGAGGAGCAGAGCAGAGGGGGGCAGCCACAGGAGAAAGGAGGGAATGGGATTGGGGGACAACCGAAGCCAAAACGAGTCAATTAGATGGGCAAACGCTAAGGGGCCACTGGGCAGCAGAGTCGTCGAGGATGTTCAAAGGCACAGTTTCTGGGTCGCATGGGCAGAAGTGCCCCTCAGGCTGCATGCAGCACGCCCAATGTATGTGGAAGTCCACGAGGGTGCCAGAGACGCAGTCCAAGAAGGTGCGCACCCCCAGTTTAAGACAGCAAAGAAAAGCCCGGGGCGACATGCTGTAGTGTCAAGATTCTCCCCGAAACTGCACCCCTGTACCTGGCAATACGGAAAGGCAACAGCAGCGGAGTGGCTGTAAGATGAAGCGTCCTCATATCGCCTCTTGGGTATTTGGCACCCTTATGCTGAGGGCGAGACGGCTGGAAGTGAAAGCAGTAGAAGGGAGAACGCTGCAATGCAGGCCCACCAGTTGATGCAAAGGTTCAGCAGTGCGCAGATCGATCTGGCAGAGACAGTGGTACCGGTGGTTATCCAGGCCCTCGTCAACAGCAGGCTAGACTACTGAAACGCCCTCTACGCAGGAGCCCTGGCCAAACTACTGAAACGGCTGCAACGCTTACAGAACGCCTCCGCACGCCTGATCCTTGACGTCCCTCGTCACAGCCACATCACACCCCACCTGAGAGACCTGCACTGGCTTGCCGTCAACAAGAGGATCACCATCAAGCTCCTCACCTGCGTTCACAAAGCACTACACAACACTGGACCAACATACCTCCACAGACGACTCACCTTCTACCAGGGTTGGATTGGGATTGAAAATCGGCCCGGGCATGCCCCCCAGAAAATCGGCCCACATTTGCATAATCACTACTCAAATCATTGCTTTGGTGTAATCTTATAAAAAAAACTTTAAGGGGGGGGGGGGTAAAAAAAAGCATGCGTCAGTTTACACTGGTGAAACAAGTGAGGCCACTTGTACTCAGGCCCCCTGCCCCCGCTCAGTATGTGCACACATTAATGGGCCGGCCCAAGAGACAAAGGGAGTGATACCTGTGCTAAACGGAGGTAATGAGCGCCCACCTGCCTCTAGAAAGGCCACTCAGACTCCCACTGGGCCGCTGACTGTATCAGAAGAACAGAGACAGCGCCCAAATGGCCCCCAAGACTGCTCGAAAAAGCAGCCCACAGCAGAACCCGGACACCGGCCCCTCGGGCATTGCCCGAATGCCCGCATTACCAATCCAACGCTGCCTTCTACACCCGAACCGCCAGCTCCGCTCCGTCAACCTCGCCCTCGCCATTATCCTGCACCTGAAGAGTGACCACCGGCTGCAGATCGTTCTCCTACCTCGCCGCCAAGTCCTGGAACACCCTCCCCATCCTCCTACGGCAGACCAAAGACCTACTAACCTTCAGAGACTACTCAAGACCTGGCTCTACAAGCAGTAGCAGAACCCCCTCCGCGCCCCCCCCCCCCACCTCCCCAATGCGCCTTGAGACCCTTACGGGTGAGTAGCGCGCTCTACAAATGCCTGACTGATTGATTGATTCATGGCCCACCCATGCTGATTCATGGCCTCCTAGATTGTATTTTATTGTAATTGCATTTATATAGCGCTGACTTCCCCTTACGAGGCGTCAAAGAGCTTTTTCAGCGAATAGCACGATACCCCGGAACCCATAAAGGATTAGTGGTGAGTGATGGATATTTTAGTGTGGTAATGGGGTTGTGTTTACAGTGATGTATTATAGACTAATGCAGAATGTAGTGATGTAAAATGGAACAAGTTGAATGTGTATAAAAGCAGTGGCATTGAATGTTGCATTCATGGGGAGTGGACATCCTAGTTACTTGGAAAAATAAATAAAGAAAACTAGTGCTTTGTATGTGTGGTTTACTAAAAGTTAGTTATTTGGATTGAGAAGGATAATGGAGGGATAGAAAAGGGGTTTGCATTTAATATAGCGCTTGCTACTCCTGATTGGGGTGTTGAAGCGCTCTTTCGGCGAGTAGCACGCTACTCCGGAACCCATAAAGGAACCTGGAGCCTAGCCTGGTCTGTACCTTGGGCGCCTTTTAGGAAAGAGATTCTCACAGGCCGCCTACTTTGCTAAACAAACATAGATATTTTTGTTTTTAACTCTTGCGTAAGAATTGATAATTTATTTTCAGTTGCGTAGTATATTTAAATACGTTCTAACTAACTTAGCTTGACCTTTTTAATATGTGTGCTTCATTTTCTAAACCAGTCAAATCAAATAAAACGTACAGACGAGATTTTAAAATTCTTTATGGAAATTAAATATTCGAGCAGTGTTTAGCGCACATGAGTACCGTTCGTTTCAAGATGGCGGCGCTGTTGTCGCGGTGCCGAGACCGTCGTCTGTTTTCTGTGTTGCCGGCTGCGTCCGGTTGCCTTGGGAACGGCCCGCTCCTGCCGCGCCTATGGAAGGAGACGGAGGCCGGAGCCACAGGTAGGTGTGATCTGCAGACCTGGGGGCATTTACCTGGTACCTGTGTGGGTTTGGGGGCAGAAAACACGCCCATCATTCTGGTTCTCCACATGGGCTTGCGCTGGGCGAGCCTGGTTCCAAATGATCGTATTTACGGGTCCGATTTACTAAAAGTTACTTGAAAGTCAGACTGTCCAAGATTGAGAAAATACCCAGGGACAATGACTGGACTCTCAAAATTGCAGGAAAAACGACCAGACTGTCGGTTGTATTTAGAATTAGATTAGGGTACATTTTTCTACCTTTTAAGAATTCTAAACTAATTCCCAGAGATACTCCTAGATGTATTGTATTGTATTCTAATTGTATTTATATTTCGCAGACAAAGAGTTAACTTCAAATTGCATTTCTGCTTAATGTTTTTTTACTCTACTGGGAATGCACTTACTTGTACTTGGGAGAAACCTCTTTCACTACTTTCTGTTGAATTGTGTCGATGTTCGCTACCTTTCCAACCCTGGAAAGACACATGGTGGGCTTCTTTATGAAAACTGTTGCATCGCTGCGTAAAAACAGTGATGCAACAGTTTTCACTGGGCGCTCCTTTTGATATGATGGATGTGTCATATTTCCTGTATGACGCATCGTGTCGAAAGGAATGACAGATACGTCAGTATCACTGAGGATTCTGTCAGCGCAAAACTGACGCATTGCTGGAGATGTGTTGGAAGCATGACGCAGCTCCAGCATTGCAGGGGGAAGGGCTATGATTATAGCACTGTGTCACCCTCATGCCTGCTATGAGGCAGGCGTAAGGATTTGACGCAGTGGCGTCCTAGAAGTGGTGCAGTAAAATCTCGTAGAAATCACTGCGCCACTTCTGCGAGGCTTTCTTGCATCGGAACACCTACCCTTCATAGGTTATGTTATGTAATATTTGTATAGCGCCTATCACCGACGGTCTCTAAGCGCTTAACAGAAGAACATAACACACTAGTGCCCATAGAACCTACAGCTGTTCCACCGCCTAAACTGTCATGAAAGCCTTTCTAAAAAGATGAGTTTTTAGTTTCTTTCTGAAGGGTAGAAGCTGTGATTCCTCCTTCAAGGTGGGCGGGAGCTCATTCCACAGTTGTGGGAGAAGCACAGACAGGGCCCTGCCTCCTTTAGTTTTTAGTTTGAACCTAGGTTGAGTCAGATTAGAGGTTGTTCCTGAGCGCAAGGATCTTCCGGGAACATATCTCTTCAGACGTTGTTTGATGTACTCTGGGGCATTCCCAAAGAGTGCCTTATGGGCCACACAGAGACACTTAAACTGGACTCGAAATTTCATTGGGAGCCAGTGTAGCTTCTGAAGCAAGGGGGGTTGTGCGCGAGTTTCTAGGCAAAGATTGGATCAGCCTGGCTGCATCGTTCTGTATTACCTGCAGCTTCCTCAACAACTTCTGTGGCAGGCCAAGATATAAAGCATTGCCATAGTCAAGTCTCGAAATGACTGTGGCGGATACGATCGATTGCAGGGTGGAGGCAGATAAGATGGGAACTAACTTTCGTAGCTGCCTCAACACACCTATGCAAGATCCGACGACAGCGGAAACTTGAGGGACCATTGAAAGATCCGCGTCGATCCTTAGCCCTAAGCTTTTTACTACAGCACCAGGAGACGGGGTGGTTCCCAACTCAGGGGGCCAGTACAGATCACTCCAGGGATCCTCTTTGTTGCTGATCACCAGCACCTCTGTTTTGTCAGCATTCACTTTCAGCAGATTGTTAGTCATCCAGTTGACCGTGAAGCTGAGCAGATTCCTCACTGATTCCTGGGCCTCTTTGGTGTCATCCAGCCGGACTAATAGCTGGGTATCATCTGCGTAGTTAAAAATTTTGCAGTTCATCCGCATAAGCTCTTATAAGCACTTATGGTTGTAGATAGATATTAAAAAGCAGGGGGGATAAAGCCAACCCCTGGGGCACCCCCCAGGTCACCTCACTAATCCCAGACAGTTGGTCTCCTAGCTGCACTCTCTGGGTTCGACCTGACAGGAAGGATTCTAGCCACTTCAGCACCTGGCCTGTGATCCCCAATTTCGCGATACGGTCCAGCAAGATGGTGTGGCTGAGTCTAAGAGAATCAGGGCGCATGGCTGTTTGTTATCTGCCCTGACTCTCAGCTCATCGGCGACCGAGGCCATGACCAATTCTGTGCTATGATGGGCTCGGAACCCAGCCTTCATGGCATGAAGGAGATGATGTTCTTCCAGATGGCCGGCTAGAGTGCTGAGGACATGCTTTTCAAGGATCTTACTTAGAAAAGGTAGCTGTGAAATGGGCCTATAGTTTTTTAAGGCTTTCGTGTCCGTTCCTGCTTTCTTTAAGAGTGGGGAGAACCTAGCTTCTTTCATCTGAGTTGGCAGATGACCTATTTTCAATGAGTTATTCAGTAGACTCAGTACCTGGGGTTGGATGCCTGGCAGGGCCATTTACATTTTTTTAGGGGGACATGGGTCTAAATTTGAGCCTGATTTAATTTGTCCGACCAATTCCGCTGGGCACCTGTCGTCGATGGAGGGGAAACTATTCAAAGTCATGGATGGCACCTGAGCAATCTGGCTCGACAGCATACTTGTAGCTGGCCGTGCATTGATGTCAGTGATGATATCCTGTATCTTCTGAAGAAAGAAAGTTTGGAAGGAGTCACAGTCTGGTTGATCACACGCAGAGATTTTCCCTTCTCGTTGTGTGAGTTCCCTGAGTATCGTAAAGGTCTCTCGCTGTATGTTTTTCGCCTCCCTAATTCTTCCCTTATAGAAAGCGGCCTTTCTTTCCAGGATGTCTGCCTTATATTTTGAAAGCAAAGTTTTAAAAATTTCAGCCTCTGTTTGGCAGTAGTGGAGTCTCCACCTCCTCTCTGCCTTACGAAGAGCTTGCTTCTTCTGTTTCAGGGAGGCGTCAAACCATGGGGCTCCTTTCCCTCTAGTTCTAATACTCTCCAACTGCTCAGGGACAACATTGTCCAGGGCGGCGAGCATCCAGGTCTTTAACAGCCTAGAGTCATGATGCAAGTCTGTACCACTCATTTTAGGGGGGTTAGAGGAGAGCAGGGTCGTGATTAGAAGGTCAGCTTCCACCTTGTTCCAAGGTCGAATTTTCCTCCGAGATTTATTAGGGGCTGCCCGCACCGGGTCTCCTGGAACCCAGCACTTTATCATAAAATGGTCCGACCAAATACATGGACTAACCTCCGTTATTACTGTGTTAGGCAAGGAAGACCAAACAAGGTCCAGTGTATGGCCTTTCACGTGAGTCGGGCCCACCACTAACTGTTGCAGGTTGAGCGCCAAGAGATTGGCTTCGAACTCAGTCTCCGTGGAGTCTCTGGGTACTTTGTCCCAGTGATAATTAAAATCACCTACCACCAGAAGGGAATTGTATCTGGACGCCAAATCCGTCAGAAGTTCAAAAAGGATATCATTGAAATCCGGTGAACTTTGCGGCGGACGATAAGCTACCAGAATAACAATACATGAGGATTTAAACAAAACTTTAATCCCTAACAGCTCCGCACAGGCACCGTTTTGTGCTATAATCTCTTTTACTACGAGACATTTTTTAAACAAAAAGGCCACACCCCCTCTTTACAATCATTTGGGCGATTATACCAGATCGCGTCATAGTCTGGGGGTAGGGCGGCCAGGATGTCAGGCGTGGAAGCGGAGCCAAGCCAAGTCTCTGAGAGGGCGAGAATATCAATATCTCCATCGAGCAGTAGGAAGAAGACTTCTAGGTAATGCTTTTCTAGAGAGTACAGTATACATGATGCAGGTATGATGTAGCGCAGGGATTTACAAGGTGACGCATTTGACTAGATGCGTCTCCTTGTAAATATAGCGCAATATGGCACATTGTTTACGCCACAGCTGCGTCACGAAAAGTGATGCAATAGAGGCGCAAAAGTGTTGCAGCGACTTTTGCAGCTTGGGTCACGGCTTGGCTCGGCCCGGCTGAGACTGCGGGCCATGACAGTGACACATCCTGCAGCTGCAGGTGTGGCTGCGGCTCCAGACAGACCAGCAGGTGAGGCTTGGCTGTGCGGCCACGGTAATGTCCGGGGGCTTACTGCAGTGAAGGAGAAGCTGCTTCTAACTCATCAACAAGGCAACCAGGTCCCAAAGCTATAGAAGTGCTTGGAATTTGGGGCTACAACATGGACAATCTTTCCTTTTGCCCCCTGAGCCAACAAAACCACCATCATCATCATCCATTACCATATTGCCATCGTTTATCATAAAGGTCCTTAGGATAATTTAATGACACATACAATGAGATATATAGACTTGAATCAGTGCTATATCTAGTTATTCCAGTACCCAGCTGGGCCTGGAAATGTTATTCAATATATATACAAGAGTTTAAGAGACCACGGAGAGGGTCAGATTCAACATTTGATAGGGTACAAGCCTGTACCTATCCAAGAGTAAGATGACAAACAGTTCAAGAGAAAAATAGAAAAATAGAAACAGAGAAAACAAACAATATCAGGCAAAGAAGACGTGGGAGCCAACTGTCCCTTGCAATTGAGTAATTTGTAAAGCAAGTTTGGACACACAATCACTGCAATAAAAATAGTCACAATGGATATACTGCAGAATTATTTAGACGAACAACATACGGAATTCCGTGTTGTCGGATGCACTGGCAATCTAGCCTTCCGACTTCCAGTATACTGCTCGACTGCGGAGCAATACTGACTGATGCTGATATTTCAAAATAGCGTCCTTCGAGAAATTTCCGCCAACTGTGGCAATCGTTCTCATCTGGAGCACTGCTCTCCGTTAACCCGACCAGAGGACTCCTAATCTGGATGTCCTTTATTTCCATCCTTTGCTAATACCGAAGCACGAGGTTCCTACCTCATACCGGGTTTGCACCACGAGGAAGTAATACAACAGTCCCAGATTCGATCAACGTTAACTTGCGGACCCCCACAGGCGCTTCAATAAACAAAACAGGCAACTTATTACCATGTCCTGATGATGATCCCGGTTCATTAGGAGCCAGGGGATCGAAACGTCGTCGACCGTCTAAACAATTCTGCAGTATATCCATTGTGACTATTTTTATTGCAGTGATTGTGTGTCCAAACTTGCTTTACAAATTACTCAATTGCAAGGGACAGTTGGCTCCCACGTCTTCTTTGCCTGATATTGTTTGTTTTCTCTGTTTCTATTTTTCTATTTTTCTCTTGAACTGTTTGTTAGCTTACTCTTGGATAGGTACAGGCTTGTACCCTATCAAATGTTGAATCTGACCCTCTCCGTGGTCTCTTAAACTCTTATATATATATTGAATAACATTTCCAGGCCCGGCTGGGTACTGGAATAACTAGATATAGCACTGATTCAAGTATATATATCTCATTGTATGTGTCATTAAATTATCCTAAGAACCTTTGTTCTCTAGAATAGATTGTCTGCCCATGGTCCGAAGGTATCAATTGGGTTCCCTTGTTATAGTTTAAAAGATCGATTATCATAAGCTCGCTCGTGCCCCTCCCCTGTACTTGGCTGGGGACCATCACCCAGAGAAGGTGTGGCAGTGCTAGAGGGGCTGCTTAATGTCACACGGGTTTAGGGCCTCAAAGCCTCAAGGTTGGGAGAACCACTCCAAGGACAAAGGTCATGGAAGAAAAAAAAAGAGCTTGTGCAGCTAAGATGGCTGGGTACAGGGCAGGCACTAGGTTTAGGCCCTCTCGACTGTGGTGCAGAAGCGGCCAGGAGTAGGCTGGTGCAGTTTGTGCCACCCCGCGGGGACCACACACCCACCGAGCTGCCTATCTGACCAGGCGATCAAAACCAAACACCTACAAAAACCGGCAGTAGGAGCTGAGTGAAAGGGGCAGAATGGTGGTACCAATACTAAACAGTACGGTACTTACAAAGTCCATGCTGTTTAAAATATCCAAACAGCGTAAAGCATCTGAACTGCCACTGGGCGGAGCCAACGCAGCAACGAGGAGGCCACCCCATACGTGCAAAGCACGCCAGAAACTGGCAACCTTCTGCGGTAGCTGGAAACGTTCTCACCGGATATTTAAGAACTGCTTCAAGTGCTTCATGACACCGAGTGAGAAACAAAGGGCACTGAGGAAAAGAAAGCAAAAAGAACCAGGTGAACTAGCGAGGGCAGTCAAACTTGCAACAATTATCACAATAAAGAAGAAGAAGCAAAAAGGGGCACATAGGGCACACAGATATATGTGGTCACAGTACACAAGAGCACGACCAGCCCCAGGAGAGGAACTCCAGTGGTTTGGGCTCCAGGGATACATCTAAAATGTCGGCCCAGAGACTGTGATATACAGCTCCCTAAAACCCAATATACAAGTATTTTACTAGAACAAGGGCTGGCGCGGTAGAAAACATAGGCTGTCCCTCACCACAGATAGAGGGACCAGAAGCAAAGCCATCTACATTCTCACACTACAGAAAGTGTAGCCAGCTCCAGCCTAGATGCATCAACCATCGCGAAAATGGCAGAACGGGCGGACACTGCCTTAGAAAGAACACCAGTAACCAAAACATGCCTATTTGAAGATACACGGGACTTCAAAAGAAGATGCATCGCAGAAAACGGTACTACAATTACATGGTTCTTAGGGGCGATCCCGCTGGTGTATAAGCAGTGTGCGACCCCATTTTGTGAATGCCTATGGGAGAGGCAGGAACCACTGATGTTATTGTTCTCTTCAATAATGTACAATGACGAGATGGCCGAACCGGCAGACACTACATCAAAAGAAGTAAACACACAGAGAAGACCAGCTACCGAAATTTGCCCAGGACAGAGACAATGGCCTCAGAAGTCATAGAGATCTCTTCAACAATGAGTAATGGTGAAATCAGCACAATGGCAAAACAACAGCAAAAGCAGAGGGACATGGACCAATCCTAACTGCTGCTCCCAGATAGAGGGAAGAAGGCACCTCAACAATGCCACAACCTAGGCAACAAGTTGGAGTTGAAGCAATGATCCACCACTCAGCCAACCTCAAGTGCAACATGAAATATAGCTCGGTAAACAAATGGAACACACATTAGTTCAGCACCGCAAAGAAATGGCAACGAATTGCTGAAGGAAACCTGGCCGACCAGGGCCATGGAGAAAACAACACGGAAGCAGAAAGAATGACGGCCCCAAGTTGAACTCCAAGGGAGGATCACTCGCCAAAATATAGCTCGACAAGCTGGCAATCGCACAAGCTTAAAATTCTAGTGGAGGTTACACATATGCTCGACCAGAGCGTGCTGTCAGTCGACAAGAAGTTAGAGACACTCAATATGAAAATCGATCACTGGATTAACAACAATAAGGATAACACTATGATAGCTACCAACAAGAGTGAGGCTATAATTGAGAAACTAACCACACCACTGAATCTATTAACAATGTTAATCAAACAATGCAAACTCACACACGAAAGCAACTCACAGTACGAGAAACCCCTCTTCAACAAGTGCTAGGGGTATGAAGGATAAAGAACAGCCAGACAACGTGTTGGCACATTCGGAACACAAAGCACAAACAACCAGCGGGGAGAGATTGTGTGACACCAGCAAGAGGCCACAACAAACCAAAATTCCGACTTCATCATGCTCTCAAGAAGAAGAAATTGACCTTGATTTGCCCCAGCAGAGGCCAACGATATTAGTAGTGTTAGAGAAGGCTTTGAGATGACGAAAAGGGCCTAGCAGGCAACCAAGGCAGACGCTGGGGTGATGGTTATGATGACACAGCTTACCCGAAGGCAAAAGAAAAAGCTACAAAATCGCATAAGGCCTACAAAAAAAAAGACCAACCGCTTTTGTAACGGACAAAAAGAAAAAACACAACAAATCTCAGTATACGATAACTCAGAAAAATAGGAGGGCAAGACCGGAAAAATAAAGATCAGAGGCGGAGAAGATTTCCCCCATTTCCTTCCCAAAAATATGGACTGAGATACCATGCGAACGGGGGCTACAACGTAAAAACCTGAGTCATGGGCAGAAATGAAATAAAAAACACCAACATATAAAGGATCACACATACAACTGGATACCTTAGAGAAATGGGAAAACCACACACAAAGGCATTCAATGATCAAATTAGGTCATATTCGCTGGTGGTGAATAGTAATATCGAGGGC
This sequence comes from Lissotriton helveticus, assembly GCF_964261635.1. Taxonomy (NCBI): domain Eukaryota; kingdom Metazoa; phylum Chordata; class Amphibia; order Caudata; family Salamandridae; genus Lissotriton; species Lissotriton helveticus. Next base: position 2,107,172,110 of record NC_136065.1, read on the forward strand.
AGGGAAGTCAAACAAACAATCCACAAGTCATCAGAACTCCCTACCATGCCACCGGCGACAGCAAAGGAGGAGTTAGGAACAGGAAGAGGAGTAATCAGGCAGGGAGAACATTATAGAAGACCACAGCCAAATAACTTGCAAAGCATAGCAGAGCAGAACCAGGGACGGAAAATTAGAACTAATGCAGAGAACTGGCCCACACAAAGCTCAATCATACAATGCTTAATGGTTGAAAGTGAGCACGATAAAATCGGCAAATGTTCCATGCGCAGAGACATCTTATACAGGACCGAACGTGCATAAAGCGAACAAGGCCCTAGAACAGAAGTTCGGCAGCCTAACAAGAATGAACGTCAAACTCCCAAACCACAAACCAGCAGAGAAAAGGGAGTAAGTGAAGAGCATTTGCCGGCAACTGCATCCAGAGAGCAAATGTTCACCCCTGAATTTAAGACTAAAGGCGTCTGGGTTACTTTAAACAGGTCTAACATCATGTACCTCTTACAAAATATACCCACCCTATTCTACCTCACCACAGCACACTTGACCTCTGTGAAATTCAAGAGCTACCCAGACACCAGCCAAAGAGAATCAGCACTAACTGAATGGACATACAGCACTCACGTTCAGAACATTCATAAAGAAAGTGAACAATTAAAAGAATGGGGCATATTTATTAACAAACCAACCGCTGAAGAATATTCTCATGTTCTATCAGAGAGGCATTATCCATTTGGCCAGCACAAAGAAACAATTATTATCCTGAAAGGGACCCAAAAGATAACAGCAGCAATTAGGGGAAGAACGATCTCAGTTCAATTGACAAGGAGCAGAAGTGAAAATCACCTTATGGATTAACAAACAACGCACACTCGTTTGGAATAATCCGATTGGGCCTGGCTTCCCACAGCTCTCATAATAAAGGGACGTTTGAACTCCTAGGACAGATGGAGGAAACACAAAACTCCCAAAAACCACGCTAAACATAATTAGCTCGAATGTGGAAGGCCTGTCTTCCATCACAGCAGCCACAGAGACACTGGAGTATCTTTACACCAGCGACATACTTTGCTTTCAAGAAACATGGTTGATCATCCCTATCCTGATCCTGGGGTTCCAAACAATTTGCATCCTGGCACACAAAGCAATCTGTTTGGAAGACCAATGGGTGGCCTAGCAATATATGTGAAACTGGATCTGCAAATAAAAGTCAAAGAATGGACCTACAACTCTCGGGATGTTCAGATCTTCAGCAAGAATGGACTCGTACTGGATGTAAGAACCACCACACTCTCCCTTATAAGCCTGAACGGTAATCCCCAAAGAGATGTAAAAACAACCAATATCAAGAACATCATTGAACAATTAAAAACATTCTTATATGAGCAACCGGGGACAAGTGTATAGTGGTTGGAGACTTAAACACCCGAGACCTGGGCCAATCTAAAGCAACCCAGGGCGACCATTAATGATCCTTAGTACAAGCTTGCCTCACAGAATTTGACCTGGGATCGGATGATCTAGAAGGGACCAATGGGTGCAAATCAATTCACACTTTCAAAGACATTTCAACTCTAGACTATATCTTTTTAAGTAAAGACCGGCTAAAAAGACGAATACGTTATAAGGTCCAGCAAAGAAGTGAAAGTGACCACCACCCCATTTCCATAGATGTCAACTTGGGAGCAATAACACACAAGAATTATAAATCAGCAGGCTGCTCTCTTGAATAAAACGTGGGGTCTTTAACAAAAAGAACCAAATGGGATCCAGCCAGCATGGATAAGTACTGCAGCTGGAAAACAGCCCATATGTCCCAGACTTGGAGTAACAAAGCAGGCCTAATAGAGAAGTGTTCCTCATTGCTAGACAAACTACATGGAGCACTATTGCTCCAATAACACAGAAAGCAACCCGTAGCACCCACAAGAAGGACACTATCGTCCCCCAAGGCGAGGGAGTTATTGGAGAGCAACGTAAGTGCCGACTTGCGGTATCAAAACACAGAAAGGAGAAGACTCACAGCAGAGAAAAAAATATGAGAGAGACAAGGAAACAGAATAAAATAATTGTCTGGATCCTGAAACAACAACAAACTCAGAAACACTGGAAACACATCTATGCTTTGTTACCGCTCACTAAGTCCAGGGAATTCTGGAGTTATGTAAATGGCTTAACAAATACAACAACCAGTAAGGTGAACATCGCACCAGCCAATATAAGGGACAGGCACTCAAAAAACCTATACGTAGATCCCGATAAAACAAGGGCCATCAGTGCAACCTCATTGGTCAACACAGTAGAAGGCCTGGAAGACAGTCAAATAATAGTCACTAAGTCGGAAACCTTGAAGATCTTGGAGAGCATTTGGAGGGATGGGACCTCTGGGCCGAATGGAATACCTGGTGGCATTTTTAAAGAAGATGGAACCTTTTGGGCTCCTTGGATTCTCAATCAGTTCAATGAATGCCTCACTACAGCTATCATCCCTGATGCTTGGAAGACTCCATCCTTCATCCTATACACAAAAATGGTAATCCTACCCGACCTGAGAACTAGAGGCTAATAGCCCTACTGGACGTCGATGGCAAAGCCTATGCAAAAGTGCTTTGCCTGATACTGGTATAGCTACCTGAAATCCAGGTGGTTGTGGAGGCGACTGCTACAGGAACAAGGAGGTTCAAATGGCCCTGGTCTTGTCTTTTAAACCCACTTCCAAAGCTGCCTTCTCCCTCATTGTCATATGCAAGGCCCAAGATATAGCATGAGCTGTATCTGCTGCAATGCAAGGAAATCCTCTCCGGAAGTGATGTTTAACCAGCGCCTCCATCTGGCCCAGGTGTACTCCTCCCCATACTGGAGCGCTTTCTCTGCATCTGCAAGCTATAGTTCACTCATGTGAAATGATGCAAGTGAGCCCTGCCCTGCCTTTTCTTTGGAACTGGTTGTCATAGAGGTTATTTTATTTTCAGAGAATCCGGTAATCATGTTCATTTGTCTGTCAATCCTTTAGTCTGTGTTGGACCAGGAGGCTGTTCTGGGTTCTGATGCGGTAGAGCTCGATGAGGCCATATTCGGAACATAACATTTTTGGGGGGAATAGTAAGAATCCATATCAGGTTTGATTGCTAACTTATAGTTGTGGTTATTGTTGTAGTTGGTCCCATCTGTAGGGTCATGTCTTAGGCCTGCCTTTGCAGCCTGTGAGTGCAGTTTTAAACTGCCATTTCTACCTGCTAAACCTTCCTTTTTAATATATACAAGCCACCCCTAGAGTAGGCCATAAACAGGCCACAGGATTACAATAGTAAAGGGTGCAGTGTATTTAAAAAGTAGGACATGTGCTTTTAACTTTTACATGTCCTGGTAGTGAAAACCTCCTAAATTCATTTTTCACTACTGCAAAGTCTGTCTCTCCCATATGATAACATTGGGTTGCTTTATTACATTTAATAAGCGATAACCTTTAATTAGGAGCAGGTTAGAATGTCAAGTTTGGTTTCTAAAGAATTGCAATTTAAAACCTTCTTTAATGGCAAAGTCTGATTTTAAATCACAATTCTGAAAATGCTTATTTTAGAAGTTTGCAATTTTCTTTTCCTAACCATTTGTTGCTTTCAGCATGCATCCTGGGTCACACGACTACGTGTAGCTGGCAGTTGGTCTTTGTGTATGGCTCCCAGACAGTGAGACAAACGGGGCATAGGTGTTGGCAGGATGCGCCATCTCTTTGATAGGAGGGTGGAGCTGTCACCACACTTGCACATCATACAGACTCTACCTCAGGGTACTCACAAATGGTTTCACTCTAGTCGTTTGTGCCCCCAAACCAGCAGGGGCCAGGGCAAGGAGGCTGGAAATTCCAGACACCTCTGTAGGGGGAGCCTCTAGAAATGTCTCCTACTTCACAGCTGGCACCAAGGATAAATATTGGACCCTTAGACCCAACTCTTCAGTACATATCTGTACCTATGGAGAACTCGGAAGGAGGACTGCTGTGTTGCTACTCTGTTGCCCTGCTGCCAGAGTGAGAAGGACCGGACCTGCATCTAGAACCCAGGACCACCAGACAGACAATGACAGGACCACCAGACAGACTCCAATGGCTAGCTCGCTGGCCTTCTGATCAGAGCCTCAGGGACAGAAAAGGCTCCAACCCCTTGAACAATGTACCTGGACTCTGCCTGCTGTGAGTCGTGTACCCCCCACAAATGGTGCCACTCCAGTCCTGGAGTCTTGAAAGTGAGCCTGAAGGTGTTATGCAAGCCCAGCTGGGGTCTCTTGGGCAGAACCGATGCAGCGTGCCACATCTGCTTGCAGCGCTGCATCAGAACCACCACAGTGTGACGCATCCCTGATGCCAGTTCCTGCAGCTGTTTGGGACCGCTGCTGCGCAATAGCTCCTCGATGTTAGACCTCGCATCGCAGCCTTACAACTCCCTGAAACCACCGCTGTATAACGTAACTTCAAAACAGGAACACGCATCACAGGCCACAGCTCCCCGGAATTGCCGCTGCGTAGCGCTTCCTCAACTAAGGACCTCTCATCGCAGCACTCTGTAATTGCAACTGCCCCTGCACAACGTATACTCAATGCGAGATCTCACTTGTGACTTTGTCCCGGTCTAGTGCAACTAGATAATCATAGTTTATGGTTTGTCCTTTTAATCATTATTTTTCCTTAAATCTTATCTCCAGTTCTACTAATTGAATTTTTGTCGTTTTGGTGTCAAATAATGTATTACATTTTATTATATTTTCCTAAATTGGTGTGGGATTTTTCATGAGTTGTATTGGCACTTTATACCTTTTTGAAGTAATGTATAAATACTTTACACATTGCCTCTAATGTTAAGCCTGACTGCTTTTGTGCCAAGCGACCAGAGGATGAAGTACATGTTAATTTTGAGGTTGCTTGTGTTTCACCCTGACAAGAATTGTGGTTGCTGCTTGAGTAGGGTTCCACCCACCTCAACCAGTAACCCAATTTCCTACAGTTTTGTATCTATCTTTAAGTGACGAGTGGAAGTCATGGTAGCTTTAGAGTTCTATGTTGTGAAGCACCATCCACATTTCTTTCAACTTCGGTCTAAACCAGATCTTGTTAGGCTTTAGACGATGAAATCGACTTTGTTTCCAAAGGGAGGAGATCGGCTGATGATTATAACTTCTCAATAATACTTAGGGATCACTTGCTGCATTTATATCCCCAGAGTTTGCTGAGGATACAAGCTGTTCAATCAAGACATGACTCCATTTTCAGTAAATAAAAAATATTCAGAACTTGTTTTCATCTCGTAGAGGGACTAAAAGGCCATTTCAAAGGCGCACAAAAATGAGACCAGCATACAGCAATTATGAGTTCTGCCATACATGGGGCGTATCAGTAAAAATAATAGCGAGAGAATTGCCTGTAAGATGTGTGAAGCATTAATGTTTAGAGTAGAAAGGAAAAATTGTTCCTTGTTTCAGGTAGTGTTAGAGAGGGATTTTCAAAATGCAGGTTTTAATGTCCTAGAAAAATGGTTTGTGTAGTATCAGTGCTTACATGAACTCGAGGATCAATGAACAAGTCAAAAACCTGATGGTTTTCTTTGAGGTGGGCTATAAATTGAGAAGGGTTAAGTTACTTTAACAAAAAGAGGTACTATTGCGGGATGTTGACTTGTATCCAGACTAACACATTTTAGTGACATCCTAATGATAATAGCGAGCCCACCATCCTGTTTACTTGTGCGGTATGAATAGTAACTGGAGTTAGTTGGAATCAAACCATGTGGTACGAGGCCACGATAACCAGTGTGATTGCTATCTATATGATTGATTATTGATGGGCGTACCCTCGGCTGTTGTAGAGACTATTGATTCAGGGGTGAGGTTACACAGAATAAATGTGGAAAGTGTAGGTGTTCTGTGTGATAGAAAGGCATTGTAATGTTCTGGGTTTAAGTTTATCTCTTGTGTTCTTGTGGAGCAAGGCTTGGGAGAAAAAGAAGTACTCCAGTCTCATTTAGTGTCACTCAAACGTGATCCATGTTTATTTAAATAAGATACATCTACAGGATCACCACCAGCTTCAGATAGTCAATGTCCCAGGAACCAACAACCCCTGCATTACATAACGCCAGTCAATAACATTTACGCTGGATGACACATGGCAGCATTCCAAATGTTACTCCCTTACACCCATTGCAATAACATTTCCATGCATTAAAGGTAAAGTAAGTAACTGATCAAACCCTCCCTTCTACAAAGTTACAGTCAACGCACCCCTCCCCCCCACCACATTCAGACACACACAAAAATACCCAAAAACCACTCAATGTAGCTCATGGGCTAGCTCACCTTTCACGGCCTTAATTTTTCCTGATATTTCCCTACCTTTCTCTAACTATTCCCACATACCTCCTTTATCTCCTATCTACATCTTAACCCTGTATCAATCATCTTTATTCCACCTCTTCCCTAAAACCTTTGTCTCAACTAATCTGTTGGACTTTTCATAACACTCAACCCACTGTTTGTTAACCGGGGCCTTCCCTTCCCCAGTTTCTCTGGAGTATATAGCGTGACCTATGGTTTCCGAGTATAGAAGTTAGACGGAGCTACTGCAGTTTGTGGTGATATTCAGGTTCTGCTTGCCACTGGGCTATTGGTTCTTTACGGACACAGTGTCCCTAGCTTGCAAAATCAACAGTATGTTCCTTATTTTTTTGAGATACTTCTTTCTCTACTTACTAGTGTGAGCTTTTCATCCATGGTAATTCCATTCGTTCAGAAAGCTAGGATGCATGATTTAGAATAGCGGCTGTGTTGGGCCACTGTCCATAAGTAATAGAGGCCACTGAGCTCCTAGTAGAGAAGACTTCTGAGAAATAGGATCACCCTACTGTAATTGTCTTGGCGCTGCTGGGGAGTGACTGCCAGCACTTGGCTTAAGGCCAGCAATGGGAGCATTATGGTGAGCAATTTCAAACTGCAGTTAAAATTCCTGAAAGTCTCTACCAATAGCAGAAACATTACTTGGATAAAGCCCTTTAGGTCTTAGCATCTATCTTCGCTAGATTCATCATCACCACTTCTAGTGCAGTAAAGAAATTATACTGATGCATTCTTAACATCTTCTTTTCCCTAGACATGGCTGCTCAATGTTACTCCCACAGGGTAACCTACTCCAGGTTGGTAGATCTCAGCGAAGACCAATCGTTGTAACTGTAACATGCTTATTTTTGTAGTGACTGGGGTGAATGGCATGTAATGAGAGCACTGTTAAATAAAGTCATAAAGACTGAGGATTAAATTGCGGCCCCGGGGACTGGAATAGCTTCTCGTTTTAATAAGCGGGTAGCAGGTCACAGTTAGAGTCAGAATTCTGCTTGCATAGGTAACCGCCCTTGTATATCCATCCACAAATTTCTGCACCTTACTACGCACCGGCCACATAGACAGCATCCATTGCCAAGTCTGTAGACTTAATTTTCTCAAAATAGTGTATATTTATCTCGGGAAACAAAATGCTTTTGCAGCTCAAAAGTCCTTCTGATTACATTTTCCCTGGTCCTATGGTGTAGAGGTCTTCAGTTGGTTCTCAGGTTTACTGGGTGAAAGTTACAAATTTAGGGAGGAAGCAACTGTAGATAACGCTACAGAAAAACCATCTGAGTTACAGCAAGCTTGTAGGTGCAGCCCTGCCAAATACCACGCATCGGGCATTAGACTAACACTTTTCAGTGTGGTTGTCTGCATCACCGCACTGAAATGGAAAGTCACGCATTAATAGTGCCCCCTGGCCTCTCAAAACAAGCCAGAGCACCGCTAAATTAACATAATGACAGACAGAAAGCTGTCAGCTCGCGGTCTGCACTGCTTGCAGGCTGGCTTGGAGGGAGGGGGAGCTGGCTCAGTTCTCTCTGGGCTAAATCAGGTGAGGTAACAATGTTACTAATTCGTCGGCGCAGTTGCGCAAACCGTTTCTGCAAACACTGTGCGTGACTATTGACTTGACTCGGACTGCCATAGTGTAACGATGTAGTCACCCCCGACCCGTCCACTGTCGAAGTGATGGTGCCTCAACAGGCATTGCAGCCTGCAGAACTGCACAGCGAATCCAGCAGCACTGAGGCCAGAGGCCATGATCATAATGCAGCTCCCTTCCTCGACTTGAGGACTGGACTACCACCACTACTGCAGGTAGAAGTCATCACAGCAGGCTGGCCCATTAGTCCGAGCCGTTGCAGCCACCAGGCGCATTCACCGAATTGCTGCTCGTTGCCTCGCTCGCTGGCAGCTGTTGCAAAAGTAGGTGCCTGGAGTGACTGGTTACTAATCCTAGTTGCTTATGCTGCTATATTAAAGCTTTATAAAAAAATGTGCCTCTAGCACGGTGGCGAGGTCATGAATGTGATCATTCTTCATCTTCTGCGTCGGTCTTCTCAGCAGTCTTCAAGGCGGTTAGCCACAGTAAGTTGCGGCTAGGCAGTAATAGCTCATATTTGGTCGGGTGAAGCTGAGGCAGAGACATCTTAAGAGTTTTGGGGGCCCTGGGTCAAACATATTTTAGGGGCCACTGTTTGGAACAGCTTCTGAATTTATGATCCAGTTTCAGCTCTTTCATGCCCTCTTTGGCCAGGTTCCGCAGTGCACAAGCACACTCGTCCACATTCTACATCTGATATTCATGTATAGTGTGTGTTTTCAATATTGTAACACAGCAGCAGCTCACTAATATTATCACAAATAATCTCTGTGACAACCTCCCATTTCACATATGTGAGGTCTTGTTTTGATCAAAAAGAAACTTATTTTATGGCTGTTGCATTAAACATAAACACAAAATGTCTCTGCAAAATGTTTGCAATAGACTCTCACACATCACCCATGTTAAACAAATATAAAGGAAAACAGTATCTACAACAATTTGTTTAAGAATTATTCTAGGTCATCAAGGCAAGACCCTCTGCGGAACAAAGCAGGCTCTATTAGGGGGCCCCAGAAAGGCTGGGGTCCTGGGCCAGAGCCCACTTTGCCCATGCATTAAAACGTCTGGGCTAAGGTGCAGCAAAGCCAGCACAATGGGGACCGTTGTGGTGATGTCAATGGCCGACAGGATCGTGTCCTCTTCACCAGAGTCTTCCTTTCCTTCCCCGCACAGCCCTTCTCTCCCGCCTCGCATGGATCTTGGGGTGGCCTTATACAGTAGTTGGTTGGGGCAGGTAGAACGGCCGTCAATCACCTCCCAGCCCCACTGCAACAAACTCTTCCTCCTGACTAGAGACGTGTGTAGCAGCACACTTGTAGAACTTCACCGATAGCCCCCAGGTCCAACAGGGGCCATGGTTCAGTAGTCATGCCCAAAGCAGGCATTGTTCCTGAGCACCTTTTCAGTGGTCAGGTCTTTGTTTTGCTTTCTCTGTTTCTTGTTCATTTATTCTTTTTTTACATGTATTATCTTGTGGGTTATTAAGTTCATTTGTTTACTTTTTCATAATGGCAGGGAGGAGAAATCCCTGTTTTACAGACAGAGAATTGTCAGTCATGGTGGATGAAATTATTAGAGTAGTCCAAAAAGTGTGCACTAAAAGGAGCCCAATAAGAGAACTCCAATCTTCACTATCTGGCACTCAGCAGTTAGGTCAGTGGGAAACTCCGTCACGGGGAGCGGGTTAGTGGTGGAAACAGGGAGGGGCACACAAAGGTGGGCACTCCCTCCACTCTGGGCTGAAAACCAGCCAAAGGCATGTTTGAATGAGTATTAAACACTCAACCACTGCATGTGTACGCTGCACAGGAATGTGCGTGTGTTGATTAGCAAAGACAAATGACCTATTGGTACCTCACACCCCCATATCAGGGCCCCCTTGAGATACAGCATTGCAACAACATCACATTGCAATCAGCATCTTGAACTTTGGAGCTCGGGATAGGTGTGGTTGGGACACTGGGTCCAGTATTTACCATTCTGAGTGTTCTCCACAAATGACCTCTGTTTCAGAAGGACTAAGGCATTAATGATAAGTGAGGCAAAAGCGTTCATTAACCCTTGGTCAGGCTTTTTCCCAGGTGAGGGTTCATACCTGCCTGCCGTTAGCTGCCAAGGTGTCAGATTGCTATATGTGACATTTGAATCATTTCATTGTAATTATGAGTCAGCCGCAGCAGGCCCTTGCACCAGTTTAAAGATCTTCTTAGAGTTTCTCGTTGCTCATATGGTTCTAATATCTGATATTTATATGTTTCCATTACCTTCATTGCATGATTTTTGCTCGCAGGAAAGTGTCACTCATAGTCGTTGTAATATCACTCATAATTGCACTGAAATTATGAAAATATCCCATATAGCAATCTCAAACCTTGACAGCTATGCAGGTGCTACAGCATTCATGAAGGTGTTGACCTTTTTGGGGTTGTTCAATGCACTCTTCTTACTAAAGATGTGTCCAAAGAATTCTGGAACGAGTTTAAAGTACTAATCTAGCAGAGTATCTCGTATTAAACCACTCTCAGTCTCTGGAACACATCTATTAGCTTGCTAGAGTGTTGTTTAACACTGTCTATATCAAGATGCCATTGCACATACTTTTGTCCACAGGCTGGCCAGTCAGTACCTTGCATAGTACATTTTCTAAACCTTAGCTGTGAATGATGGACTCAAACTCAGGCACTGGTAGAGAAACATCACATGGCAGAAAAAGTTGTACTTCAAGACTTGCTAAGTTAGTACTGGTAATGTCTTGTTCTAATGCCTCGTTTGGTGATGAAATACACCTCTGAGCCAAGCAAATATTGTGTTATTAGTGGGTTAGGTGGCATTGTATTTTGATTTCCCTGAGGCATTGGTTGGTCTGCTTTGCAGGTACATTTGTCGAAACCCATTTTTTAAAATAAAGTTCTTATTGATTTTCACATAAACAATCCAAAGAGCAGAAATTCACCACTGGCGCGCACATCTCTATCAAATGAAAGGAATATCTGCAATAAACAAAAGCAACGAAAAAACATTCCCCAACCCCCACCCTCCAACATCGCTCTCACAATCTTTATGTATGGAATAGCAAACATATACTTGTGATTGTACTGGTTTTTGAAACAGCAGGCCACAACTTTGTGTCCACAGCTCAAGGGGGACCCCGTCCTGGCAATCCCACAGACCCTTCAGGGTGTTCTAGTTCCCTTTATATCAAACAAAAATGAAGGAGGCCCCCTATTGTTACAGGTCTGGGACCAGGGGGGATACTTGAACGAAATGAAAAAAGGTCCCTAAGGGAGTCACAAAGTGATCTCTACTACAAAAGAAAGCCCGATTTTTCCGGACAATACCAATCTCACAATTATTGTTACCTACACCGTTTCACAGAACCATAGAGGTTTCAAGAAAATATAGCACACAGTCACATTTGATATAATACTTAAAGTCACACAATACCTATTATAGAGCAAAATTAATAAAAAGGAGAAAGAGATTGTTTATGCAAAGTAGTACAAGTGTATATTTATTCAGCAATGTTATCGTATTTTGACAAACTGGCAAAATCAATCCTTATTATTAAAAGTACATTCAATAACAACAATATTGTAAAAAACATAAAAAGCAATAATTAAAATGTTCATCAGAACAGGGGTCGACGCAGCGTTTCGGTTAGGAATCTCAATTAAAAACCTTCTTCAGGACCAGTTCTGAGGTATATTTAATTCCTCGGACTTGAGTGAGTCAAGAAGCCCATTTGATGATTAGGGAAGTGGATTCGAACTGTAAAATGTATATGTTGATTAATCTTCACATGGTTATACTCATGTTCACGCTTGTGTAATAGGAGCCACCAATATCCATTCGTATGCTTAATATAGTTTTGCCAATTTTAATCAGTGGCAGATCGCGGTAGCTGTAGCCTTCTTAATCCGCTAATCTTGTCAACAGCGTTATTGTGGGGGTTGACCTCCCACTTATCATACCGGGTCGGCCTCCCTGCTCCTATACCGACAGCGTTCCTAGGATTCTGTTATCATCAAACATTTGATCGCTGTAGCTGTAGCCTTCTTAATTGGCTAATCTTGTCAACAGCGTTATTGTGGGGGTTGACCTCCCACTTATCATACCGGGTCGGCCTCCCTGCTCCTATTCCGACAGCGTTCCTAGGATTCTGTTATCATCAAACGTTTGATGATAACAGAATCCTAGGAACGCTGTCGGAATAGGAGCAGGGAGGCCGACCCGGTATGATAAGTGGGAGGTCCACCCCCACAATAACGCTGTTGACAAGATTAGCCGATTAAGAAGGTTACAGTACAGCTACAGCGATCTGCCACAGATTAAAATTGGCAAAACTATATTAAGCATACGAATGGATATTGGTGGCTCCTATTACACAAGCGTGAACATGAGTATAACCATGTGAAGATTAATCAACATATAAATTTTACAGTTCGAATCCACTTCCCTAATCATCAAATGGGCTTCTTGACTCACTCAAGTCCGAGGAATTAAATATACCTCAGAACTGGTCCTGAAGAAGGTTTTTAATTGAGATTCCTAACCGAAACGCTGCGTCGACCCCCTGTTCTGATGAACATTTTCATTATTGCTTTTTATGTTTTTTACAATATTGTTGTTATTGAATGTACTTTTAATAATAAGGATTGATTTTGCCAGTTTGTCAAAATACGATAACATTGCTGAATAAATATACACTTGTACTACTTTGCATAAACAATCTCTTTCTCCTTTTTATTAATTTTGCTCTATAATAGGTATTGTGTGACTTTAAGTATTATATCAAATGTGACTGTGTGCTATATTTTCTTGAAACCTCTATGGTTCTGTGAAACGGTGTAGGTAACAATAATTGTGAGATTGGTATTGTCCGGAAAAATAGGGCTTCCTTGTGTAGTAGAGATCACTTCGTGACTCCCTTAGGGACTTTTTTCATTTCGTTCTAGTTCCATTTATATACCATCCGGGTCGGCCCCTAACCTCCTGGTCTTTTTTTTCCTGTATACCATATGCCCCAGAGTAGTAAGAACATCACCCCTCCACTCCAAATCATCTTCCACTTTCTCATCCTGCTTCAGGGACATCTCTTGCACAACAGCTGACTCCGAATTTCGACATTCGTACCCATTCTTATGGGGGTGGGGGCCTGTAAAAGAGGAGACCCTGTAAAAGGAATTACCTACTTAGTTTGTTGGGGTCAGCTCGAGGCCCAGCAGCACCAGCTGTGGGGTAATTGTCCAATACAGTACTATAACCGGGTAATGCCACACCACACAAATAAAACTTGCTGCAGCATCACCACATCTACTACACCTTTCTGGCCTGTGTTCATAAATGTGGTGCAGTGTCTTTGGTGAAAGGTAAGTTTGGTGGATAAATTTGTACTGGATAAGCTTAAACTGGGCGTTTGAGCTGTCTGACGGAACCCTGATGTGGATTTTCTTCCAGTGGCGGGCCGATAGAGGTTCCCCAAAGCTCTCCCCCATTTTGCACAGTCTTCAGTATCACCATAGGACTATCCTCACGAAATGCTCAGTACACATGGGATATCAGCCGACACCCCCAGCAAGTGACAGAAGCAACATCAACACTTAAGAGGGTTCTGGTTCATCCAGAAAACATGGATATATTCCCATGACCATCGCTGACAGTTTCGCTTACTGCAAGTTTTTCCCCTCCTTTAAGGCGAAGGAGTCAAAGGCATCCTCTCAGATTATAAAGCTGCCCCAAGCACATCACAGCCGCCCTCATTCCGTTTTTGTAACAACATCACCTGTGCTATTTGTATGCAAGGCCTTAGGTCCCAGATTGGCTTATGTAGGAAGTATGGTACACATTGTACCAACTTCTTGACCTTCACCTACCAAACTTGACACACCTGACCCAATATATACGGTGTATCCGGGGTCCCCCCACCCCATAAGTAATGTGGGTAAAGACTGGCTCTCATAGGATCCCTTCAGCAACTGCTTCTCCCAGTTATCATCCGGATCCATCCAGTGTATGGCGTTTGCAAATGCGCCGCCATATAGTAAAGTTCTGTATGTTGAATTTCCATGCCTCCCCTTTCCCAAGTTTGTCTGAGCATTGGTAATTGAATTCTTTTTCTCTTGGTAGCCTACAGGAAATTAAGGATGATCCAACTCCAGGAAAAAGTGCCTAGGGATGTTGTAGAGTGTGTTTTGTGATACATATAAGCAACGACGTAGCACCTCTATTTTTAGGTCTCGCCTACGCAGGGCGCATGCGCTGCATCGGAAGAACTATAGCCGTCGCTCTGGTAATTTTCAAGCACACACTCGTGCTTGTGGTGGCATCCACCTTGCGGGAGCGAGCAGGGGCCCGCCACAAGCACGAGTGCAGTGCTTGAAAATTAGCAGGCTGCGCGCGCACGCACCACTCCCGGGCTCTCTCTCTCGCTCTCGCTCTCTTGCTCTCCTCTTGCTTTCTCTCTCTTTGTCTCACCGCTCTCTTTTTCCCGCTCCCTCTCTCCCCCTCTCTTGCTCTCTTTCCATCACTTCAATTAAAAGAACACTTAAGGCTTTAAAAGAACAAACATCAAATTAATTGCAACAAGGGGCAGTCCTTTATTACTCTGACTCGGCGCACTTCCAGGGAAGGTGCACTTTTCGCGACTTCATCTAAATTAGCAAACTCTGTATCGCTTTTCATTACGGGGACGGGTCAGGGCCAAGTGTTTCGCGCCTGGCACTGTTTACATGTTAATGATCCTAAACACAGGGCCTCTGTTGCACTGGGCTGGCTGCCACCTCTCGGAGCTGTAAATTCAGGCCACGCTGCGAGAGCATCGTCTTCTGCCTTCCACAACGCTAGCTTTTGTGTTCCTTCTTCTACTCTGTGTGTCCTAATTAGGGAGCTGCATATAAATTAAGACATGCAAATGCGCCGATACAGTTCTCAACTTAAAATGGTTGCCATACCCTTTTGAAAAGAAACAATTGTAAAGTCCTTAACATATGGCTGATCGCCGACTTGTGAATCTGTATGTAGACATACTTGAAACTGATAATAGACATACTATTCTGTAGCCACCAAAGACACAGATGCTCCAGTGACAAGGACTCTTTTGTTGAACGTTGCTGGCCAATGGTTCTACAGTATATGCAAGTCTCTTCCCAACGGGGTGATGATTTAGACTACTTGGCTATCACTACTTCACAAGAAGTATATTTCCTCCTCAAGTCAATGAAGATGTTAAAAGTTTAGCACTGTGTAGGGCCATAATTGAAAAGATGAACTCAACTATGTATCAACTCAAACCTGCACCACTTAGTCACGTGGTATGATGGGTAATGACAGCGGAATCTGATCATTCAGAGTTGTTTCTCCTTCAGCCTATTACATCAAAATACGAGGCAACCTGGGAGGTTCCAATCCAGCATCCTAGATTTGGCAAAAGTAAACCTATTGGCCACTGCTTGCAATGATATGATGGAGACTGTGAAAGACAGATAAGCAAAGGATGGGCCAATAGCAATGCATGTGTACATGGTATGTAGAGAGATTTGGAATGAGAGCACTGGAGTTGGGAAAGTAATAATTGTGGCATCAGAGGTAAAGATTTCTTGCACCCTGATAATTGCCCAGCCGAGTGATTGTCATGCCTGACGTGCGCAGTCAGGAGAGTGCTGGTAAAATTTTTATAAATTTTGGTTTGCCCCTCAGCCCAGCGATAATTTTAACATTATTTTTCGTGCTATACTGCTTTTAATACAACATTTGTTCGAATTGTTTTTACTTGCCTTGCTGCTACTCGCCCATTAGCACTTTCTCATCCTGACCACGCCCACACCTCAGTCCACCGCGGGGTTTCCCCGTTTGATGTGGAGGGTGCTGGCGTGTCAGATCTTCTGCCTCTCTGGTTGGTGGGGTGTTTCGGGGACGGAGCTTGGACGGTCATTGACCCAGAGTCAGCTGCCTACTTAAAGCCGATGCATTCCCTCTCGTGCAGCGGGCGCGCCACTGGTGCGCCAAAGGCAAGCCCGTCTGCACCCAACCGGCACCAGGGGCCGTGACCCCTGGTCCTAGTGGGATGCACAGACTTGTTTATTCATCTAGCCCATTACTTGCTTACTGCTCCCACCCTCCATGACTGCACATTACTACATCCAGGCAACAGGGAGGAAATCTGCGTATGCTGTGGTCTCTCACTCGACACAACCCAGATACCTTCAACCTCTCTAACGGACAACATAAATAATAATAATAATAAACTTGCCGCACCAAACATAAAGGAATTCTCTTTCTTCAGCACAAATTGCCGCTCCCTCCCGAAGCATAAAACCGACATCTTCGAACTTTTGGTCAATGATCAACCAGACGCCTTATTCCTCACGGAAACATGGCTCCATGAGAGTTCTGGCCCAGATGTTGCTTCCGGCCTGCCTCCCAACTACGCTATAGTTAGGAAGGATAGGGGCCACAAAATAGGTCGGGGCATAGTCATCATTTTTAAAAAGGATTTTTAGTGGAAATACGAAACTTTAACAGTTACGAATTGTGAAGCAGCATTATTCAAACTGCCTTAACCGATAATTTCACCCTCTCTGGAATACTTGTGTACCGTCCCCCCGGGCCCTCCGCTCCTTGGGCCCATCCTTTCCCTGCCTTATAACCCCCCTACTCATGAGCTCCGCCAATTTCTCAATTCTGGGTGACCTAAACCTAAACCTACACCTTGACGACCCAAGATGTAAAACCAGTACAAATCTCATCTCTGATTTGGCAGGCTTAAACAAACTTACACAATTCTGGCCCCCTGCACGAGGCAGGCCACTTACTAGATCCTATCCTCTCCAACCTACCCAGCATTTGCTGCTCCTCTGTGCTCCCCCTATGTTGGTCGAACCATTTATCACCAGGTTCAATCTGGTACCTCCTGACAGCTCTGTGTTCGCTACTCCTACCTTAAGGACATTAACAAGAGACTGGAAAAAACGTGACCTGACTGTCTTAAACAAAATCTTGTGCTCTAACATGCCCATCACCAAACATAGGGTGAATATGCTTTCTGAAACTGTGCAAAAATGGCTCCTCGATGCCATAGACACCTGTCTTCCTCTTTCTAAAAAAAGGGTAAAAAACATCGCCCCCCAGCACCCTGGTTTACTGACACTCTAAAAATAGAAAAGGCCAATTGTAAAGTGCTGGAACATAAATGGAGAAGGAATTATGCTCAAGAGTCTAAAATTATCTATAAAAAGGCCAAAAAAGTCTACCACAATCTCTGCAAATCAGCCTGTGCTGAGTATATTTCAACAACTATCTCTGACACCCTGAACTGCTCTAAAACATGTTTTGGTATGGTAAAGGTTCTCGCTGGTTCTGCCACCCTACCCCACCCACTCAATAAACGACAATGTGAGGATCTAGCATCCTTCTTCGTCCAGAAAGTCGAAAAAATGTAATCTGATATTACGAGCCCATGGTACGCCAACCCCCCTCCTTTGCTACCTACTAGCTCCCAACAAACCGCATCTGCACTACCCGTAGTGGACTCTACCCATCCTGACCAGGACATGGTGTCTTGCGCCCACCCAAACAACCTGGACACTTGGCCCCTACTCAATGCAGCCTCCTTTCAAAGACTCCTAGATAGTGTCAAATCTGGATCACCCAAGGACCCCTTGCCTATCTCTTTGCTCAAGCAGCTTGAGTAACCATCTCTGCTTGCCCTTATGGGCATTTTAAATGCCTCCCTACAGGAAGCCACAGTTCCACCAGACTGGAAGCCCACCTTGGTGATCCCTCTCCTAAAAAAGGCCAACGCCGACCCCGATTTACCCTCCAACTATCGGCCTATCTCCGTCCTACCGGCTTTTTCCAAAATCTGGGAGAAACATATCCACTCTCAGCTCTCGAATGTTGTTGAAACGAATAAGCTCCCTCACCCATCACAATCTGGCTTCAGAGCTGGTTTCTCTACAGAAACAACTTTACTGGGGGTAACGGAAAGGCTGCGGCGTCATATGGATGCTGGTGATACGGTCAACCTCATTTTACTAGACCTGAGCGCGGCATTCGACACGGTATCCCACACCATACTAGTAAAAACTTTAAGATCTCTAGGTGTCAGCGGCTCAGCCTTGAACTGGCTCATTTCCTTTCTCGCCAACCGTACTTTTCAAATCTTTTCCCCAATATCCCGCTCCAACATCCATCCTTCACCCTACAGGGTCCCTCAGGGCTCCATCCTTAGCCCTTTACTCTTTAACCTATATGTGAGACCCCTAGCCAACGTCACGGAAGAGGCAGGGCTGTCCCTGTTTTCCTACGCGAACGACTCCCAGATGATTTTTTCTCTCTCCATTAAGAGTGCGGCCGGGCCATCTCCCCTTCATCTTGGCTTGGGTAAAATTGCATCATGGATGCAGACTAACTACCTTAAGCTCAATGGAGAGAAAACTGAGGTCCTTATCCTTGGAAAAAACAAAGATCTCTGGAGCCCACAACACTGGCCCGATGAAATGGGAGTACTCCCACAGACCTCCAGCCAAGTTTGCAATTTAGGTGTCATCATCGATGACTCGCTCACTATGCACCAGCAGGCAGTCAAGGTAACCGCAACTTGCTTTACCATCTTGAAATGGCTAAAAAAGATCATCTGGATGCTGCCCGAGTCCACTCAGAGAACAGTAGTCCATGCTCTTATCACCTCGAGACTGGATTACGGCAACTTTCTCTACCTCGGTTCCAACAAGGAAATTACTCGCAGGCTGCAGATGGTGCAGAACTCTGCGGCAAGACTACTCTGCATGGTCCCCAGAGCTACCTCTGTCTCAAGTCATCTGCGGGACTTACATTGTCTCAGGCTGGATAACCAAATCAAGTTCAAAGCCCTGAGCTACATGTTCAAAATCAAAACTGGAGTTGCCTCTCAATATCTGCAGTCTCTGGTCAGCCCCTTCGCTCATCCACTCAAGAGAAATTCTCTGTGCCCAGAATCAAATTATCTCGGATGGGAGGCAGATCGTTTGCATACCTCGGTCCCTCACTATGGAACTCACTTCCCGCAGCCATCCGGAATGAAACGGTATACACACTATTTCGCAAATCCCTTAAGACTTGGCTTTTTAACCAGTAACCTAATAGGCTGCGATACATTTTTCTGATCTGCTGCGGTGCCGGGAAACCCTTTTTAGGTAGCTGCCACGCCTTATAAATGTAATAATAATAATAATAATAGGTTGTGACTTAATTTTTTCTGAATAACAATTATTACTGCCATTTGAAAGGAGAGACAATTTACAATTACATCATGTAATGTAAAAGAGAGAGACCATTGTTGACTTCATTTGTAGTGTTTTGAAATATTTTGTGTGTAGTGAATGAATAGACTTAGTTGTCCTCCTTCTTATGTGAAATATAACGTAACAAGAAATGCAGAATCAACTTGAGAGTGAGCTATGGTTCAGGGCAAATTGTAGATGGGAGTGAGCGTGTGTGTGAAGGTGAATTGTCTCTGCCAATCCAGTAGCAACCTAAATCCAAAAACTCTTACTGAATTTCATGTTTTGCCAAAGGGGTTCCCAACAAGACCCTTGAACTTTCAGTGAGTAGGATTTTGAGATATTTGAAATGAAATTAATTACCCACCTGCTCCTGCCCACTCCTCAGTACTAGGGACCCTTTAAAAAATTGGAACGCAAAGCCCAATTTAATTATAAATCTAGGGATACACTTGGGGACTCATTATGATGTTGGGACGAAAGCCTCTGCCTGACACCGACTCGTAAGCTGTACCAACCGACTTGCAGTTGGCTTTCCGACTGCCGGATTACGATGCGACCGAACATTGTTCGGTTGGAGTCCCATTGTTCCCTATTGGGGTTCGTGTTTCGCCCAGTCAAACGGACTTAACACAGGTTCCTATGGGGAAATGGAGTGTTTGCGGAAAACCCTGCACCCTGTCGCAGGCACCCCAGTGCAGGGTTTTACAGGGGGTCTCTTAGGTACCCCCTCGGCCATCAACCGTAGGCCAAGGGGCTAAGGGGGCCCTGCCAGGGGCCCCCAAATTCACTTTCTGACAGCCTTTCCGTATCAGACTGGCTGATGTGGAAAGGCTGTTTGAAATCGACATTGTAATCCCAAGAGCAGAAATGCTGTCCATAGGGGTGTACAATGCGGTTCAGACCGACACAAATACTTCGCTAGTTTTTTTCTTAACTTCTTTTTCTTATTTTCAGATATATACACTTAATTCGCAGTCGGTGCATCATACAGATTGAGTACATTTACATCGCATCGTATATATCATGAACTCCCAAGCAATGTCCAGTAAAGGCATAGCATATTGACGATAAGGAAAGAAGAATCAATACAGTTATTTCCAAAGTCTTCCATCTTTTCCAATTTACACCTCCTATCTCATTATACATATACATTTTTTCCCTGTTTTTCACCTATTGTTTTTCAAATCAAACAGTAGAAGGCAATATTAGGCATCTACATTATCCTCTCCATCACATCCCGCATTCTTCCAGCACACAGCGACCTCTGTCCCTTCTGTCTGGCACACATTTTGTTTTCAGAGCATTATGGCGATTCTCTCGGGTGGGTGATTAAGTAGCATGTCAACGGGGCCCATATATCCCTGGGTCTGGAGGCCAAGGGTAGTAGTTCAGCATAGATCGCAGAGCGCTCCTGACAAGTTACCAGGTCAGCAATCCAATCCTTAAATTTAGGTGCCCTCCCCCTACCCCACCGGCAGGCCACCCTCCTCTTTGCCATCTGGAGCGCCAATGCAACAAATTTGCGATGCTCTGCTCGCAAGGGCTTGACATAACCCAGTAGGGCCATCAGAGGAGTAGGTTCTAAGGTTGTGGCGATCATTAGTTGCAAAGCGTGAAAAACTTGTTCCCAGTATGCTTTCACTTCAGGGCAGTCCTGTGCCAGGCGTAGAAAGTCGGCACCTTCAGCCCTACACCTATCACACCTGTCAGGCTCTCTTAGCTTATATTTGTACATCTTGGCCGGGGTATAATACAGTCTGTGTAGGTATTTATAATGTAATATGCGGAGCCTACTGCTGGCCGATACCCGCTCAGTCTGGAGACAGCAAAACTCCCAGTGCTCATCAATTAAGGCAAACCCAAGTTCCTCATCCCATCTCGTGTGTGATGGTGTGGCTGGCAGCTCCCTCTGTGTGTGTGTACTGTCTTATATATCAGGGAGAACAAAAGAAGAGAAGTTTCCCTTGAGACAATGCTAAGTGAAGGTTACGATACCAAGCCTCACAATGTCATAAGTACATACAATAGAAACATATAGGTAGTTAAAAATTCATTTATTTTGAATAACTTAAAAACACAGGAGTAAATTTCACTAATCTAGATCCCTAGTCTTAAAACACGGTTAAAACAATACACACAATTGCGACCTGCACAATTGAGAAGAAAAGACAGAACAGGTACAACATGCAATTGTTGAATACAGTTTGTATATTCTGGCTCCGTAGTGATAACACCTATATTGTATTGCTATGACATCAGCATATCAACTCTGGTGTTGGAGACTTGAATTATACCACTCTGTGCGTCGACGCGTTTCGGTGGGTTCTCCTTATAGTTACCACCTTTATCAAGACCAATGGTAAGCTGTCACAATCAGGGGGTATATGTAATTGCCCTTGAGTGATTGCCTTGCGGTCCCTGTTTCTTACGATAGTCTATGACGTATGTTGGTTTAAAAACAGTGCCTCTTCTTCAGCCCTTTCTATGTAAAATCAGGAGGAAGGATATCCTGAAGGGTAGTACGTAGTTCCACTGTCAACAGTACTTCTTTAATGGCCTGTTGCGAAGACTACCTGATGAAAGTTGCATCTCTGGGGTTCTGCGTCGTTTAGACGTAGCTATCCCTAACATTAGTTGTAATGGAGCCAATGCTTGCGGTTCTGCCGGAAAATCAGGAGTGAGTGAACGAAACCCTTGTCTAAGCCTAATATACACGAATACTCCGCTAGTTGCTCGGAACCGATTTGGAATGACCGTGCATTTTACATTCCGACCTCGAACATCGTAGTCGGTCGGAATGTAAACCGACTGAGTCAGTCAGAAGGCTGCAACTCGGTCCAAGAGATTCTGACTGTCGGGAGGAGGCTTTCCGCACGACATCATAATGAGCCCCTTGATGCGCAAATATGTATGAAAGTATGAGTATTTCTATAATACGAGCCTGCATAGGAGTGCCGTATTTAGTGGCAGGCATAGGTGGTGGGTACATTTTCAAGATCATGTACAAAATGAAGGAGGGGAATGCAGAATTCCATGCAGGAGGACCTCGACGAGAGATGATACCGTGGTTGGGTCTGTGGTTGTTCATTAGATCTTGAAACCCACAATTTAGGGCATCCATTTTAGCGGAGTACCTGACTTTACTTTGTGCGCTTGCTCATTTCTTTTGTTGGCTGTGACATTTTGGGAGCTCTGGCTGTGTTTTGAGCGGGTACCAACCATAATATACAGCAATGCATGGACACGTAGATGCTCTGTCACCACACTGAGATGCTGAGAATAAATGTGCTGTATTCCTTCACCTTTAGGCTTCCAGGGGTAACGTGCTAACCATGTGATCCGAAGCGGGTGCCATCCAGCAACAAGGAAAATGGGGACGGTGGGCGAAGTGCACGTGGTCCCCAGCGGGAAGGTCTACAGGCAGATCTTTGACGCGGAGGTACGTGGAAGGAAAACCTGTAAACCAAGGGTGTCTTTGTGGAAAAAGAAAGCAGTGCATGTTTTGTTCGTTATAATCCATATGGTTTCGTACCCAGTCAAAAAACGTATTCGAAGTATTACCTAGGGCAACCACAAATCATTCAAAGTACAGATGTTTTATTCTCTAATTCTGTGTGTTCAAGGTGTACGCGTTTCATATATTGTAGTAGGTGACGTATGACCGCCTGAGCCCTTTGTGGTAATTTCGTGCCATACGGACTTTCACAATAATTGTCTTTTGAATGTGCTCTCTTCGTGTCTAAATATTTCACTGTGACTTCAAATATATTCCCTGTATGGACTGTAGTAGAATGCGGTGGTGTTAATGGAATTTTACAAACATATGAACAACATATTAGTGGATAATTATATCCAAACCATGTGAGCCAAGGCAATTATTTTAATTATAAAAAAAAGCAGATAACATAGTCTGATCCCCGCTCTACCCCTCTCTTTGGTTTGATCCTATGTATGCTCAATTACAAAAACACATTAAAGAAATAAACACTAAGAAAATTACACTAAAAAGGGTCATGCTTCAAAAGGGAAAATAACCTCTCTTTTGTTACAACCTGCTTTTGTGCGCTTTGACGGTGTAGGCTGTGCTTTAATATTAAATAATCATTGTTTCTTTCTTTTTTTATAGATTACTTTTTAATGAATATATCAGTTAGCCTCCTTTCGAGATACTTCAAATGAATGTGGGGTTTGTAGTCTTTCCTGTCTCAAATCTTTCCTTGTCTTTCTAGGGGCACTTAATAAGGGTTTGCACCTGTCAGCCGCCTGGATTCAGCAGTGGGTCATCTATGTAACAGTAGTTTCAGGCTCAAACAAACAAGCTTCATTCGTGACTTGGAATGTTTGATATGAGTTTAGCCTTGTCTCTGAGTGTTCGGTTTCATATGAAAAGATCCATTCTCAGCAGTTGTTAGAAGTTGTGTAAATAAGGGGTTTGTGTGTGCACAGAGGGTGTGATGGGTCTGGAGCACAGGTTTGCTTTGGTCATTATTGTTCTTAATACGTCTGGTTGACACTGGAACCAGGACAATAGCAGCAGGTGACACACTGGGGTTTCCAGAACATGGAATTCAGCTTGTGTGACGTTTGAGATACAATCCGTGTCTCCATTCATTCACGTTAGCTTTAGTTTGTTCGATAACTAGGTGCTTTCCTGTCTCTTTAGTAGATAACTAGCTGCTTTCCGTACATCTCTAGTAGATAACTAGGTGCTTTCCTGTCTCTTTAGTAGATAACTAGGTGCTTTCCTGTCTCTTTAGTAGATAACTAGCTGCTTTCCGTACATCTCTAGTAGATAACTAGGTGCTTTCCTGTCTCTTTAGTAGATAACTAGGTGCTTTCCTGTCTCTTTAGTAGATAACTAGGTGCTTTCCGTGCATCTCTAGTAGATAACTAGGTGCTTCCCCGTCTCTTTAGTAGATACCTAGTTGCTTTCCATGCATCTCTAGTAAATAACTAGGTGCTTTCCATGTCTCTTCAGTAGATAACTAGGTGCTTTCCATGTCTCTTCAGTAGATAACTAGGTGCTTTCCGTGTCTCTTCAGTAGATAATTAGGTGCTTTCCATGTCTCTTCAATAGATAACTAGGTGCTTTCCGTGTCTCCAAAACAAAAGGGGAGCGTAGAGGTACTGATAGAATCACCCTCCAAACGGAACTTTTATAATCAAGGAGATTCTATCGAAAAAGTGAAAAAGTGAAATATTTTTAATTTTTAAGATACTATTTCTCTAGTGAACGTGCTAGGCTCTCTCTTAAAGGTGGAAAGACCAGAGCGCAATGTGCTTTTTAAAATACCCCTCACACACTAAAAAAATCCAATAGTGTCATGCTTCATCATAGGGGTCTTCCCGCCCCTATAACGGGACGGGGCGTGCTACGACCAAACGAATACGCGGGAGCACTTATATTGTGACAGTGACTATGTGTGAGTGCACAGGTGTCAGTGAAAGCTAGCTACTGCTCTACCTCACAACCCCTTCTTAACGTTCCCAGCTAGAGAAGCGAATAAAGTATTTTTTCTACTACGCCAGGGAATTTTTAACTTTTTTATAAATCACTTTTTGAGGTCCCTACACTTTCACTGACACCTGTGCACTCACACATGGTCACTGTCACAATATAAGTGCTCCCGCGTATTCGTTTGGTCTTTCCATGCATCTCTAGTAGATAACTAGGTGCTTTCCATGTCTCTTCAGTAGATAACTAGGGGCTCTCGTGTCTTTTTAGTAACGTGGATTTGTGGAGCGTAAACCTATCACCCCTGAGGGTATCCAGACGCTGAGTAGGTGCAGGCTCTGCTTGTAGGTTCAGGTGAACAGTCAGGTTTCAGTTGCTTGCGGAATTCCATATGTGATGTGGGTTCCCTGATGTGCCTGTGGAGGTTGTTCTAGGATTTGCCTGCTAGGTAGCAGAATGCTCTGCCTCCTGTTTTGCTTCTGTGGATTCAGCAGGCGGGTGAATGCGAGTGATGCAGAGAATAGGTTCCTGGTTGGTTGGTGGAAGAGTAGGCTCTGCTAGGTGGGATCCAGGTTGTATAATGCCTTGTAGGTGTGGGTGAGCATCTTGAACTGGCTTTGTTTCTGAATGGGGAGCCAATGTAGTTCTCGGAGGTGAGGCTTGATGTGAATGCAGCGAGGAATGTTGCGGTTGCGTTTTGGATGGTTTGCAGCTTGTGTAGCAGGTATGCAAAAATATATTTATTTATTTATTTATAAAGGTTTATATCGCGCGGACTAGATCCCGAAGGATATCAGAGCGCTTTATAGTTGTAGGGAAGGTAACAATCAGAACTTGAGTCAAACATGGGTAGTAAAATAAACATAAGATCAATAGTTCACGCGTTCCCGTACTTCAATCTGCTTGTGATGAGGACCTGGGTGACAGTCTTTCTGGTGTCTGGGGGGAGCTATTTGATGAGTTTTCAGAGCACTCGTTGGATGTGAAAGCAGGCAGAGGTAACGACATTGATTTGATGTCTCATGGTGAGGTTGGTGTCCTTGATAATGCCAAGGTTTCAGGCATGGTTGGAGGGCTTGGGGGTGGGGCCTAGTTCTGTGGGCCAACAGGTGGAGTCCCACAGTGAGCTTTTGTTCCTGAACATCAGCACTTACGTCTTGTCAGCCTTAAGTGTGAGGTAATTTGCTCTCATCGAGATGGTCATGCACATTTTGAAGTTACTTTTGGTGGTGTTGGTGACTTCGGTGAGGGATAGAATGAGTTGGTGTGTCATCGGCATATGAGATGATTTTGAGTTTGTGGGCCTGAATGATGCTTGCTAGAAGAGTCATGTATATGTTGGAGAGATTAGGGCTGAATGAGAAGCCTTCCGGAACCCTGCAGAGGAGGTCATTGGATTCTGAGGTGAACGGTGGGATCTTGACCCGTTGCATTCTTCCGATCAGGAAGGAGGCAATCCACTTGAGAGATAGGCCTTGAATTCTAGTTCCTTGAGTTTAGAGATGAATGTGTGGTGGGAGACTGTGTCAAAGGCGGCGGATAGGTTGAGGAGGATGAGTGCCACAGTCTGGCCTCAATCTAGTATGGTGTGAATGTCACCTGAAGCTGCGATGAGGGCTGTCTCAGTGCTGTGGTTGCTTCGCAAACCTGATTGTGAGATGTCCAGGAGTTCAATGTGCTGGGAGAGCTTATGGTTGATTGACTTTTCTATTCCTTTGACTGGGAAGGGGATAAGGGAGATGGGTCAGTAGTTGTTGAGAACTTCAGGGACAGAGGACGGTTTCATGAGGAGTGGGGTGATTTTTGTGTGTTTTCAGGCATCCAGGAAAGTGGCTTTAGCGATATAGAGGTGTTGATGGTTTTAAGTGCTGTGCTTATCTTGGGTCCCCCTAGGTTGAAGAAGCGGTGGGGACATGGGTCTGTGGGAGCCCCCAAGTGAATGGATGTCATCATAGCGGCTGTATCTTTATTGGTCAATAGGGTCCACTCAGTGAGTGGGGTGCCCCAGGCGGTGGAGGTCTGAGATGAGATGAGGTCGGTAGGGTGTGGTTGAGGGTCGAAGTTCCTGTAGATTTTAAATATCTTGTTGTGGAGGAAGTCAGAGAGTTGGTTGTAGAATCCTTGTGACAGGGTGATGGAGTTGGAGATGGCTGCAGGATGGGTGATTTTCTTAACGATGATGAAGAGTTGTTTGTGTTTGTTAATGTCTTCAATCCTTTGGGTCAGAGCTTTCTTCTTGGCCTCTTTCAGATCATGGTGATAGATCCTTAGAGATCTTAGAGGCATTCCTGGAAGCGGACACTTGAGAGGTTCTCCATTTTCTCTCTAACTGTTTGCATCATCTCTTGGACTCTCAGAGTACGCCGTGTACCAGCTTGCTTGTTCATTTGTCCTCTTCGGGTTGACATTTTTGTGGGGTGTGAGGAAGTTGATGCTGTTGGAGATCCAGTTATTGAAATAATCTGTGTTTCTATTAGTGTCATTGGCAAAGACTGGGGGTGGAGCTGGAGGGTGTTGAGCCATGAGACTTTGGTCCCATTCTTCCATCTGGGGCTAGGGTGGGTAGCCTCTCCATCTGCCCGGTGGGTGCGGTAGAGATGTTGATGTGTATGATGAAGTGGTCCGTCCATGTGAGCAGGGACCTTGATTTTGTTGCTGTTTGTAAAGATGGGTCCCGCGGCATGTGTGGGCCCTTTCATAAGCTGAGTGAGGCCGATGTTTTATAGGCTGTCTAGTAGGTCTGTGGTGTTGGAGTCTGTGGGGTTGTCAAGACGGAAGTTGAGGTCACCTAGGAATAAGACGTCTTTGGAGTTTATGGCTAAGGAGATGATGAGGTTGGTTAGGAGGTCGCTGAAGTTGCTGCAGGATCCTGGTGGACAGTATGTAAGGATTCCTCTGATGGTGGATTTGCCATCTGTCTGGAACTTGAAATGTAGGTGTTCTATGAAAGTAGTTAATGGGTCGTTGGTGGCAGTGCATTTGATGGTGTCTCTGTCTCTGTGAATGATGGCAATGCCTCCTTCAGGTTTCGTTGTTCAGCCCTGATACAGGATCTTGTATCCTGGTGGGATGGCGTTGGTGATGTCTGGGGCAGATGAAGGGTTGAGCCTGGTCTCGGTGAGCAAGAAGAATCCTGGTGCGTGGGCGTACTAGCTCGCTTGTTTGTTTCTCCTCTTCAGGTCGACGTTTTTTAGGTGTGCAAGGATGTTGGCTCTGGTGGAGACCCATTGTTTGAAACAATCTGTGTTTCTGTTAGTGTTGTTGGAGAAGACTGGGGGTGGAGCTGGAGGGCAATGAACCATGCGACTTCGGTCACATTCTTCCATCTGGGGTTGGGGTGGGTAGCCTCTCTGTCGGTGTGGTGGGTGCAGTTGAGATGTTGAAGTGTGTGATAAAGTGGTCTGTCCATGTGAGCGGTGACCTTGATTTTGTCGCTGGAGGTAAAGATGAGGTCCAGGGTGTGTTCCGTGGCGTATGTGGGCCGTTTCACAAGCTGAGTGAGGCTGATGTTTTGTAGGCTGTCCCATAGGTCTGTGGTGTTGGAGTCTGTGGGATCATCAAGATGGAAGTTGAGGTCACCTATCAGTAAGACGTTTTTGGAGTTTATGGTGAAGGGGGTGATGAGGTCGGTTAAGAGGTCGCTGAAGTTGTTTCAGGATCACAGTGGCCAGTATGCTAGAATCCCTCTGATGGCGGATTTGCCGTTTGTCTGGAACTTGAAATGTAGGTGTTCTATGAAAGTAGTTGATGGGTCGTTTGAGGTGGTGCATTTAGTGATATCTCTGTCTTTGTGGATGATGGCAATGCCTACTCCAGGTTTCGTAGTTCGGTCCTGGCGCAGGACTTTATATCCCAGTGGGATGGTTTTGGAGATGTCTGGGGCAGATGAAAGGTTGAGCCAGGTCTCGGTGAGGAAGAAGGGGTCTGGTGCATGGGTGTGGATGTGGTCCCACACCTCAGTGGCGTGCTTGTTAAGAGAGCAAGTGTTGAGGAGCATGCATGCGAGCGATTGTTGGTGAGCGGTGTGAAGTTGTGCTGAGCGGTGTCAAGTTGTGCATAGTTTGGGTGTTGGGGGTGGAGTCAGCAGTGGTGCTGTGTGAGTGGGTGTGGCTGGGGGATGAGAGTGCAACAGCAGGTGAAGCAGCATTGTAAGCATGTGAAAGGACCACCATGGATTGTGGTGCGGCATGACAGCCTGGGTCTTGTGGGTGCCTGGGCATTGCAGCGCAGGTCTGGCGAGGAGCACACCCTATGGTGTAGCATGACTCCCATTTGGGTGTATGGGGGCTCCTTTTTCTAAGGGAGCAGACCCCGCTACCCTAGTGTCTGTCTGACCTCTTCCCCCTCTCTTGGAAGTAACTGCATAATCTTGTTCTAGAAGCGGCAGTGTAAGCTAGTGAAAGGGCCACCGTGGATTGGGTTGAGGCAGCATTGGTCTTGGCGGCATCTGGTGTTGAGTCGAAGGAGTTCTTCAAGGGGAGTTGCTGTGGGTGACCCGAGGACCAAAGGTCCTGGTGCTCTGCGCGGTCCAGCCGTGGACTGACGCAGGTGCACCAGTGGCGTGCCAACTGCACGATCATGCTGCAGCCTGCATTATGTCAGTCCTGGAGTTGGCAGGGCTTCATTTCTGCAGGAACGGGGAGAGCGGGAACTGGGCAGCGGTGATGCCTCTTAGCGCAGGAACAACAATCAAGCTGGAAAAGGGCAAACTTGTCCAGACACAGGAACAGGCATGCTGTGGCTCACTCAGTGCCTAAGTGCCTACTTAGTGTGGTCACGCTGTGGCATGCATTAAGTAGGCCTTGGGGTGAGTGGGGCTTCGTATCGGCGGGAAGTGAAAGTCACTGAAAAAAGTGCTATGGTGTGGCCAGCGCAGGCCACGTCATAGCGCTGTTTTGTGTTAGTTAGGAGGGGCTGGGCAATAAACTCAACCTGGGGGAAGGGGTCGAAGAGACTCGAATCGGCTCAACATCCTGTGATTCTGGACTTCCAGTAACGTTCACCCATGCTGAACAGCAGGGCCGGACTGGGAACCAAAACCGGCCCTGGCAAAGTGCTCGGCCGGCCCCCCCCTCCCCACTCGGGGGGGGGGGGGGGTTGGAGGTGCCGCCAAGTGCTTTGCTAGGGCCGGTTTTCGGCCGATTTTGTTGCAGGGCCGATTTTGCAGCTATGCTGCAAAAACGGCCCTCTAACAAAATCGCCCCCCAGGAGCTCAAATACGGCCCTCACCCTTGCGGCGCACCGGGGGATTGCCCGGTGCCCGCTATGGCCAGTCCGGGCCTGCTGAACAGCAAATGTGTTACTAGACAACATGGCTTAAAGACATTGACATTGACAAGACAAATATCTCTGGCATTGCTGAGACCGGTAGTTTTGCCAATACTTGTTTGTTTGTTTTTCTTTGTTTTCAAGCTCTCCATAGGAGTACTTGTGTTTTCAGGCCGTCTCCCTTGTACACATGCACACATACCACAAAAATGTATGCACATGTACATAAACGAATATAATCCTTAAAAAGTTGTTAAAACACAAACAGCACTTGTTTATTTATTTTTTTGCACAATCCGATGGTATTGGAGTGCTCGTGCCATCATCCGTCTTGCCGCAGCATGAATTCAAGCGGACGGTATTGGAGCACTTTAAGTGATCACCAGTTACATCACGCAATGACACATTCATTTTTGTCACTGCTCCCGATTCAACGAAGGTTTTTTTCCCCGTTGTTGCTTGCCCATCTCCCCATCCCCTCCTGCTCCCTGCTGGACGTGTTTTCCCCACAACCTCACTAGTCGCTGCTGCTTTTTTTTCCATGAGCCAATTGTATTAGAGTGCTTGTTGTTCCGGCCTCCAGTTTGCCATAGTGCTAAAACAAGCCGATGGTCTTGGAGCGCTTTGAGTGCTCACCAGTTACATTACAAAATTGACACATTCATTGTCCTAGGCAGGGGGAAGCGTAAGTGATTTGCCCAGAATCCCAAACTGTTCAGCCGACCCTAAAATAAAAATAAAAAGCCCCTAGTTCCCCTGTCAGCTACTCTGGCCATTACGCCATATCCTCACCTCACTTCGAAGCTCCTCAACTGTTTCTCACTATCATTTCACATTTGCTCAGCAAGACCCAGTCAATGCAGAACAAGCACTGGCAAAGCCAATAGATCTAGGCAATGCCTGAGCTACTGGCCTTGTCACTGTGAATGTCTTTTAGCCATGTTGTCTAGCAGCACATCCACTGTCTAGCTTGGCTGAAAGTCACTGAAAAAAGAGCTATCATGTGGGCAGCGCAGGCCATGTCATAGTGCTTTTTTGTGTTCGGATGGGCAGGACAAAAAAACTCAACATGGGGGGGGCTCAACATCCTGTGATTCTGGCTTTCAGTAACTTTCAGCAATTCGGAACAGCAGATGTGCTACTAGACAAGATGACTGAAAGACATTCAGCTTTGTCAGGAATGGCGTGATCCGATGATCATGTTGCTCTATGTCAGGGGTCTACAAACTGGGGGGCGGGGCCTCCTAGTGGGCCCTGAAGTGATCCCAGGGGGTGCACGAGGCTCTGATCAAAGAAGCATTATGCTGATAGAGGTGCTTTGTTTTTAATAGAAAAAAATGAGTGGTTGTGTTATAAATATCCTAGCTAAGAGTATGTGTCAAAAGGAACGGACCTCCAAATATTCTTCAAACCCCCCACCCCCATCTCTAACAATCACACTGTGGATACCTTTACCCGTTAGTAAGGTCTGCCTAACCAAAATAGTATGTTTGGCAATCATGTATTTGATTACATTTTTGAAAGGGGTAACAGACCTGAACAGCCATGTTTTAATAAGTTTAGACAAGTGTAAACATTGGGAATTTAATAAAATAATTTAGAAAAATTCTGATGGGGACCCCGATTTTTATTTTTTCAATGTGTGGGCGCTGCAATAAATAGTTTGAAGACCACTGCTCTATGTGCTTCTCAAGCCTTGGTGAACCTGCGACAGATTTGTCTAGTCACCCTGCTCCAAGAAGGTGGATTAATTGTTAGCTCAGTTCCAGACATCAGAATTACCCATGTCAGGTTTTCTAAGCAGAACTAACAGGCTTGTTGGAAAATGAGGGACTCGTACCTCGGACAACAGGTATTTTATCTGGTTAGAAACTTTGTTATTCTTTCAGTAAGAAAGTGGAGGTACTGTGACTGTAGGTGGTTCTCCCATTTGATGGTTCTCTATGGACCTTGGTACGATAAAAACAGGATTTTTGTTATTTTTATGCAAGAACATGAATATAGCAGTGCTTGATTTAACAAGCATTTACAATGCAATGGTCTCGGCATTATTAAAGGTAGAGCTATTGGCATTGCCCATGAATTTTTTATTTTTTTAAAAATCATAAATAAATAGCATTGTCATTTACATTGCCAATAGCTTAATCGTTAAATAAATGGCATTGTCATTTACAATGCCAATAGCTTAATCGCTCGCAAATGCAGGACATATTGCATTTACACCCACACACACATACAGAGCCACCCAGACAGAGCCACCCACACACACACACACAGAGCCACCCACACAGAGCCACACACACACACAGAGACAGACACAGAGACACACACAGAGCCACACACACATAGAGCCCCCCCCCCCACACACACAAAACCCCCCCCCACACACACACAGAGTCACACACAGAGCCCCACACACACAAAGAGTCCCCCCCACACACACACACATAGAGCCCCCCCACACACACATAGAGCCCCCCCACACACACAGAGCCCCCCACACACACAGAGCCCCCCACACACACACAGAGCCTCCCACACACACACACACACACAGCGTCCCCCACACACACACAGAGCCCCACACACACACAGAGCCCCACACACACAGAGCCCCCCCACACACACACAGAGCCACACACAGGCTGTGCGAGGCCGCAGGGTGCCACCCCGAGGTGCTATTGGGGGTTCCGAAGATAGGTTCCTGACCAGTTCCTGGGGAGCCTCTGAGTGGGGACAGAATACCGAATATGTGGGGTACCAGAGTCTCTGTTGGAGGGGGCAGGGGGGCAATCCTCTCTGGGGCAGAGTGCCCCACTGCCTCCGGAGTGGGCACAGTGCCTGCCTCAGTTCTATAAGGGGGTCTCTTCATTTTGTGGGCAGTCGAAACAAGGAGACACCTTGAAGAAGTGAAGAACCCCAGGGTGCGAAAACACGGAGTCCACTGCAGGCTCGTATCACAATGATGCCGAACACTGCTACCGCATACACTGCACAAACTAGTGTGCACATCGTGGTAAAGCAGTGATTTTACTGGTGTCTAATCAAAGGAATCTTCAGAAATAGATGATGGGCGGGCAGTATTGGGCGCTTATTCGACTCCTGGCCCAGACAAGTGCTTCCCCATTTCAGAAGCAAGAATTTTTAAACTACTCTTTCTCCTCACAGGACCGAGGACACCAAACTATAGCAGCGTGCACCAGCACAACACACAATAGCATTCCGTGCTATTCCCTAACTCCTTAGAGCGCTACGAAACCATCCAGCTAGCAACAAGGCACTAGGCAAACGCTGGCAACATATCATTCTTATAACACGTGGTGGCACGCCGTACATATAACATAAAATATTAAGGCTGAACACTTCCTTAAGATAGTATCACAACAATGCAGAATATAACAAAGCATATAGTAAGACGCTGTATCTGAAAATAACACAACCTAGAATAAACAACACAACAGCATCACTCAGCATCGTGTAATATAACATTGCAAACCGGAGCATATAAAATGGGACAGCCCACTATAGCACAGCACAACACAACAGTATACACCACGCTACAACAAAGCAATACATGTAAAAGAATAACATGCCATAGTGCATCATGGCATAGCAATGCATATCAAACATACTACAGCATAGTCTCCCATAGTGTGATATAATTTATCATAACATAGCATAAAAGCATGATGACGTGAAATTATAGTGCAAACCATAGTATAACATCACCTCATACCACAACCCAGCATATAACACAATACAGCACTACGAATATCATGCCAGAGTATAACATAGGATATATTTAGCTATGCTCTGCAATCTTAACAGAACCTCACAGCGCCTCTTATTGTAGCATAAAACATCACAGCATAACATGACAATGCATAGCATAACACAGACGAGTAGCAGCCTCTAGGCGCTTCCCTTACTTGCAAGCCCGGGTAAGGAGCTCCTGTGTCACCGCTTGCAAGGTATGAGGTATGCCAGTGTGAGTTATCTACAGAGTGCAAGGCAGGGCAGGCAGGGCACGGAGCGTCTTCTTGGTGCTGGAGCAGGAGGCGCTTGGAGCTCACAGGCAGCACAGGCTCTGACTGCCTCCGGGCCTGAGGCGGTATTTATAGGTTTGGGGAGACGAGGGCTCTCGCAGCTCCTGGAGTGCGGCGCACTTGGCAAGTGTTCTCGTCTACTCTGACGAAAGCATCCGAGGGGGGGGGAGGCGGCCTGCGGGGCGTAAAAGTAGCCGGAGGGGGGCCATGGGTAGGAGGGCCGAGGAGGATGGATGTGGGACCGGCAAGCGTGTGGGAACCAAACCAAACCCTCCTTCCCCTGAAGCCACCCCGAGACAGGGCAGGAAACCACATACTGTGGCAGGAGGGTGGGCCATGGTGAGAAGTGCCCCGGACGTTTCAGAGTCAGGTTAGCAAACAATGTAGGCGGTGCGGGCCGTGAATAAAAAAATTTAAAAAAGCGCTGAGAAGCAGTCGTAATGCAAACCAGAGCACGTTTGCACCAGCGTATAGCGCCTGCTGGCGCCTCGAGGGCACTTGTGGTCCATGATGCAAGTTAAAATCACTTCATGAACGAGGATAACACAACCCAGCATCACACATAACACTTTAAAACCTTAAAGTAGTAGAAAAACGAGTGAACAGAGGGCAAGAAAAACGAGACAACAGAGGGCAAGAAAAATGAGAGAGCATAGGGCAAGAAAAACGAGTGAACAGAGGGCAAGAAAAATGAGACAACAGAGGGCAAGAAAAACGAGACGAGAGAACAGAGGGCAAGAAAAACAAGAGAACAGAGGGCAGAAATTACTTCGAGAGGAGCGCTCCACACGACCACGTTTCTCCGAGGCGAGGCAGGAATGCCTCGGATAAAGGCACCGTCATTTTGCGATTCGGGGGCTTGTTTTTAGCAGTTGAGTGACGGATGACGTCACGGCTTAAAAACTGCAAAACACACACGCCCCCGAATCGCAAAAAGACGGGGCTTGAACAGAGTGACGCCCCTCCCCTCCAATGGCCAGCCTGCGTTTAGGAAGCCAGCCAATGGAGAGGAGGGGCGGGTTCAAGCCCCCATACTGAAAATCATAAAATCTTCAGCTCCGCCCAGTGCTTACGCAGTGCGACGAGGCCTCGACCTAAAAAGGACTCTTTGCTCTAGTCAGTGTGCATTTCTCTCGTAACTTCTGTAGCCCTTGCTGTATACTTGCTGGTAGTTTTTGTCTGCTGGTTGACGAAGCGGTGGTGGAAGGATAGGTGGTGTGATTTGGACATCGTCTGCCCAGGACCATCGTTTCTTGTTTGCTATCATGGACTTTGATTCCTAACAGGGAAGCAGCGGTGTCGGAAGGGGGGTGCGGTGGGTGCGGGCCGCCCAGAGTGTCATCACTGAGGGGGGTGACAAAATGGCGAAAATATGTGTTTTTAATATAAAATAAAATTATACTTGCAACTTGTAAGTATCTTATTTTTCTTACTTTCCTTTATAATGTCAATGTGGGGGGGTGACAAGAAATTTTAAACACCCGGCGGCAGGGGGATCCAACATTACTACAAGGCCACTCTTTATGCGTCATTGGTCAAACTTTTTTTCTTTAATTCTTCCTTCTTAAGTAACAATCAGCCATCTGGGAAATGTAAATGAAAGTTTTCAAATAATATGCTAGAATCGCTGCCATTGCATGACAATGTAAGTGCACATAAGGGCATACATCAGCTATATATTCATTTGATTTCTTAGAAAAGATCTGAAGCTTAAATTGTTCACTGTAGAACCAGTAGACTTGGGTTTTAATCCCGACTGTTTTACTTGACTACATTGTGTAATCTTGGACAAATCCGGACATCTTCATTAATGTGAGTACTATCTGAATACTATGAAGAAGATGCGAAATAAAGAAAATCACTCCACATGCCTGGGCACAACCACACAATTGAACACCACCCAACATAATTACACTGCACATGATACCATTCAAC
This sequence comes from Lissotriton helveticus, assembly GCF_964261635.1. Lineage (NCBI taxonomy): Eukaryota > Metazoa > Chordata > Amphibia > Caudata > Salamandridae > Lissotriton > Lissotriton helveticus. Next base: position 2,107,208,053 of record NC_136065.1, read on the forward strand.
TCCACATAATTACAATCTACTCACTTCCACATAAATACACCCCACATAAAACCACTCTATGCCACATCGCAACTATCCACATAAATACACTCCACACCCTGCCACATAATTCCAATCAGCATAATTTCACTCAACACTGCACAAATCCAAGCCACACAATTCAACTCCACAGATTTTCATTCCACACTGCATAGTTTGACAATAAACCACACAATTGAACTCAGCAACACAATTACACAACACACCACATACATCCAGTCCACACCACAGAATTCCACATCATATCACAAAATTCAGCAGCACACCACATAATTTGAACTCCACAACACAAAATACCAATCTATATTTCTAGTACACTCAATACCACATCATTACCATCCACATAATTCACTGCACACCAAGCCACATAATTTCACTACACAAATCCACACTACACTATTCCATGCCACACAATTCCACAACTAACATTTCCAACCCAACTCACATAATTCCACTCCACGCCACATACTTCCACTCCACTACATAACACCTGGGTAAAATATCTTGTCATTTACAACGCCAATAGCACTAACTCTTGAAAAAGTGAGACCTATTGGCTCTGCTAATGCTTGTTGATTGATCCTAGCCATCTAGCTTTTTCCGCCCCATTGGCCAAGATGACGTCCTGCAAGCCCTCCCTAAGATGGCGTAATTCATGAGCGCTCCAGATAAGGATCCAGAGCAATAGGGGCCTTGGCACTACCATTGATGATATCTCTGGATACGAAGATCCAAGTGCAGTGGAACTAATGGCGTACCCTTCCCTAAACCAAGGAGGCCTCTGGAAAAAATCATTTTCCTCTACACTCAGACCCCATAGTTCTGCCCCATAAAGTGCAGCCCCCCCCGTTTGGGCCTTGTAGATTTCATCAGCTGGGCAAAGGGGGCCAATGTGCTTTTTTGGCAAATGTATGTATGACTCCAGCTCTATGCCAGACTACTAGGGTGCTCTTTATGAACGGCAAGTCCCAGGATTCAGGTTTGTCTAACCTAATGCCCAGGTAATCAACTCCCGGACTCTTTCCAAAGTTTCAGATCCATCTTAATGCCCCTCTCATCCTGCCTCTCTTGGTATAGACCAGGTATTTGCCCTTGGACTTGTTTATTTCAAGACCAAAGTCTCCGCAAAACTGGGTGAAGTTAACAATCAGATTTTACTGGCCCCTCTTAGTTTTGGACAACAACAACATGTTGTCTACAAAGAGGAGCAAAGGTATTTTTCCCCCGCTAGGGTAGGGGAATTGTTAACACAATTCAATAAATAGGCAATACAGTTGTTTGTGTAAAAGCGGAAAAGGGTTGGGAGAAGGACGCACCCCAGGTGCACACCTTGGTCTGTGGGGAAGGCCTCAGTTAGTTCTCCATTCAAATCAAACCTAATTTTGGCTAAATTCCCCCCATGGAGCAGTCAGATTAAATGCAAAAGATTTGGAGGGGTCCCCATCCCAAGGAGCACCTTTCACAACTTTATTATGGGCACCTAGTCAAATGCGGCACAAAGTCCACTCTGCTAGCGGAGATTTGTTAACTACGCATTACATTGAAAACACGGAATTCATACAAAGATTCCAACTCCGCCACATAGTGGAGTTAGCTACTGCACCCACAACTCTTTGGTAAAACAACTTAACCTTTACATGCTAAAAAGCATATAACTAATTCACAAAAGTGAACTTTGAAAAATATTAAGCATCGAGAGAGGTGATGATTTTGGGGTCAAACCTAACCTTGGAAGGACCAAGCAGATGCTTTGAACACAACAAGCATATCATGCTGAACGATTCGGTGGTGGTCCCATCCTCCTAGTACCACCCCAAGCAAAGTTATGGGCTAAAATACAATGTCAACCAAAGGCCCAGCAAAGCATTATGGGGCGAGATGCTAGAGTGCAGTGAATATTATAGTATTAGCTCTCAGCTGAGCCGGAAGAGCCTACCCCCTGAGGAATTTTTTGATATTGGATACTATAATATTCACTGCACTCTAGAATCTCTCCCCATAATGCTTTGGAGGGCCTTTGGTTGGGATTGTATTTTTGCCCATAACTGACTGTGTTTGGGGTGGTCCTAGGAGGATGGGACCACCACCGTATCATTCAGCATGATGTGCTCTTGGTGTTCAAGGCATCTGCTTGGTTCTCTCCGTAGGTTAGGGAAGACCTCCAAATCATCACCTCTCTCACTACTTGCTTTATTTTCATTTTCACTTTTGTGAGATGACTACATGCATTTTAGCATGTAAAGCTAGAGTTATTTGTTTTTTAACTAAAGGTATTGTTTGCTATATTTTCATTTTCACTATTGTGAAATGACTACATGCATTTTAGAATATAAAGATAACATTTTTTGTTTTACTAAAGGTATGTGAGATTTCTGTTTTATTAATTGGGATGAGATGAGGGGAGTTTCACAAACATGGAATTCATGCAAAATCTCTGTAATAAGCTACTGCACCCACAACCCTATGTTAAAAATGTTACCTTTATGCACTAAAAAGCATATAACCAATTCACAAAAGTGAGCTTTGAAAAATATCAGGCAATGACAGAGGTGATGATTTTGGGGTCCCCCCTAACCTAGGGTGAGGACCAAGCAGATGCCTTGAACACAAAGAGCATATCCTGCTCAACGATTGTGGTGGCCCCATCCTCCTCTAGGACCACCCCGAGCAAAGTTATGGGCAATAATACAATGCCAACCATAGGCCCAGCAAAGCATTATGGGGCGAGATTCTAGAGTGCAGATGAATATTATAGTATTAGCAGTGATGATTTCGGGGTCCCCCCTAACCTAGTGGGAGGACCAAGCAGATGCCTTGAACACAAAGAGCATATCATGCTCAACGATTGTTGTGGTCCCACCCTCCTTGGACCACCCGAGCAAAGTTATGGGCAAAAATACAATGCCAACCAAAGGCCCAGGAAAGCATTATGGGCCGAGATTCTAGAGTGCAGTGAATATTATAGTATTAGCTCTCAGCTGAGCCGGGAGAGCCTGCCCCTTGAGGAATCTTTTGATATTGGATACTATATTATTCACTGTACTCTAGAATCTTTTTTAATTATTTTTTTTATTGCAGAAACATACAGTGCATAATAATTCTTATCAACATTCCTGCTTTGACATTGACAAGGTATAGGTTGATAAGTAAAACATTACACAGCCAGCAGACCCATATCCCGGAGGATGGGCGGCGCTATCCATAAAAGCGATATAGGCATAGTAACAGCGGACAAGTGCAACAATTCAGCAGGAAGTCCTTGCATCTGCGTTTCTGTTTTTACCCCCCCCCTTCCCACCCAGTCCCCAACACAAAAACTGTTATAACCTCAGGAGGCAACATCACATTGTCAGTCCAGTCTTTAACGAATGTTTGTAGCATTTTTCCCACAAGGCGGTATCCAGAATATGCACGCCATCATCAATTAGTGACCCCACGTCCCCGACCCCGTATCCTGCCCTCTCCCATCCAAGTGTACACCATTATTTCCACATTCTAAGTGTTCAGCTATTACAGCTCTCCCCGTGCTTCCCATCTACCGTCTCGGGTCCCTCCGCTTCCCTCACGTCTACTGGCCCGCTCATGATTGTTTTGGTCCTTTCAGAGACCTCTGTCCAGGCCATAATAGCGTCTCCATTTACCCATACTTTGCGGAATTTCCTCGGGCAGCCTCTTGCTTTATATGTAACTTTCTGCCGCCATGTAGACATCTAATCCCTTCCTCCATTCCCTTATCTGAGGTGTATCAGCCGCTCCCCACTTCTTAGCTACGTCTCTTTTGGCCACCACCAAGGCCAGGACCAGAAATATGAGCTGTGGGCGGGGCAAATCTATGTCATTGGTCATTCCTAGTAGGATCAGCTTAGGTTCCAGCGGAATGTCTATCTCCAGTATTTTACTCAATTCAGCAGTGATCTTGCTCCAGTATGCCTGTATGTGTGTGCATGACCATAGTATGTGTAGGAAAGTCCCGTCCACATGCCTGCAGCGTAGGCAGCTAGGATCTGACACCCTCCCCATTTTACATAGCCTTATTCTGTCGTAGTATACCCTGTGTAAGATCTTAAACTGGATTAGGCGTAAGCGTGATTTGATTGCTACATCTCTAGGGTGCATTAGTACTCCCCCCAATCTATTTCATCCATTTCACCCACTTCCTGTTCCCACGTGTCTCTGAGGCTCACCAGTGTGTTCGGTCTATTATTCATGATTGTTTTGTAGGTTAATGAAACCGCCCTCTCTGGGATCTTTTCTTGCAGTAAACGGCCCTCCAATGGTGCGTATTCGGGGAGTGGTTCCCGCAGTGTCACTTCCGCCAAGTAGGCGTGTCTGAGTTGTGTGTATTTAAAAAGTTGCGAGTGTTGTAGCCCAAATTCGGCCTGTAGGGAGGCAAAGGGTTTCAACGCGCTGTTTTTGGTGCCGCCCCTAGTGTGGAGATGCCGACGTCGTCCCTACCCCGGAACCCTTTCAACTTATATATTTCCTTGAGCCAGGAGCATTCCCACAAGGGCGTCTGCTTCGTAGCCCTGTGCGTCCATCCGGTGGCAGTCGTAGCTCTCTTCCATGCCCCCAATGTAATCCTTGTGGCCGTCAACAGTTCAGCCTGTCTCTTTCTCTCATATATGTAGTGTAGGCATGAGTGTGTGCCCATTTGGTACCATTCTAGATCATAGGTGGGGTGAGTGGCGGGCGCGTGGAGCCAGTCATTAATAGGGGCTAGGTGTTCTGCCCAATAATAGGTCTCCAGATCGGGAAGTGAGATCCCCCGTCATATTGGTGTCTCTGCAGCGTTTTCAGTGCGACTCTGGGATGTTTCCCCAGCCATAGGAATGACCGGAGGTCCGCATGTATGTTCCGAAACGTTTTAGATGGTATCTGGAAATATTCATTTTGGAAGGCATAGAGGAACTTAGGGAGCGATATCATTTTGAACATTGATCCACATTCAGTCCATCACTTGTTGTTTTTTGCAATTGCCGCCCTAAGTGCGCTGGGGATGCCCAGACGTGGGTCCCAGGCACTCCACACCACTTGGAGTCAAGCTAGCCGGGCTGAAGAGAGGTGTTACCTCGAAACCGGTCCGGTCCTCGAATGCTTGATTCCGGTCTGGGAAAGATATGGCTGTTGTAGTTCGGACTGGACTGTTCCCATGGGGCAACAGGGTCAGAGCTGATTTGCATAAAGCCATTATCTGACCCAGGGTGGTGTGGAGTGCAAAAAAACGATGGATTTGGGCCCAGATCTTTTGACTGGGGGAGTGTGTGACATTGATCCACATTCAGTCCATCACTTGTTGTTTTTTGCAATTGCCGCCCTAAGTGCGCTGGGGATGCCCAGACGTGGGTCCCAGGCACTCCACACCACTTGGAGTCAAGCTAGCCGGGCTGAAGAGAGGTGTTACCTCGAAACCGGTCCGGTCCTCGGATGCTTGATTCCGGTCTGGGAAAGATATGGCTGTTGTAGTTCGGACTGGACTGTTCCCATGGGGCAACAGGGTCAGAGCTGATTTGCATAAAGCCATTATCTGACCCAGGGTGGTGTGGAGTGCAAAGAAACGATGGATTTGGGCCCAGATCTTTTGACTGGGGGAGTGTGTGACTTTGATCCACATTCAGTCCATCACTTGTTGTTTTTTGCAATTGCCGCCCTAAGTGCGCTGGGGATGCCCAGACGTGGGTCCCAGGCACTCCACACCACTTGGAGTCAAGCTAGCCAGGCTGAAGAGAGGTGTTACCTCGAAACCGGTCCGGTCCTCGGATGCTTGATTCCGGTCTGGGAAAGATATGGCTGTTGTAGTTCGGACTGGACTGTTCCCATGGGGCAACAGGGTCAGAGCTGATTTGCATAAAGCCATTATCTGACCCAGGGTGGTGTGGAGTGCAAAAAAACGATGGATTTGGGCCCAGATCTTTTGACTGGGGGAGTGTGTGACATTGATCCACATTCAGTCCATCACTTGTTGTTTTTTGCAATTGCCACCCTAAGTGCGCTGGGGATGCCCAGACGTGGGTCCCAGGCACTCCACACCACTTGGAGTCAAGCTAGCCGGGCTGAAGAGAGGTGTTACCTCGAAACCGGTCCGGTCCTCGGATGCTTGATTCCGGTCTGGGAAAGATATGGCTGTTGTAGTTCGGACTGGACTGTTCCCATGGGGCAACAGGGTCAGAGCTGATTTGCATAAAGCCATTATCTGACCCAGGGTGGTGTGGAGTGCAAAAAAACGATGGATTTGGGCCCAGATCTTTTGACTGGGGGAGTGTGTGACATTGATCCACATTCAGTCCATCACTTGTTGTTTTTTGCAATTGCCGCCCTAAGTGCGCTGGGGATGCCCAGACGTGGGTCCCAGGCACTCCACACCACTTGGAGTCAAGCTAGCCGGGCTGAAGAGAGGTGTTACCTCGAAACCGGTCCGGTCCTCGGATGCTTGATTCCGGTCTGGGAAAGATATGGCTGTTGTAGTTCGGACTGGACTGTTCCCATGGGGCAACAGGGTCAGAGCTGATTTGCATAAAGCCATTATCTGACCCAGGGTGGTGTGGAGTGCAAAAAAACGATAGATTTGGGCCCAGATCTTTTGACTGGGGGAGTGTGTGACATTGATCCACATTCAGTCCATCACTTGTTGTTTTTTGCAATTGCCGCCCTAAGTGCGCTGGGGATGCCCAGACGTGGGTCCCAGGCACTCCACACCACTTGGAGTCAAGCTAGCCGGGCTGAAGAGAGGTGTTACCTCGAAACCGGTCCGTTCCTCGGATGCTTGATTCCGGTCTGGGAAAGATATGGCTGTTGTAGTTCGGACTGGACTGTTCCCATGGGGCAACAGGGTCAGAGCTGATTTGCATAAAGCCATTATCTGACCCAGGGTGGTGTGGAGTGCAAAAAAACGATGGATTTGGGCCCAGATCTTTTGACTGGGGGAGTGTGTGACATTGATCCACATTCAGTCCATCACTTGTTGTTTTTTGCAATTGCCGCCCTAAGTGCGCTGGGGATGCCCAGACGTGGGTCCCAGGCACTCCACACCACTTGGAGTCAAGCTAGCCGGGCTGAAGAGAGGTGTTACCTCGAAACCGGTCCGGTCCTCGGATGCTTGATTCCGGTCTGGGAAAGATATGGCTGTTGTAGTTCGGACTGGACTGTTCCCATGGGGCAACAGGGTCAGAGCTGATTTGCATAAAGCCATTATCTGACCCAGGGTGGTGTGGAGTGCAAAAAAACGATGGATTTGGGCCCAGATCTTTTGACTGGGGGAGTGTGTGACATTGATCCACATTCAGTCCATCACTTGTTGTTTTTTGCAATTGCCGCCCTAAGTGCGCTGGGGATGCCCAGACGTGGGTCCCAGGCACTCCACACCACTTGGAGTCAAGCTAGCCGGGCTGAAGAGAGGTGTTACCTCGAAACCGGTCCGGTCCTCGGATGCTTGATTCCGGTCTGGGAAAGATATGGCTGTTGTAGTTCGGACTGGACTGTTCCCATGGGGCAACAGGGTCAGAGCTGATTTGCATAAAGCCATTATCTGACCCAGGGTGGTGTGGAGTACAAAAAAACGATGGATTTGGGCCCAGATCTTTTGACTGGGGGAGTGTGTGACATTGATCCACATTCAGTCCATCACTTGTTGTTTTTTGCAATTGCCGCCCTAAGTGCGCTGGGGATGCCCAGACGTGGGTCCCAGGCACTCCACACCACTTGGAGTCATGCTAGCCGGGCTGAAGAGAGGTGTTACCTCGAAACCGGTCCGGTCCTCGGATGCTTGATTCCGGTCTGGGAAAGATATGGCTGTTGTAGTTCGGACTGGACTGTTCCCATGGGGCAACAGGGTCAGAGCTGATTTGCATAAAGCCATTATCTGACCCAGGGTGGTGTGGAGTGCAAAAAAACGATGGATTTGGGCCCAGATCTTTTGACTGGGGGAGTGTGTGACATTGATCCACATTCAGTCCATCACTTGTTGTTTTTTGCCCTACCAAGTAGTGTCAGGGGGAGGGATTGCCACCTATCTGCATCAGCTTTAGAGTCACGCAGGATCCGCGCGATATTACGATCATAGGAGGTGTCCCTGTCAGCAGTAATGAATATCCCCAGATACTGGCAGCCTATTTCGGTCCGCTGTAGGTTCTGTGGCAGCTGAGGCCAGTCCTCTCGCCCTTGGGGATCATAGAGTATCGATTTGTGCCAATTAATCTGGTATCCTGACCTCGCGCCGTAGTTTGCCAGTTCCTCGAACAGTGCCGGTATTGAGCTTTCAGGACGCGTGACGTAGAGGAGGACGTCATCGGCGTAGAGGGATAGTTTTTCCTCTCTTGTGTCTGTTTGGCTGATATAGAACCCCGTGATCCTCTCGTTTTGTCTGACCGCGGTGGCCATCACCTCGATTGTCAGGGCGAATAGCAGGGGTGACAGGGGGCATCCCTGTCGGGTTCCCCGTCGTATGGGAAAAGTCCTTGACATCACCCCATTTACCCTTACTCGGACCTCAGGGCCCGCATACAGTAGGCCGATTTTCTCCTGTATTTGGGGCCAAACCCCAACCGTTCAAGTACCCCCTCTAGGAAGGGCCAGTGGACAGCGTTGAACGCCTTTTCGGCGTCGAGAGATAAGAACCAATGTGGGTCGGCTCTATCTTTTACTACGTGCAGCCAGTTATGTGTCCTCCTCAAGTTATACCTGGTGGCCCTTTCTGGGATAAACCCTGTTTGATCCATGTGTATCAGGTCTGGGATGACCCTTCTCATGCGCGACGCCAGTATGGTTGCATATAACTTGGCCTCCACATTTAGCAGTGAAATGGGGCGGTATGAGGCGCAGTCCTCCGGGGGCTTCCCAGGCTTGTGGATCAGAACAATCGTAGCCTGTCTCAGGTCTAGGGGGAATCGCCCCTCGTCCTCTGCATCCTGGAACATGCCCAGCAAATGCTGTGGTAGGAGGCCAGCCATGTTCTTAAAGAGTTCCGCAGGAAAGCCGTTAGGGCCCGCTGTTTTCCCTGTACGGAGTTTTGCCAGCGCCTCTCGAACCTCTTCTTCCGTAATGTCGGACTCTAGATCTGTACAGTCAGTGTCCTCAAGAGCTGGGAGTGTGATAGGCGCCATATACTGCAGTGCCTCTGCTTTGGAGCCCAAATCTCGGGCCGTGTACAAAGTTTCATAGCAATCAGCGAATGCTTCAGCTATCGTGTCATCAGTGCATGCCCATGAGTTCGGGGCTACCCTTATTTTCTCAACCCAGCGTTCATCCCTCTCCTTCCTACTGAGCCAGGCCAGGAGTTTCCCCGATTTGTCACCTACATCGTAAATGCGGTGTAGGGTTGCCAGTGCCTGCGTCCTGGCCTCTCCCGTCACCAGCTGCCTATACTGTGCCTGTGTATCTGCAAGACGTCTTTGCGTCCCAATGTCTTTCGTGAGTAGGTGTGCCTGTTCTAGCTGTAGTATTTGCGCTTCTAGAGTCTGTATCTCAGTCTGGTTCTTCCTTCTAACCTCCGCCAGTCTACCGTGGGCCCTATCACGAAGTACTACCTTGAGCGTCTCCCATAGAACTACACGGGAATCTACAGATCCCTCGTTTTCCCTCAGAAACACCTTCACGTCGGCTCTGAGCCCTCTCCTAATGTCCGGGTTTTGTAAATCCCAGGCCGAAAGTCGCAGGGTCCCGGGACCCTTTGTCTTTCGTCTACCCATCTGAATCACAAAGGGGGAGTGGTCAGACACCCCTCGAGCACAGTAGTCCGCCAAGTCCGATACTTGCAAAGCCTGTCGTTGCATGAAGATGTAGTCCAGTCGAGAGTAGACTTTGTGTGCCCCAGAAAAGAAAGAGTACGCCCTAGCGTCCGGGTGTAGCCAGCGCCATACATCTAGGAGGCCCAATATCTCCATAGATTTGGCTAGAGGAGTCTTGTTTTGAGATCTATCCCGTACATCGGTCCGGTCTGCAGAGGAGTTCATCACATCATTAAAGTCCCCCCCAAGAATTTGGATCGTGTTCGATGTATTGAGAATTATGTCTGATATCCCCCTCATAGTGTCTGCCTGCAATTTGGGCGGGGCGTAGGCTGATATGAGTGTGTACTCCCGTCTTCTCCATGACCCCCGCACCACAACATAGGTACCTTGCCTATCAGTCCAGACTTGCGTCACTCTCATTGGTGGGTTCTTTTTAATAAGTATTGCAGTTCCTCTAGACCCGGAGGAGAACCCTGCGTGTGCTAAAACTTTGTACTGTCCCCTTGCCAAGAAGGCGCATCGATTACCTTGTAGGTGTGTTTCCTGGAGGAGTACAATATCTGCCCCAGACCTCTTAATGTAGTTGTTTACCAAACCTCGTTTAATCTTGCAGCCTAAGCCGTTGACATTCCAGCTCATTACCTTAATGCCCTCTTCGTGGGCAGCTCCCCTCTCACGATCTCCCACAGTCATGCTGGTGGTGATTGAATGGCGGGCCCTGTAGCCACCGGGACAGTGCTTGGCGTGGAACGGAAGCTAATAGTCTACATGATGTGCCAGGTAGCGGTGGGTAGTTTCTGACTGTATGTGGCTGGATGTAATGTCTTTTGTGTGTGTCCGCCCGAGATACATTTGTGGTACTCAGATGAAGTGCCTCACCCCCCCCTTCCCCCACCAACTCCTCCCAACTCCCTCATCCTCCCCCCTTATACTAGCCCCAACTTTCTGCTTCAACATAACTGACCCCCCCTTCTTCCCCCCACCCCACCTCCCTCCCCTTTCAGTCCCAGCCCTGTGCAAGGCAGAACTGTCAGCAGAAGAAGGTCTATCGCCCTCCCAAAGATCCCCCTCCCTTTCAACCTACTCTGGTAGACTCAGTGTATAGGCATATGTCGCATTTCCCATGAAATAGTCTTAAAAGTCAAATGGAAGAAATGTGCACCAAAGAGTCTGCACCCAATAGCGCCAATAGGTAAAAGAGGGTTATCAACTTGCGTGTCTCCTTAGGGGCGAGCTGCAATCACGGTTGCCCAATCTGCCCTTGGTCAGGAGTGTGAGTCCTGCGTGTCTGGACGGGAATTCGTCGGATGCCCAGAAGCGTCCTGTTCCAGATCGTGGATCGCCCTTTCCAGCGGATGGATGGAGTTCGCCTCTTCCTCCTCCTCCCTCGACGAGTGGACTTCGGAATCTTTTCTCTCTTCTCCTTCCGAGCGGGATGTTCCGTTTAGACGATTGGTTCTAGGTCCCGTTGCGCCTCTTCCTCCGGGTGACGCCGATTGTCCTTTCTGCCTGTTCATCTGAGAGTGCCCCGGATAGGGCGTAGTTTGCGTCCGTCTCCTGTTCCTCTGTGCCCTTGATCGCTGGGTCTTCGGGAGTTCCCATTGCGGCCCTCGCGGAGTCGGCCCATCTGGTCTGCCCCTTCCATTAGTTTCTTGCCTGTGGAATATGGGACGTTCTTCCAGCCACTGACAGGCGTCCTCCGGGTGATTAAAGAAGTGTGCTTTGTCTTTGTAGATCACCTTCAGTTTCGCCGGGAAGAGTAGCATATAGGTAATGTTCATGTCCCTTAGTTTTGCCTTGACTGCGTCGAAGGATCTGCGCTGCTTTTGCACTTCCTGGCTATAGTCGGGGAAGATCATAATAGTTGCGTTCTCCATACGGAGTTCCCCAAGCTTTCTGGATTCTCGCAGTATCAGGTCCCGGTCTGCGAAGTTGAGGAAGCGCGCAATGACGGGCCTGGGTCTTGCGCCCTCCGGTGGTTGAGCCAATAGGGCCCTATGTGCCCTTTCGATGATGAAACAGGTCGAGAACTGCACCGCCTGGAAGTTTTTCACTAGCCAGGAGTGGAGAAAGGCCACCATGTCCGTCTCTTCGATTCCTTCCCTAAATCCAACAAAGCGCAGGTTGTTGCGTCTCGCCCTATTTTCCGCATCATCGACTTTCCACAGTAGCTGACGATGCGAGGCCTGGAATTCTGCCATGTCTCTCCTCAGTGTGGAGATCGAGTCCTCCGCCTCCCCTATTCGTGTCTCCGCCGTGGTCACCCGGTCTGACAGCTTCCGGAAGTCTTGTCGCAACAGCGTCACCTCCGACCCCACTTCGCCAATTTCTACCTCCAACGCTGCCCTGGATTCCTGAATGTCGGCCCTGGACGCCTGGATAGCCGCCATCAAGAGGTCCGTGTCCGTTCGTGGGCCATTAGCCGGGGGTGCGGCCTCCGCGTTTGGCCGCGGTGCAGCAACGTTGTCCATGGGGCCCTGTTTGGCAGTCCTGGTGAGTGTATCTTTCTTTCCCATGACTGGTGACGTTGCGTAGTGCCTTTCTTGTGGGGCCAGTGTCCTTCCCCACTTGTGTGATGGGCCTGCGGGCTTGCGACTTGTGTCCCTCAGTGCTTGTCCTTAGTCCCGACCCGGGCCCCAGGCCCCATCCACAGCCCACGTTCTTCTCGTCGCCCTCAGTAGAGAACGGGATGCAGGGCACACACTCCCCCGGGTGAGGCGCTTCGCGTGTGCTCCGTGTTTCGTTGTATCCTGCCTCTCCCCCGTCTTGTCGCGGCCCTCCTTGCTGGGTTCAAAGTGCTCGGCGGCAAAGGCAGTCCGGGAGATAAATGTCCCTGAGTTGGCGCCGCCCTCAGGGTCCCACAGGCCCGATCCCTGCCTCCGCTCCGGAAAGGTGGACTCACCTCTAAAATTTAATCCCCAGTCGTGTCGGGGCCCAGGCCGCATATCGCTCACCGGGCCACCACCAGGTCCCGATTCCAGTAGCCAAGGGGTAGGGGGAGCGAGATAGGCAGTCCCGCGCCACAGGAAGGCGCGTGGGAGGCCCGCTCACAGCATCAACCTATCGCCGTCGCAAGGGCCCACAGCGGAGTTGCACGCGCTGGGCTTATGTCTGGAGGCCAGGTTCCCACGCTATCAGGTTGTTCCGGGAGGTCTCCTCACCTCCTGGGGGCCGGCGGGACTGTGGGGATCCGTGGGCGTCTGTCCGACCACCGCAGTCATATACAGCACCTTACCCCTGATCGAGTCTCAGACGGGCGCACTCCGGCCTCAGAGCCACCGTTGCCCCGCGAGAGGGAGGGGGGAGGAAAGTGCAGGCGTACTGGTCGGGAGCTGCCGCCAAGCACCGCAGCCTCAAGGAGCTTTCCGGCTGCAGTCGCCCGCCACTGCCCCTCAACCGCAGGGGTCGTGCAGGTGATCGGGGGCGCCCAGCTGTTGTTCTGGCGGCGTTGTAGAGCTCTGTTCGGCTTTGTGTCTCCGGGACGGAGACGGGCATTCAGCGGGCCGCCATCTTGGTTCGCGCAGCCGAGCGCGCGATCGTCTCAACTTGTGCCGTTTTCTGCCGGTTCTTCGTCAGATGCAGCGAGTCGCGGGCCACCGGGAGGCACCGAGGCTAGAGGACGTTGCATAGGTCTTTTTTTGGGCTATGTGGCATGAGTATTTCGGCGGATTAGGAGCAGCTCGCCCGGAGCTACGTGAAGACATGTCCTAGCTGGCCATGCTGCTGGCCACGCCTGTACTCTAGAATCTTGTCCCATAATGCTTTGCAGGTTCTTTGGTTGGGATTGTATTTTTGCCCATAACTGACTGTGCTTGGGGTGGTCCTAGGAGGATGGGATCACCACCAAATTGTTCAGCTTGATGTGCTCTCGGTGTTCAAGGAATTTGCTTGGTACTTTCCCTAGGTTAGGGAGGACCCCAAAATCATCTCTGCTCTCACTGCTTGCTTTATTTTCATGTTCACTTTTGTGAGCTGACTATATGCATTTTAGCATGTAAAGATAGAGCTATTTATTGTTTAAATAAAGGTGCTGTTTGCTAAATTTCCACTTTTTTTAGATGACTACATGCATTTTTAGCATGTAAAGATAGTTATTTGTTGTTTTACTAAAGGTATGTGAGATTTCTGTTTTATTACTTGAGATGAGGGGAGTTTCACAAACAGGGAATTCATGCAAAAACTCTGGAGTAAGCTACTGCACCCACACCCCTATGATAAAACAATGTTGTCTTTACATGCTTAAAAGCATATAACCAATTTACAATAATGAGCATTGAAAAATATCAGAGAATAATAATAATAATAATAATAATCCACATTTGTATAGCGCACAATCACCAGTTAGGGTCTCTAGGCGCTGGGGGCCGTCGGGATGATTAAGCAAGCTATTGCAGAATGACAGAGGTGATGATTTTGGGGTCCCACCCAACCAAGAGGAAGGACCAAGCAGATGCCTTGAACACAAAGAGCATATCATGCTCAATGATTGTGATGGTCCCATCCTCCTAGGACCACCCCGAGCAAAGTTATGGACAAAAATACAATGCCAACCAAAGGCCCAGCAAAGCATTATGGGGCAAGATTCTAGAGTGCAGTGAATATTATAGTATTAGCTCTCAGCTGAGCCAGGAGAGCCTGCCCCTTGAGGAATGTTTTGATATTGGATACTATAATACTCACTGAAGAGCGATGATGCACCGGGGGCAGGTGGGAGCGGTTGTTAACATCCAGGTCCAGGGAGTGGAGTGAATGCTACTGTTTGCAGAACACCTTGAGGATTAGGGCCTGGGAGTCAGTGTCCATCACACCTCATCTGGGGACTTTCCTGGCACAGGGCTGCTCTCACACCCCAGAGAGCATGTAGCGCTTGGAAGCAGGCGTGGCTCGATATACAATGCTGCATGGTTCGCTGTGTGGCAGTGTGAATCGCTGTGTGGCAGTGTGCCTTGCTGTGTAGCAGTGGCTGTGTGCCTCACTGTGTGGCAGTAGTTGTGGGCTTCGCAGTGTGGCAGTGGCCATGTGCCTCGCTGTGTGGCAGTACCTGTTTGCCTTGCTGCGTGATGTGGCAGTGTGCCTCGCGGTGTGACATTGGCTGTGTACCTCGCTGTGTGGTGTGGGAGTGGCTGTGTATCTCGCTGTGTGGGAGAGGCAGTGTGCCTCGCTGTGTGGCAGTGGTTGTGTGCCTGATGTGTGGAAGTGGCTGTGTGCCTCGCTGTGTGGCAGTGGCTGTGTGCCTCGCTGTGTGAAAGTGGCTGTGTGCCTCGCTGTGTGAAAGTGGCTGTGTGCCTCGCTGTGTGGGAGTAGCTGTGTGCCTCAGTGTGTGGTGTAGGAGTAGCTGTGAACCTCTCTGTGTGGTGTGGCAGTGGCAGTGTGCCTCGCTGTGTGGCAGTGTGCCTCGCTGTGTGGGAGTGGCTGTGTGCCTCGCTGTGTGGCAGTGTGCCTCGCTGTGTGGGAGTGGCTGTGTGAAAGTGGCAGTGTGCTTTGCTGTGTGGCAGTGGCTGTGGGCCTCGCTGTGTGATATGGGAGTGGCTGTGTGCCTCGCTGTGTGGTATGGGAGTGGGTAGGTGCCTGGCTGTGTGGTGGTTTTTTTTTTCTTGGTTATTTTTAACAAGAAGGGGTTGGGCCCTAAACTACACCCGACCTGGGCCTCTTCAATAGTTACAAACAACAAAGTGTTGGGGTGTGTGCTGTTTGAATGAAAAAGATTAATACAAAAACCACCTTAACTGCTAGAGTGGTTTTGTGTGTTTATTACACTTTCACAAATTAGTCAAATTTAAACATAGAAATTCGATATTTTTGTCATATCATGACCAAGCAAAGCAACACATTTGGAATAATACACACAACATAAATAAGAAAATAGAAAAGCACAAAAAATTACAAACAATTACACGTTACAGACAAGTGGCGGTAACCTGTTCTTTGATTGTACAGTGAGGTGTGGCGGCACAGACAATTTTCATTTTCAAAGGCTGCAACCTGCCAACAACAGCTGGTCATGTAAAACAATCGCAACAGGCAGATTGCCCTGTTTGCGCATTATATAATTCTGTGGTTGAAGATTAGAGTTATGACCAGCTGCGTGGGGTCAACGTGTTTCAGAGCCCCAAATTTCTTTAAGGGTTCTTCCTCAGGACCGGGACTAGGCCAAGCACTGTGATACACATAAGAAATACAAAAGGAGTGATTAGATAGCTGTCACTGGTATTAAACTTAGCTCTACTTATCGTTATAAGGATAACAAGTGTGTCCTTACCCTTCACGCTTGTAAAATAAACACAGCAATATGAAACCGATGAGGGAACATATGTCCTCTTTAAATGCAGGTTTCTGAAAATAGTAAAGAAAAAAATACGGGCTTAGTAGAGCTGTACAAAAACGACCATTAGTATGAGTAGAGTAGACTTTATAGAAACGGCACATTGTTTGTGGAGTAAATGTCCATGAAAAGGAGAACTTCTGAACGTAGTTTAAAACGCTATCTCAGCTACATTTTACCCATGTAACTGTTGTCAATCAAAGGTGGCCCTAAAGCGTGGTCATACTGTATTCTTTGACTAGTTGCGTGGGTATATTGTTGCCATAAAAATAAAACAAAACTGCTACAACTTGCCCCTGAACCATGGGCTATGTGGTGGATTGCAGTTGTTGTAGAGAGAAGTTTGAGAAAGGTTTCACGTTGTGGTGACCCTGTGTAAAGTAATTTAATATACTAGTGTAATCAAGAAAGCAGCTTACTCAGTAATTACACTTTTAAGCGAACTGATATAGACAGAACGACCGGCACCAATATTGAACAGCAATTGTACTCTGGTGCTGGAAGAGAGTCATGCGGAGAATCCACAGCATACGCTCTAAGTCTGCGCTCGGACAGAGTGCAAAGTGGTTGCTGGGTGACGGCTGCGGAGGGGCTCCTGGAGCACAGGGGGCCCCCCGCACCGCGGGAGCACAGGGGGCCTGTGTTACGCCCCTGATTGAACTCACTTCATTCATGAAGGCATCACCGGCAGACTCTTAGCATGTCGGTAAAATATCTGTCAGTCAATTCCTGGATGGATTTAAACAAGATGTGAGCGTGTGCGTGAATGCAGTGTGCGCTCTCTCTAGCACGATCGAACAGACCCTCCTAACTTGCCTGTTTCCAGAAGCTGGAGCAAGTCAAATTTCAGTTCGGCGTGCACGATTCACTGCGTCTCAGAAATGCGGAAGTTGAACAAAGCTCGCATCGGAGCTAACTTGTAGATTCAGATAATGTGAGGGGCGCATTGCATGATGGTACTAGTAGTCTAACAACAGGGCAGAGTGATTGAAGGTGATTTTTTGAGGCTGTATCCAAGGAATTTATAGTCTATTTATCTCGGGCATCTCATTCAAGCCGGAAGAGGCGTATTATGGGCCTCTCTTTGGAAAAGTGTTCTTTTAAAGTCGCCACCCCGATAGTTGGGTTTAATTACGCTGAGGACTGTCCAGTGAAAATCTTTTTCTGAATGGTCTAGAACTCTAGATCTTGAACGTGAGTGACAAGGGGTGCATTAGGTACTCTATTCTTGATTCTGGAGCAGTGTTGAGTTATGCGCTGTCTGACTTCTTGTGTTGTTTTACCGATATAAACCAGCTGGCCCGGGCAGACGATCGCATAGACCACATTCTTGGGCTTGCAAGTAGAAAATTCATTATGTCTCCATCTTTGAGACCCATTGATGAACTCAGAACCCGCTAGGGTTGAACTACAAGCCTGGCAGTTGCCGCATTTGTGGTGTCCGGAAACTGGTTGAAGGTTGAAAAAAGAGTGTATTGATTCAGCTTTCTTCTGAGGTTCATCCGATGCTCGTATGATACGTTGGCCAATGCTGGCATTCTTTTTCAAGGCAAAAAGAGGTATCGGGAGATCTTTGTCAACATCTTTTATTAAATGGCAATTTTGGTGTACAATTCTTTTGAAGGAATTTGTAAGGGGCCCAAATGTAGACACCTACTAGGCAAGTCATTGTTTTCTTAATTTTCTTTTCAAGCAGGACTTCTCGTGGTGTAAACCACGCACGTTTGCGGGAATGTTTAAGAAGTTTTGAGGGGTACCCTTTGGCTCCCAGTTTCTCAGTCAGGGTTTGAGAATGGGTCTCATAATCCTCCTTGCGTGTGTAATTCCGTCGCACACGCAGGTCCTGGCCGTACGGTAGATTGTATTTCAAACTTTTAGGGTGAAAGCTGATGAAATGCAGTACGGTATTCTTATGTGTAGGCTTGGTGTATAGTGTGGTTATCAGTCCTGTTTCTGTAGGTCGTTCCTCCACATCAAAGAATGTAAGACTGGTTGTACTATGAGCCAAACTGAACTGGATATCAGGATTCCTGTAATTGAGCCATAAATTAAACTTGAGGAGATCATCCTCAGTGCCTGTCCAAATGCACCACACATCATCTATATGCAATTGTGCCACGTGATTTTTGTATGGATTGTTGTTATAGATGTGCTGCTCCTCGTATCTTGCCATATAGAGTACCGCCATGTCCGGTGCAAAGGGACATCCTATGGCGGTCCCTTTCACCTGGAGGAAGAAATCATTCTCGAACTTGAAATAGTTCTATTTTAATGCCAGTGAGATTCAAGGCCTTCGAGGGCCTCCTCTCAGGGTATTTGCGTGTATAAAGACAGGACATCCAATGTGACCATTCTGTGAGCAGGGTTGAATTCAAAACCCTCAACCTTGTTTATAAAGTCCATCGTATCCCTCAAATATGATGTTATGTCTTTCAGGAATTCCTTTAGGAATAGAACAACATATTTGGCAATGGGCCCCAATGCAGAGCTGCATCCCGAAACTATTGGGCGGCCTGGGGGAGAGGTAGCATTCTTATGCGTCTTTGGCAGAAAATAGATTACAGGTGTCCTTGGATGTTTTTTGGAAAGATATTCATGTTCCTTAGGACCCAGAATGCCTGTCTGTAAGCCTTCATCCAAGATGGTTTTGATGTCATTCTGAATTTGTTTGACCGGGTCAGAGAGAATTTTTCGATACCATATTTGGTTAAAGACGTGTTTGCTTCCTTCTACAAGGTAGGCCGCTCTTGACCAAACAACCATTGCTCCGCCTTTATCAACGGGTTTGATTATTATATCTTTATCCTCTTTCAACTCCTTAATAGCCAGTCTATGCGACGTCGTCATATTGCTTTTGACAAAGGCTTTTCGGTGATTACGTTGATTGAGGGAGGATAGGAACGTTTGTTCCAACGCAATGATGTTCCTCGGAATGGTGGGGGGAGGAGGACAAAAAGTTGATTTATTACGAAGACCTGAAATCTCTCCAGTGGATAACTGTTCTTTGTCTTTGGTCCACCAACTTGGACGCACAAATATGGAAATATATGTATCCTTCTATCCCCAGCACTGCAATTTAAAATAAAAACTTAACTTCGTCTTGATGATGGCCTAACACTTCTGCAGGCTGAAATGCCATCGACTTCCACAGCGGAAATCCTGGCGCCCCTATTTACGGATACCCCACTCATCTGAAATTTGTTATTCATGTTCCATTAATTGCCTGGGTACCCAGAATATGTAAAGCAGTTCTTCAAATCCCACTTGTCTCTTGTTGCGCCCACCACCATCGCTGTATATACCACGTCACGTGTCACTTGCGTCTCACTATACTTCACGAGCACTTGTGCACATTATTTTGTTGGTTATATGCCATTCATTGTAACGCAGTGCTACTGCCCCATGTGCTTGTACGTATGAAGTTTAATATGTCCAACATCCTTTTCGATTGAAATACATTTTACATTCACAAGAAAATGTCTCCCTGGTTTTCTACCTCTTTGGATTTAATCCGTCGCAATTAATTGTGCCATATATCCCTGACCTGCGAATAATACCGTTGAGACACTGTTGTTTGTTACTCACTATGGGCCATATGTATCAACATACCCTTTTGCGATTTCTTAATAGCGATTTTTAAGGAATCGCTATTTAGAAATCGCAAAATGGTATGTATGTAGAAAATCGCTTTTTTTTAGCGATTTCTTAAAATTCCTTAATTGCGATTAGCAAATTGCTAATCGCAATTAAGGAATAATTTCCCATTCATTTCTATGGGCCAGGAGGCCCATAGGAATGAATGTGAAATTATTCTCAATTTGCGATTCGTAATTTGCTAATCCCAAATTGAGAATAATTTCAAGGGTGCTGGGGTGTCTCAAGAATACCCTGCTGCACCCCTGAAAATGACATGTATGCGCATATGGCGCACATAGAGCGTCACATGGCACCTCTGGATTTTAAAAAAAATGCTTTTTTAAGAGAATTCGCAACTTACCACCAACTAGAAGTTGGTGGTAATTTGCGATTCCTTAAGGGCATTTTGGAATTTTGCTTTCCTTGATACATTGCTTTTAAGGAATCGCAAAATTTGCGATTCCTTAAATGCAATCGCTAAATAAGGAATGGCAAATTTTGCGATTCCTTATTTTGCATCCAAATTGTTTCATACATACCATTTTGCGAAAATGGGTTCGCAAACGCGTTTGCGAACCAATTTGGCCTTGATACATATGGCCCTAAGTGGTGTAGCAGTGGCAGTGTGCCTCAGTATGTGGGAGTGGCTGGGAGCCTCACTTTGTGGGTGTGGCAGTGTGCCTCGCTGTGTGGCAGTGGCTGTGTGCCACGCTGTGTGGTGTGGGAGTGGCTGTGTGCCTCGCTGTGTGGGAGTGGCTGTGGACTTCGGTGCGTGACAGTGGCTGTGTGCCTCGCTGTGTGGTATGGAAGTGGCTGTGAGCCTTGCTGTGTCGGTGTGGCAGTGTGCCTCGCTGTGTGGAAGTGGCTGTGTGCCTCACTGTGTGGTGTGGCAGTGTTCCTCGGTATGTGGGAGCGGCTGTGTGCCTCACCATTTGGTGTCGGAGTGGCTGTGTGCCTCGCTGTGTGGGAGTGACTGTGTGCCTCCGTGTGTGACATTGGCTGTGTGCCTCGCTGTGTGGAATTGGCTGTGTGCCTCGCTGTGTGGGTGTGGCAGTATGCATCGCTGAGTGGGTGTGGCAGCGTACCTCTCTGTGTGGGAGTGGCTGAGTTCCTCTCTGTGTAGGAGTGGCTGTTTGCCTCTCTGTGTGGGTGTGGCAGTGTGCCTCTCTGTGTGAGAGTGGCTGTGTGCCTCACTGTGTGGGTATGGAAGTGGCTGTGCGCCTCACCAGCCACTCCCACATACCGCGGCACAATTCCACTGCCACACCACAAAATGAGGCACATAGCCACTCCCACACAGTGAGGCACACAGCCACTGCCACAGAGCGAAGCACACAGCCACTGCCACATCCCGTGGCACACAGCCACTACCACACAGAGAGTCCTTGAGGAGAGATCCTGGTGTATATACCACTGCTCAAAGGGAGAGGCAGAGACCCCTGAGTAGAGAGGCTGGGGTATATACCACTGTTCAATGAGAGACGCAGAGCGCCTTGAGGCGAGAGGCTGGGGTATATACCACTGCTCAATGACAGAGGCAGAGCGCCTTGAGGCGAGAGGCTGGCGTATATGCCACTGCTCAATGAGAGAGGCAGTACAAAAGGGGGTGGTGCAAAAGGGGGTGGAGAGAGGCAGGGCGCCTTGAGGCGAGAGGCTGGGGTATATACATCTGCTCAAAGAGAGAGGCAGAGTGCCTCGAGGAGAGAGGCTGGGGTATATACCACAGCTCATTGAGAGAGGCAGAGTGCCTTGACGAGAGCGCTGGGGTATATACTACAGCTCCAAGAGAGAGGAAGACTGCCTTGAGGAGAGAGGCTGGGGTATATACCACAGCTCAAAGAGAGAGGCAGGGAGCCTTGAGAGAGGCTGGGGTATAAACTACAGCTCAAAGGGAGAGGCAGAGAGCCTTGAGAGAGGCTGGGGTATATACCACAGCTCAAAAAGAGAGGCAGAGAGCCTGGAGGAGAGAGGCTGAGGTATATACCACAGCTCAAAGGGAGAGGCAGAGAGCCTTACGAGAGGCTGGGGTATATACCACAGCTCAAAGAGAGAGGCAGAGAGCCTGGAGGAGAGAGGCTGGGGTATATACCACAGCTCAAAGAGAGAGGCAGAGAGCCTGGAGGAGAGAGGCTGGGGTATATACCACAGCTCAAAGAGAGAGGCAGAGAGCCTGGAGGAGAGAGGCTGGGGTATATACCACAGCTCAAAGGGAGAGGCAGATAGCCTTGAGGCGAGAGGCTGGGGTATATCCCTGCCCAGCTCTCCACCCCGCTCCTGCCTCCCAGCTGCTCCTCCCTCCCACTGATACTGTAAGCTCGACCCTCCTGTAGTAGCGCTGTGACCGTCCTGTAGCCTTCAGAAGCGGTCGCTCCTCACGCTGGTCCCTGTGGTATCGTAGCGCTTCACTGCCAGATTGCTCTTCATAATCTCCTGGATCTCCAAGATCTCCTGAACCTTATAGGTGCTGGATCAGAGACTCTGCATTGCCTTGTATCAATGCTCACCTTGTCCTTTGGCACTATACCTCTACTTGATGGTGACACTACTACGCTACTTTCTTCCTACCGACCAATATATGAGACACATTGGGTCACTGATTCACCCTCCCGATGCCCCCACTCAGTGCTCTCTCTATACTAAAACACTGGTATAAGCCTTCCACACACCCAAGGTGTACCTGAACACCTCTGTAATGGGATCAATGACTTGTGCCGTTATATTACCTGTTTACCTGACTGTATATTGATATGTTTTATGTATTTTATTATTATCCTTTCATGTTAGTGACTACTACATTGTTCCCATTACCTCTGTTCATTCCTACTGCCCCTACCATGTCATTGTGAAGCGCTCTGATATCTGTAAGGATCTTGTTCGCGCTATATAAAACTTTGAATAAATAAATAAAATAAAATAAGCTCGCATTGCTCAGATTGATCTTTAATAATTCGCATTGCTCAGATTGTTCTTGATAGCTCGCTTTGGTCCTGCAATCATTAGTGCCTGCTTGCTGTGAATTATTGTATCGTAGCGCTATTTTGAGGAAGCGCGCATTCACTAGCATTCCATTGTGCTTTGCTGCCTTTGCCTGTATAATTCTTTTGTGCCTGATTGTGCCGGTGACACTGCCCACTACATAGTGCTTATTAGGTTGTGCCCCAATCCAGTTTCGCTTTTGGCTTGCAGCCATTTTGGTGTTTGTTGTTGTGCCTCCCTGCCCAGCTCTCCACCCCGCTCCCGCCTCCCAGCTGCTCCTCCCTCGCCCCTCCCTCCTCCACTATCCACATATGACAGATGCCTTTGCGCGCAGCGTTTACGCGCAGCGGTCGCGCCCCATGCGCGCCGAAGGTGCGCCAAAGGTAAGCCCGTCTACGCCTGTCCGTGCCTGGACCGCGCCCAGCGCCAGAACCCCTTGCCCCCGCAAAATCCACTCCTCCCGCATTACGTACGACGCTGCAACCCTCTCAGCCCTTAACCCCGGCCGCACACCACAATGCTACCAAGCTACCCCAGGACACACCCATGGACCCTTCACCTGCCACTCCTGCAAGTTCGACTGCATCAGAACCCACACCAAATCCACAAACTCCAAACAGAGCTCCGACACTAACCACCTAAAGTGCATCCTGCTCAACACCCGCTCAGTCCACAGACACTCCATTGAACTCTGGAACCTACTCGACACTACTTGGCCGGACGTCGCCTTCCTTACAGAAACATGGATGAACGCCTCTTCAGCGCCCAACATCGCCATAGCCATCCCGGACGCCTACAAGATCATCCGAAAAGATCGCACCAACCAAACAGGAGGAGGCATCGCCATCGTCCATAAGAACACCATCCGCATCACGACCAGTTCCGACGACAACATCGCTACCGCCGAACACCTTCACTTCCAGATCCACACCGACCCCAAAACCACACTCAGAGGCACCCTCATCTACAGACCACCAGGACCCCGCACACAATTCAACGAAGACATCGCTGACTTCATCAGCCCACATGCCCTCCCCTCCGAGAACTACATTCTACTGGGAGACCTCAACTTCCACCTGGAAAAGAAAAACGACAGTAACACCACCACCCTTCTGGACAACATGGCCAATCTCGGACTCAAACAACTTGTTGACACCCCCACCCACCTTGCCGGACACACGCTCGACCCTATCTTCACCTCCAGCAAGCACATCTCCTTCGATCACGCCACAGCTCTCCATTGGACGGACCACAGCTGCGTTCACACCAACTACAAAAAGACCACGACCCACAACCCCCCACAACCTATTCCTCTAAGAAATTGGAACAAAATCACCAACGACCAGCTCTTCACATCGCTTTACCAAAACCCCCCTGCCAAATCATCGGACCCAAACCAAGCAGCCACCAACCTCACACAATGGATCACCCACAGCGCCGACGAACTAGCACCCTTGAAAAACCATCTAATCAAGCAAGGTAGCAAAAAAGCCCCCTGGTTCAACGATGACCTTAAGAAATCCAAGAAGTTCTGTCGTTCTCTCGAGAAAACCTGGAGAAGAAACCCAACCACTGACAACCTGACCACCTTCAAGAACGCTACCCGCAAACACCACCAACTGATCCGATCCACCAAGAAATCAACATTCAAGGACCGACTTGACAACAACGCCCAAAACAGCAAGGAACTATTCAACATCGTCAAAGAATTTACCAACCCCACCGCCGGCACCAACCACATCACCCCCTCCCAAGACCTCTGCGACTCTCTATCCTCATTCTTCCACAACAAAATCGCCGAAATACATAACAGCTTTGAAAACCAGTCCGAAGACCAGTCCACCCCACCCACCTCCGAACCAAAACCGCACTCTAACAACCTTTGTGCCTGGAACCCAATCACCACCGAAGACACCATCCGCCTGATGAACTCCATCCACTCAGGATCGCCAACCGACCCATGTCCCCACCACATTTTTAACAAAGCAGACTCCATCATCGCACCCCATCTCCGCGATGTCATCAACTGTTCCTTCAACTCCGCTACCTTCCCGGAAAACTGGAAACATGCAGAACTCAGCGCCCTTCTGAAGAAACCCACAGCATACCCCACTGAACTTAAGAACTACCGCCCCATCTCGCTCCTCCCATTCCCTGCCAAAGTCATCGAGAAAGCCGTCAACAGTCAGCTCGCCGCCTTCCTCGAATCCAACAAATCCCTCGACCCTTCACAATCCGGCTTCCGAGCCAAACATAGCACCGAAACCGCCCTCATAGCAGCAACAGATGATATTTGAACATTACTGGACAACGGAGAAACAGTTGCCCTCATCTTACTTGACCTCTCCGCAGCCTTCGACACAGTCTGTCATAGCACCCTCATACAACGCCTCAGCAACATCGGAATACAAGGAAAAGCATTGGACTGGATCATCTCGTTCCTCACCGGAAGAACCCAGAGAGTCCGCCTTCCCCCTTTTAGATCAGAGGCCACCGAAGTCATCTGCGGCGTCCCACAAGGATCATCACTCAGTCCCACCCTCTTCAACGTATACATGAGTCCCCTCGCATCCATCGCGCGCCTACACAACCTCAACATCATCTCCTACGCAGACGACATCCAGCTGATCCTCTCCCTCACCAAAGACCCAAACATCGCCAAAACCAACTTACACGAAGGAATGAAAGAAGTAGCCGAGTGGATGAAGAACAGCCGTTTAAAACTAAACTCTGACAAAACGGAAGTCCTCATCTTAGGGTCACCCCCCTCTGCCTGGGACGACTCATGGTGGCCACCGGCCCTGGGAACCGCACCCATACCTACGGATCACACACGTAACCTGGGATTCATCCTGGACTCCTCCCTCTCAGACAAGCCAACGCCGTCTCATCATCATGCTTCAACATTTTACGCATGCTCAAAAAAATCTTCCGTTGGATCCCCACCGAAACAAGAAAGACTGTCACTCACGCACTGGTCACCAGCCGACTTGACTATGGAAACACTCTTTACGCCGGAACCACAGCCAAACTACAGAAAAAACTCCAACGCATCCAAAACGCCTCAGCCAGACTCATATTGGACATCCCTCGGCAAGCTCACATCTCCGGACACCTGAAAGGCCTCCATTGGCTCCCTGTCAACAAGAGAATAACGTTCCGTCTCCTCACCCACGCACACAAAGCCCTCTACGACCTAGGACCCGAATGCCTCAACACGCGACTATCCTTCTACACCCCCTCCCGCCAACTACGATCGTCCAATCAAGCCCTCGCCGCAATTCCGCGCATCCATAGATCCACCATGGGGGGAAGATCCTTCTCCTACCTAGCGGCCAAAACCTGGAATTCTCTCCCCACCCACCTCCGCCTCACACAGAACCACCTCTCCTTCAGAAAGCAACTAAAAACTTGGATATTCGATAAGTAAAGCAACCCCTTCCCTCAAGCGCCTTGAGACCCTCTGGGTGAGTAGTGCGCTATATACATTTTGGAACTTGAACTTGAGCTCAAAGAGAGAGGCAGAGTGCCTTGAGGCGAGAGGCTGGGGTATATACCACAGCTCAAAGGGAGGGGCAGAGTGCCTCGAGGAGAGAGGCTGGGGTATATACCACAGCTCCAAGGGAGTGGCAGAGAGCATTGAGGAGAGAGGCTGGGATGTATACCACTGCTCAAAGAGATCCACGGCCACGGTTCCTGTTAAATGGAAACAAGCAAAGGTCATTCCATTGTTAAACAAGGCGCAGGCTAATCCTTCAGATCCTGCCAATTATAGACCCATCTCCCTTCTCCCAGCCTTTTCTAAAATTTTGGAGAAACACATCAATCAGCAGCTATCCTCCTTTCTTGAAATAAATGGCCTACTTCATCCTAATCTGTCTGGTTTTCCGACCTAACCATAGTATGGAGATAGCTGACTCCATTCGGCTGAGCCTGGAGGCAGGTGGAAGAGCGCTGTTGGTCTTGTTAGACCTATTGGCCGCTTTCGACATGGTCCTCACACCATATGCTTCTCTCTCAGCTCCATTTGATTGGCATCAGGGAACATGACTGGAAATTGATGGCATCCTTCCTTGAGGGGAGGGGGCAAGAGGTCTGGCGCCATCCCTACTCTCAGTTGAAGGTTGGGGTCACGCAGGGCTCGGCTTTGAGTCCGACCCTGTTTAACATCTATCTCACGCCTCTGGCCACGCTGGCGGAATCGCTCGGGGCTAAAATTGTATCCTACGCCGATGACACGCAGCTGCTGTTTACATGGAAGAACAACAAGCTATGTCCTGGGCTGTCTATCAGGGCCTGCCTCTCGGCAGTCTTTGCGTGGCTGGCTGCAAATCAGCTGAAATGCAACGTAGGGAAGACTGAGCTACTCTTCTTTGGCAAGGGTGCTGAGACACTGCTGCAAGTCTTTTGGCCAGCTGACGCACCAGCCCCCATGGCAAATAACAACTTGGCAGTGAAAAATCTGGGGTTCCTAATGGAGAGTCAACTACTTTTTCGCGCCCAAGTCAATGCGGTGGAGAGCACCTGTTTTTTCCTGTTCCGTCTCTTGCAGGAATTTTTATTTTTTCTCTCGAGAGTGGCCAGACAACAGGGGGCCCAAGCCTTGATCATATCCCGGTTAGACTACGGGAATGGTCTTTATTTGGGAATGCCTAGCTATTTTCTGGACAGACTTCAGCTTGTCCAGAATGCAGCTGCCCACCCCATCTGTTAGCTTCTCCGCAATGCTCATGTGTCCCACCTTCTGAAAAGCCTTCATTGGTTCCCTGTGAGGAAGAGCGTCATTTTCAAGACCTTACTTGTTACCCATAAAGCCCTGCATGGGACCGGACCAGAGTACCTCACACGGAAAATACCTTTCTATACCCCGCATAGAACTCTCCGTTCGTCTCACCTGCTGTTAGCCAACATCTCGAGTTAGACAGTCGAGGACAGGGGGCAAGGCTCCTTCTTACCTTGGTCGTGTCCCCTGGAACAAAATGCCATTTAATCTTTTAATCTAAGAAACATCAAATCAACTCCTCTGTTTCTAAAGAAATGAAAACTTGTTAATCATTTCCTCCCCCCCCCCCCCCCGCTGCTCTCCTTTCAACCGTTAGCGCCAGGACACTCTTGGGAGGAACAGTGCGCTTTACAAATACCCCTACATAGACATAGAGCAGAGTTCTTTGAGGCAAGAGACTGAGGTAAATACCACAGCTCAAAGAAAGAGACAGAGTGCCTCGAGGAGAGAGGCTGAGGTATACACCACAGCTCAAAGAGAGAGGCAGAGAGCCTTAAGGAGAGAGGCTGAGGTATATACCACAGCTCAAAGAGAGAGGCAGAGAGCCTTGAGGAGAGAGGCTGGGGTATACACCACAGCTCAAAGAGAGAGGCAGAGCGCCTTGAGGAGAGAGGCTGGGGTATACACCACAGCTCAAAGAGAGAGGCAGAGAGCCTTGAGGAGAGAGGCTGGGGTATATACCACAGCTCAAAGAGAGAGGCAGAGCGCCTTGAGGAGAGAGGCTGGGGTATATACCACAGCTCAAAGAGAGAGGCAGAGAGCCTGGAGGAGAGAGGCTGGGGTATATACCACAGCTCAAAGAGAGAGGCAGAGTGCCTTGAGGAGAGAGGCTGGGGTATATAGCACAGCTGAAAGAGAGAGGCAGAGAGCCTTGAGGAGAGAGGCTGGGGTACAAACCACAGCTCAAAGAGAGAGCCAGAGGGCCTTGAGAGAGGCTGGGGGATATACCACAGCTCAAGGGGAGCAGCAGAGTGCCTCGAGGAGAGAGACTGGGGTATATACCACAGCCGAAAGAGAGAGGCAGAGAGCCTTGAGAGAGGCTGGGGTATATACCACAGCTCAAAGAGAGAGGAAGAGTGTCTTGAGATGAGTGGCTGGGGTATATGTGGAATATACCCCATACACAACAATGATGGACAGAATGTGGATCAATGTCACACATTCACCCCAGTCCAAAGATCTGGGCCCAAATCCATCGTTTTTCCACTCCACACCACCCTGGGTTAGACAATGGCGATATGCAAATCAGCGCTGACCCTGTGCCCCATGGGAACAGTCCAGTCCGAACTACAAAAGCCATGTTCTTCCCAGAACGGAAACAAGCATCCGAGGACCGGCCCGGTTTCGAGGTAACACCTCTCTTCAGCACGGCTAGCTTGATTCCAGTGGTGTGGAGTGTCTGGGACTCACGTCTGAGCATCCCCAGTACACTTAGAGCGGTAACTGCAAACACAACAATGATGGACAGAATGTGGATCAATGTCACACATTCACCCCAGTCCAAAGATCTGGGCCCAAATCCATCGTTTTTCCACTCCACACCACCCTGGGTTAGACAATGGCGATATGCAAATCAGCGCTGACCCTGTGCCCCATGGGAACAGTCCAGTCCGAACTACAAAAGCCATGTCCTTCCCAGAACGGAAACAAGCATCCGAGGACCGGCCCGGTTTCGAGGTAACACCTCTCTTCAGCCCGGCTAGCTTGATTCCAGTGGTGTGGAGTGTCTGGGACTCACGTCTGAGCATCCCCAGTACACTTAGAGCGGTAACTGCAAACACAACAATGATGGACAGAATGTGGATCAATGTCACACATTCACCCCAGTCCAAAGATCTGGGCCCAAATCCATCGTTTTTCCACTCCACACCACCCTGGGTTAGACAATGGCGATATGCAAATCAGCGCTGACCCTGTGCCCCATGGGAACAGTCCAGTCCGAACTACAAAAGCCATGTCCTTCCCAGAACGGAAACAAGCATCCGAGGACCGGCCCGGTTTCGAGGTAACACCTCTCTTCAGCCCGGCTAGCTTGATTCCAGTGGTGTGGAGTGTCTGGGACTCACGTCTGAGCATCCCCAGTACACTTAGAGCGGTAACTGCAAACACAACAATGATGGACAGAATGTGGATCAATGTCACACATGTGGTGAGCAAAAAAACGATGGATTTAGGCCCAGATCTCTGTACTGGGGTGAATGTATGACATTGTTCTGCATTCTGTCCATCAACTGTTGTTTTGCATTTGTCACCCCGAGTGGGACGGGTATGCTCAGACGTGAGTCCCGTGCTCTCCACACCACTGGAGTCAAGCTATCCTGGCTGAAGACGGCTGATAGCCAGAAACCGGTCCTAGGATGCTTGATTCCGGTCCGAGGAAGACATGGCTTGGCAGTTCGGGCTGGACTGTTCCCATGAGGTACAGGGTCAAGGCTGATTTGCATATGGCCATGTCTGAATTGGGGTGGTGTGGTGAGCAAAAAAACGATGGATTTAGGCCCAGATCTCTGTACTGGGGTGAATGTATGACATTGTTCTGCATTCTGTCCATCAACTGTTGTTTTGCATTTGTCACCCCGAGTGGGACGGGTATGCTCAGACGTGAGTCCCGTGCTCTCCACACCACTGGAGTCAAGCTATCCTGGCTGAAGACGGCTGATAGCCAGAAACCGGTCCTAGGATGCTTGATTCCGGTCCAAGGAAGACATGGCTTGGCAGTTCGGGCTGGACTGTTCCCATGAGGTACAGGGTCAAGGCTGATTTGCATATGGCCATGTCTGAATTGGGGTGGTGTGGTGAGCAAAAAAACGATGGATTTAGGCCCAGATCTCTGTACTGGGGTGAATGTATGACATTGTTCTGCATTCTGTCCATCAACTGTTGTTTTGCATTTGTCACCCCGAGTGGGACGGGTATGCTCAGACGTGAGTCCCGTGCTCTCCACACCACTGGAGTCAAGCTATCCTGGCTGAAGACGGCTGATAGCCAGAAACCGGTCCTAGGATGCTTGATTCCGGTCCAAGGAAGACATGGCTTGGCAGTTCGGGCTGGACTGTTCCCATGAGGTACAGGGTCAAGGCTGATTTGCATATGGCCATGTCTGAATTGGGGTGGTGTGGTGAGCAAAAAAACGATGGATTTAGGCCCAGATCTCTGTACTGGGGTGAATGTATGACATTGTTCTGCATTCTGTCCATCAACTGTTGTTTTGCATTTGTCACCCCGAGTGGGACGGGTATGCTCAGACGTGAGTCCCGTGCTCTCCACACCACTGTAGTCAAGCTATCCTGGCTGAAGACGGCTGATAGCCAGAAACCGGTCCTAGGATGCTTGATTCCGGTCCAAGGAAGACATGGCTTGGCAGTTCGGGCTGGGCTGTTCCCATGAGGTACAGGGTCAAGGCTGATTTGCATATGGCCATGTCTGAATTGGGGTGGTGTGGTGAGCAAAAAAACGATGGATTTAGGCCCAGATCTCTGTACTGGGGTGAATGTATGACATTGTTCTGCATTCTGTCCATCAACTGTTGTTTTGCATTTGTCACCCCGAGTGGGACGGGTATGCTCAGACGTGAGTCCCGTGCTCTCCACACCACTGGAGTCAAGCTATCCTGGCTGAAGACGGCTGATAGCCAGAAACCGGTCCTAGGATGCTTGATTCCGGTACAAGGAAGACATGGCTTGGCAGTTCGGGCTGGACTGTTCCCATGAGGTACAGGGTCAAGGCTGATTTGCATATGGCCATGTCTGAATTGGGGTGGTGTGGTGAGCAAAAAAACGATGGATTTAGGCCCAGATCTCTGTACTGGGGTGAATGTATGACATTGTTCTGCATTCTGTCCATCAACTGTTGTTTTGCATTTGTCACCCCGAGTGGGACGGGTATGCTCAGACGTGAGTCCCGTGCTCTCCACACCACTGGAGTCAAGCTATCCTGGCTGAAGACGGCTGATAGCCAGAAACCGGTCCTAGGATGCTTGATTCCGGTCCAAGGAAGACATGGCTTGGCAGTTCGGGCTGGACTGTTCCCATGAGGTACAGGGTCAAGGCTGATTTGCATATGGCCATGTCTGAATTGGGGTGGTGTGGTGAGCAAAAAAACGATGGATTTAGGCCCAGATCTCTGTACTGGGGTGAATGTATGACATTGTTCTGCATTCTGTCCATCAACTGTTGTTTTGCATTTGTCACCCCGAGTGGGACGGGTATGCTCAGACGTGAGTCCCGTGCTCTCCACACCACTGGAGTCAAGCTATCCTGGCTGAAGACGGCTGATAGCCAGAAACCGGTCCTAGGATGCTTGATTCCGGTCCAAGGAAGACATGGCTTGGCAGTTCGGGCTGGACTGTTCCCATGAGGTACAGGGTCAAGGCTGATTTGCATATGGCCATGTCTGAATTGGGGTGGTGTGGTGAGCAAAAAAACGATGGATTTAGTCCCAGATCTCTGTACTGGGGTGAATGTATGACATTGTTCTGCATTCTGTCCATCAACTGTTGTTTTGCATTTGTCACCCCGAGTGGGACGGGTATGCTCAGACGTGAGTCCCGTGCTCTCCACACCACTGGAGTCAAGCTATCCTGGCTGAAGACGGCTGATAGCCAGAAACCGGTCCTAGGATGCTTGATTCCGGTCCAAGGAAGACATGGCTTGGCAGTTCGGGCTGGACTGTTCCCATGAGGTACAGGGTCAAGGCTGATTTGCATATGGCCATGTCTGAATTGGGGTGGTGTGGTGAGCAAAAAAACGATGGATTTAGGCCCAGATCTCTGTACTGGGGTGAATGTATGACATTGTTCTGCATTCTGTCCATCAACTGTTGTTTTGCATTTGTCACCCCGAGTGGGACGGGTATGCTCAGACGTGAGTCCCGTGCTCTCCACACCACTGGAGTCAAGCTATCCTGGCTGAAGACGGCTGATAGCCAGAAACCGGTCCTAGGATGCTTGATTCCGGTCCAAGGAAGACATGGCTTGGCAGTTCGGGCTGGACTGTTCCCATGAGGTACAGGGTCAAGGCTGATTTGCATATGGCCATGTATGAATTGGGGTGATGTGGTGAGCAAAAAAACGATGGATTTAGGCCCAGATCTCTGTACTGGGGTGAATGTATGACATTGTTCTGCATTCTGTCCATCAACTGTTGTTTTGCATTTGTCACCCCGAGTGGGACGGGTATGCTCAGACGTGAGTCCCGTGCTCTCCACACCACTGGAGTCAAGCTATCCTGGCTGAAGACGGCTGATAGCCAGAAACCGGTCCTAGGATGCTTGATTCCGGTCCAAGGAAGACATGGCTTGGCAGTTCGGGCTGGACTGTTCCCATGAGGTACAGGGTCAAGGCTGATTTGCATATGGCCATGTCTGAATTGGGGTGGTGTGGTGAGCAAAAAAACGATGGATTTAGGCCCAGATCTCTGTACTGGGGTGAATGTATGACATTGTTCTGCATTCTGTCCATCAACTGTTGTTTTGCATTTGTCACCCCGAGTGGGACGGGTATGCTCAGACGTGAGTCCCGTGCTCTCCACACCACTGGAGTCAAGCTATCCTGGCTGAAGACGGCTGATAGCCAGAAACCGGTCCTAGGATGCTTGATTCCGGTCCAAGGAAGACATGGCTTGGCAGTTCGGGCTGGACTGTTCCCATGAGGTACAGGGTCAAGGCTGATTTGCATATGGCCATGTCTGAATTGGGGTGGTGTGGTGAGCAAAAAAACGATGGATTTAGGCCCAGATCTCTGTACTGGGGTGAATGTATGACATTGTTCTGCATTCTGTCCATCAACTGTTGTTTTGCATTTGTCACCCCGAGTGGGACGGGTATGCTCAGACGTGAGTCCCGTATATTCCACAGCTCAAAGAGAGAGGCAGAGTGTCTTGAGATGAGAGGCTGGGGTATATACCACAGCTCAAAGAGAGAGGCAGAGCGCCTTGAGGAGAGAGGCTGGGGTATACACCACAGCTCAAAGAGAGAGGAAGAGTGCATTGAGAGAGAGGCTGAGGTATATACCACAGCTCAAAGAGAGAGGCAGAGAGCCTTGAGAGAGGCTGGGGTATATACCACAGCTCAAAGAGAGAGGCAGAGTGCCTCGAGGAGAGAGGCTGGGGTATACACCACAGCTCAAAGAGAGAGGCAGAGTGCCTTGAGAGAGAGGCTGAGGTATATACCACAGCTCAAAGAGAGAGGCAGAGTGCCTTGAGAGAGAGGCTGAGGTATATACCACAGCTCAAAGAGAGAGGCAGAGAGCCTTACGAGAGGCTGTGGTATATACCACAGCTGAAAGAGAGAGGCAGAGAGCCTTACGAGAGGCTGGGATATATACCACAGCTCAAAGAGAGAGGCATAGAGCCTTGAGAGAGGCTGGGGTATATACCACAGCTCAAAGAGAGAGGCAGAGTGCCTTGAGAGAGAGGCTGAGGTATATACCACAGCTGAAAGAGAGAGGCAGAGAGCCTTACGAGAGGCTGGGGTATATACCACAGCTCAAAGAGAGAGGCAGAGAGCCTTAAGAGAGGCTGGGATATATACCACAGCTCAAAGAGAGAGGCATAGAGCCTTAAGAGAGGCTGGGGTATATACCACAGCCCAAAGAATATGGCGAGGGGAAACACACACAGCATATGATGCCCCAATGAGGCATCAGATATACTATGCCCCAAGGACAGAGGCGTAGCATACTTGTTGCCTCTTGGGGAGAGGCAGAAACTTCACGTGCCTCAGTGAGGCAGGTAGAGAGCATATAGAGCCTCATGGAGAGAGACAGACTGTATGTGGTTCCTCAAGGAAAGAGGCAGAGAATATAGGTCCCAAGCAGAGAGGAACAGATTGTATGGTACATGGCACCTCAAGTAGAGAGGCAGGGAGAGTGCCTCAAGGTGAGAGGTGAACATATGTGCGCCTCTCAGAAAGCTGCATAATGAGTGTGTCTCGATGGAGAGGTAGAGGATGCAAAGCGCCTTAAAGCGAGGAGGGCACCTGGTGCCTCCTAGAGGGAGGTGTATCTTGAGATCACCACTAATGTCTGGGAGCACCAGACATAATTGTTATTAATAATTTATGTGGTGCACAATCTGCTGTTTTTGTCAGTGCACTCTAAAGTTTAGTTATGGTTTAGAGTATAAACCATAACTAAACAAGCATTGGCAAGGCCAGTAGATCTGGAGTTGGCTGCCAGCCTCTTTGCTAAGTCAGTGCTTATTTTGTAATGGTTTTTGTAAAACGTTATTTTTGGGGAAGCTGTTGGACCTTCTCCCATATTTAAAAAAATGCTCAAAGAACACCTTTTTTGGCTCAACAAGAATACTGTGCTATAGCAGTCCTTAGTACTGAAGGGAACTTTGTGTGTGGATGGCCCCTTGTGAAAGGAAGGAATGCTGTCACTCACAGGCAGATTAGCCAGTGGCTGAAGTGGGCGGAACCACTGCTCATACTGTAGGCTGTAATGGGCTGACACAGCCACAGGCCAAAAGATAAAAAGGGCTCCCTGTAAGTCCCCATAAATAAGTGAACTATGCATATAATGGTAGTAAAATTAAAAAGGCATCGTTAACACTGGGCCTCAGAATTCCCTATGACCTTCTTTCTCCAAAACCTGGGTGTTTTAAGGTAAACAATTCATAAGCACATTGAGGCAGTGATACTGCTAACAACATTGGATTCTAACAATGAATTTGTGTCTCTGAAGGTGATTGTTGGGGCACAGCTTGAGAGGTTACTTACCTGCACTTACTGCTCTCTAATGCCCACACAGGTGCAGCTTGTGCGGTCACTCGGCGAAGCCAGATGCCGCAGCGTCCGCTATGGCCGTTCCTTGGACTGCAGGAAGATTCCATTGGTCAGGGGCCTGGAAACCCAAGGCAGAGGACCGCTCTCTCCTCGCCAGCTGTTGTGGGTGGACAGCATGCCAAACGATGGCTTCACCGAAAACCCAGTAATATACAGGTACTGTAAACCCATACAGCCTCACTGCTGGGGCACCTTATATGCGCATGCACCACTTCTGCAGCATCACTGCTGGGGCTCCTTATATGTGCATGCACCACTCCTGCCGCATCACTGCGTGGGCTTCTTATATGTGCATTCCCGACTCCTGCAGCATCACTGCTGGAGCTCCTTATATATGCATGCACCACTCCTGCAGCATCACTGCATGGGCTTCTTATTCGTGCATGCACCACTCCTGCAGCATCACTGCTGGAGCTCCTTATACATGCATGCACCACTCCTGCCGCATCACTGCGTGGGCTTCTTATATGTGCATTCCCGACTCCTGCAGCATCACTGCTGGAGCTCCTTATATATGCATGCACCACTCCTGCAGCATCACTGCTGGAGCTCCTTATACATGCATGCACCACTCCTGCCGCATCACTGCGTGGGCTTCTTATACGCGCTTGCACCACTCCTGCCGCATCACTGCTTGGGCTTCTTATATGTGCATTCCCGACTCCTGCAGCATCACTGCTGGAGCTCCTTATATATGCATGCACCACTCCTGCAGCATCACTGCTGGAGCTCCTTATACATGCATGCACCACTCCTGCCGCATCACTGCGTGGGCTTCTTATATGTGAATTCCCGACTCCTGCAGCATCACTGCTGGAGCTCCTTATATATGCATGCACCACTCCTGCAGCATCACTGCTGGAGCTCCTTATACATGCATGCACCACTCCTGCCGCATCACTGCGTGGGCTTCTTATACGCGCTTGCACCACTCCTGCCGCATCACTGCTTGGGCTTCTTATATGTGCATTCCCGACTCCTGCAGCATCACTGCTGGAGCTCCTTATACATGCATGCACCACTCCTGCCGCATCACTGCTTGGGCTTCTTATATGTGCATTCCCGACTCCTGCAGCATCACTGCTGGAGCTCCTTATACATGCATGCACCACTCCTGCCGCATCACTGCGTGGGCTTCTTATATGTGCATTCCCGACTCCTGCAGCATCACTGCTGGAGCTCCTTATACATGCATGCACCACTCCTGCAGCATCACTGCTGGAGCTCCTTATACATGCATGCACCACTCCTGCCGCATCACTGCGTGGGCTTCTTATACGCGCGTGCACCACTCCTGCCGCATCACTGCTTGGGCTTCTTATATGTGCAGGCACCTCTTCTGCAGCATCACTGCTGGGACTCCTTATCCGTGCATGCACCACTCCTGCAGCATCACTGCTGGGGCTCCTTATACGCGCACGCACCCATCCTGCAGCATCACTACTGGGGCTCCTTATCCGTGCATGCCCCACTCCTGCTGCATCACTGCTGCAGCTTCTTATACATGCATGCACCACTCCTGCAGCATCACTGCTGGGGCTCCTTATCCGTGCATGCACCACTCCTGCAACATCACTCCTGGGGCTCCTTATCCGTGCATGCACCACTCCTGCAACATCACTGCTGGGGCTCCTTATACGCGCATGCACCACTCCTGCAACCTCACTGCTGGGGCTCCTTATACGCGCATGCACCACTCCTGCAGCATCACTGCTGGGGCTCCTTATCCGTGCATGCACCACTCCTGCAACATCACTGCTGGGGCTCCTTATACGCGCATGCACCACTCCTGCCACATAACTGCTGGTGATCCTTATCCGTGCATGCACCACTCCTGCCGCATCAACTGCTTGGACTCCTTATCTGTGCATGCACCCCTCCTGCTGGGGCTCCTTATCCGTGCATGCACCACTCCTGCAACATCACTGCTGGGGCTCCTTATACGCGCATGCACCACTCCTGCCGCATAACGGCTGGGGATCCTTATCCGTGCATGCACCACTCCTGCCGCATCAACTGCTTGGACTCCATATCTGTGCATGCACCACTCCTGCAACCTCACTGCTGGGCTCCTTATACGCGCATGCATCATTCCTGCCACATCACTGCTGGGGATCCTTATCCTTGCATGCACCACTCCTGCAACCTCCCTGCTGGGACACCTTATATGCGCATGCACCACTCCTGCAACCTCACTGCTGGGACACCTTATACGCGCATGCACCTCTCCTGCAACCTCCCTGCTGGGACACCTTATACGCACATGCACCACTCCTGCAGCATCACTGCTGGAGCTCTTTATATGTGCATGCACCACTCCTGCAGCATCACTGCTGGAGCTCTTTATATGTGCATGCACCACTCCTGCAGCATCACTGCTGGAGCTCCTTATACATGCATGCACCACTCCTGCCGCATCACTGCGTGGGCTTTTTATATGTGCATTCCCGACTCCTGCAGCATCACTGCCGGAGCTCCTTATACATGCATGCACCACTCCTGCCGCATCACTGCTTGGGCTTCTTATATGTGCAGGCACCACTTCTGCAGCATCACTGCTGGGGCTCCTTAGACGCGCATGCACCATTCCTGCCACATCACTGCTGGGGATCCTTATCCTTGCATGCACCACTCCTGCAACCTCCCTGCTGGGACACCTTATATGCGCATGCACCACTCCTGCAACCTCACTGCTGGGACACCTTATACGCGCATGCACCTCTCCTGCAGCATCACTGCTGGAGCTCCTTATACATGCATGCACCACTCCTGCCACATCACTGCGTGGGCTTCTTATATGTGCATTCCCGACTCCTGCAGCATCACTGCTGGGGCTCCTTATCCGTGCATGCACCACTCCTGCAGCATCACTGCTGGGGCTCCTTATCCGTGCATGCACCACTCCTGCAGCATCACTGTTTGGGATCCTTATCCGTGCATGCACCACTCCTGCCGCATCAACTGCTTGGACTCCTTATCTGTGCATGAACCACTCCTGCAACCTCACTGCTGGGGCTCCTTATACGCGCATGCACCACTCCTGCATCATTAACTGCTTGGACTCCTTATCTGTGCATGCACCACTCCTACAACCTCCCTGCTGGGACACCTTATACGCGCATGCACCACTCCTGCAGCATCCCTGCTGGGACACCTTGTACTCGCATGCCCCACTCCTGCCGCATCACTGCTGGGGCTCCTTATCCGTGCATGCACCACTCCTGCTGTATCACTGCTGGGGATCCAAATCCGTGCATGCACCCCTCCTGCAGCATTAACTGCTTGGACTCCTTATCCGTGCATCCACCCCTCCTGCAGCATCACTCCTGGGGTTCCTTATACGCGCAAGCACCACTCCTGCAGCATCACTGCTGGGAATCCTCATATGTGCATGCAGCACTCCTGCTGCCTCCTGGGGCTCCTTATCTGTGCATGCACCACTCCTGCAGCATCACTGCTGGAACTCCTTATCCATACATGCACCCCTCCTGCAGCATCACTGCTTGGAACTCCGTATCCGTGCATCCACCCCTCCTGCAGCATCACTGCTGGGGCTCCTTATCCGTGCATGCACCACTCCTGCTGTATCACTGCTGGGGATCCAAATCCATACATGCACCCCTCCTGCAGCATCACTGCTGTGGCTCCTTATCCTGCATGCACCCCTCCTGCAGCATCACTGCTGGGGTTCCTTATCCGTGCATGCACCACTCCTGCCGCATCAACTGCTGGGGATCCTTATCCGTGCATGCACCACTCCTGCCGCATCAACTGCTGGGGATCCTTATCCGTGCATGCACCCCTCCTGCAGCATTAACTGCTTGGACTCCTTATCCGTGCATGCACCACTCCTGCTGCATCACTGCTGGGACACCTTATCCGTGCATGCACCCCTCCTGCAGCATTAACTGCTTGGACTCCTTATCCGTGCATCCACCCCTCCTGCAGCATCACTCCTGGGGTTCCTTATACGCGCAAGCACCACTCCTGCAGCATCACTGCTGGGAATCCTCATATGTGCATGCAGCACTCCTGCTGCCTCCTGGGGCTCCTTATCTGTGCATGCACCACTCCTGCAGCATCACTGCTGGAACTCCTTATCCGTGCATGCACCCCTCCTGCAGCATCACTGCTGGGGCTCCTAATACGCGCATGCACCACTCCTGCCGCATCAACTGTTGGGACTCCTTATATGTGCACGCTCCACTCCTGCAACATCACTGCTGGAACTCCTTATCCATACATGCACCCCTCCTGCAGCATCACTGCTTGGAACTCCGTATCCGTGCATCCACCCCTCCTGCAGCATCACTGCTGGGGCTCCTTATCCGTGCATGCGCCACTCCTGCTGTATCACTGCTGGGGATCCAAATCCATACATGCACCCCTCCTGCAGCATCACTGCTGTGGCTCCTTATCCTGCATGCACCCCTCCTGCAGCATCACTGCTGGGGTTCCTTATCCGTGCATGCACCACTCCTGCCGCATCAACTGCTGGGGATCCTTATCCGTGCATGCACCACTCCTGCCGCATCAACTGCTGGGGATCCTTATCCGTGCATGCACCACTCCTGCTGCATCACTGCTGGGACACCTTATCCGTGCATGCACCACTCCTGCAGCATCACTGCTGGGACTCCTCATATGCCCAGGGCGGTGCATTAAGTTGAAAAAATGAGTGGCTGCTTTGAATCCGCTTGTGTTTTCACAGTGCAGTTGGGACCCCTCCTGCCCTTTGAAAAGGGATTAGAAATCCCCTTGCAGGCGGCTGCAATGAGTGACTGTACCCGCTTGCAACGGGATGTCTAGGGGGTCCATAGGCCGCCCTTTTCCCCCTGCAGAGGGCTGCCATCAGGGGGCACACTTACAGTGCAACCCCGTTTAGGTGGTGCACTGTCAGTGTGCCTCCTGAGTGTTTCTTTTTCTCTGGGCCTGCGTCTGTAATACGGCGCGGGTGTAGAGGCAAAGGGATTCCCTCATTTGCACGGGGCACGCCCCCATACAAATAAAGGAATACCCGCTGAAGATAGGGCTTGCGCTTTATGTGCGTCAGCGCTATCGGTTTTACAGAATGGAACGCACAAACGTCTGCGGCTCATTCTGTAATGCCAAAGTGCCCCGGGGGCGTGCAAAGCGGCCACAAACACCAGTTGCGCCCGGTGCAGTTCTATAATGCGGCCCTTGCTGTTCTTTCTTTCTGTTCAGTCCCTAGCTGCCTAAAGTGCCGGGACACTCTTTCGAGTAGCCATACGCTATTGAAGAATCCCTCATTCATCCATTCACTTTTACATCAATTTAAAGATGCTGCAATGGCCTGCATGCAGTGTTTTAGGCTTAAATCTTGCCAACAACTGCCTTCTTCCAGAGCAATAAAACCTTCTTCCAATAATGTTGTGCTTTTCAACGCCCAGAAAGAAATGAATCAAAAGGCAGCGGGACTAGTGGTCGCCTACGCTTGGGCCCAAACACCACTCGCTCCCAGGGCAGCCCCACAAACGTCTTCTCACAGTGACTCCTTTGCACGGATATGGTAAAGGACAAACCGTGTAGTTACAGAGTTGAGCTGGAGTAGTTTGATGTGTGTGAGGCAAGGCGGAAGAGGTCCTCGTGTACCAGCCAAAGATTGCCCACTGCTCTTGAAGGCAGGGAGCTGGCAGATTCTTGTAGGTTAGCTTTATCCAAGTTACAAGTTGTACAGGGGTAGAGTGCTCCACTAAGAACAAGGACTGGTTGCTTGGCCTTCTGGGATAAGCATCGATCCACAACTTTCAGAGCGATAACACCTGGAACATTCAAGACATCACTCACAGACCTTCTCTGTATTATCATGACCAAGCAGACAGATGGGAAGGCCACTTGGAACCTTGGGTACATCATCTCGACCACCCCCAATCAGGCTAAACGGAACCTTCACTACGTCATTTAGACCAGGCAGGCAAACAGAAAATATCCACAGCACGTGGGCGGAGGGCATTTGAGGTTGCATGCAGACCTGAGTCCCAATGCATACACTGTCACTCCACCAATAAAAGCAGAAGCCCCACTGGAGCTCTTTGTGGCTGTAGGTGTCTTTCCTAGGACTTGTGTCACCTTGTACTCTGCCCTCTAGCACTCAGGCAGGTTCTTGTAAAGTAGAGGTGGGTACATGGGTGATTGCACTGCTGCTGCCACCTCTGTAATATGTGACCACCCTGCAAACGCCTGAGCACAAACTGAGCAAAAGAAGACAAACAACAGGGACAGGCAGAGTCTGGGAGAAAGTTGAAAACTGCTCTGGAATGAGCAGGTCACAGAGGGAATCCAGTGCATTAGATGCATGTCAGAGAAGATGTGAAGAGGGAACACCTGAGGCCCAGCCCCCCACAACCCCCCCCCCCACACCCCAGTACCTGGCTCTGAACCCAGTGGTGTCTGGTCCATTCTCTAGACCTCAAGGGCTGCCTCTTTTTTCTCTTGCAGGGAACTGGATACACTGAAAGCTCAGAAAACACAAGAAAGCGAAGCCGAGATTGCGGCGTGGGAGGTGCGAGGCCTTGCTGACGTCATTGGTAAATACTCTAGTACTCTCTCCTTTCACACTCTGCGCTTTGTTTCATACAGCCCACCTTGGGGTAAGTACACTCGCTGTTGTCATGGTCAGTGGCGCTTCATAAACGATACCTTTGTCATTTGTGTTACTTTCCAAACCATGAAGCCATTCATGTACTATGGCGCCCGTGCACACGCCCCTACCTAGTGCTTTCTCCTCCACGAAGGCTTCTTCAGGGAGCACAAAAACAAGGGATGCAACAGCTTCGGTCATTCATGCTCAGAGCTGCACCTTCTGGGACTTGCAGTCTCCAGGGAACCATTCCTGGCCACAAACTCATTGAAGCCCGACAGTGGTACACACCTTTGCTGACAAATGCACCACATGTATGTTAGCACTACACTTCATTATTTAGACTCCTCGAACAGCACTATAGTGTCTTGGTTGGTCATACCTGGGGTGGATTCTGTATTCTTCACCCTGTGATTTTCTTGAGCAAAAAGGGCAAAAACCTGAAAAACTAAAAATGAAAGACCTGCATGGGGATGCTGTTTTACAAACACTCGCTTTCTAGACCCTCTTGGCCTTACACACTACATGTATGACTGCTTCTGAATCAGGGGGAAATCACTGCACAGTTACATTTTGTGTTAATACATGAAGAATTCAGTGCCAGAAAACGTTCCATAGGGTGGGCCAAGGAGTGGAAATCTTTGTCCAAAATTGTTAGTTTCGACTACACCCTGCTTTAGCTTGACCTTAAATGAGAATTTACCTAGGATTTATATTATATTTTCATTTTATAGTTTTTGTAGAGCTCCCAAACCACAGGTTTGCATTTCTGAGGGCTATGAGGAGGGGAAAGAAAACGATTTGAGACAGAAAAGAATATTGTTCTTCGGTTGCTTATATTCCGGTTCCTGGTGCATCTGGTATGGCTGTTCGGGCTGCACTGTTCCCAATGGAGCAGGGTCAAGATTGATTTGGATTGGCTGGGTCCAAACTGAGGTGGCAAGGTGTGTAAAATAAGAAAGGACAGGGACGCAGCCAGTGAAATTGCCAGTTGCTGAGATTCATTCAACCATTCCACCCATGCCTTTTTTCTATACTTCAGTGTGACGCTTTAAGTGCGACAGGTGATTATTTTGATCCTATTAAAATTTTTGTTTCCATCACACTTCAGAAATAAAAAAAAAGTGTTTCATTTTTGCTTTCCTAACTTTTGAGTGTGTACATTTCACTTACAGGTATTTCCATTTTGTTGTGTGTTACAAAAAAGGGCACCCTGCATCCTTTGCTTTCACACGCCTGTCCCACAGCAAGATTATCACATAATTCACTTTACTTTTCTCTCTCTGACTGCAAAGTTAGAGGAGTTTGTAAACACCAATCCCCATGTTAAAAATGTAGCAATTTGTCAGAAGACATAGCCTGACACTTGACCTCTGTCTTGAAGCACAGCAAATGTACCAATATAAATACATAATATAAAGGCATCTTTATTTATTGCTTGGCTTTTGTGATGCACCGTAAATCGTCTAACAACCCACCAATGGGTCGCGACCCACAGTTTGGGAAACACTGATCATGGGAGCATTACATCAGTGTCACCAGAAAGGCGTGAAAGCCTGATTGATGTGGTGGTCTTATGCCTGTGACTGGCAAGTGCTCAACTGCACATGGAGAGTGGTATTATGTATAGGTGGCGTCCATGGAATGTCGACCTAGTTGTTATTACGTATGCAAAGCGGTTTATATTTAAAGGTTTGAAGTGTGAGAGAAGTAGGACAAAAGGACCAGCACAACCTTCTTTCTACTCCACTCCAGACCCAGACGGTATTTTGGTTCTCCTAAGAGATAAGTTATCCCTGGTGTTTGCCTTTTCTTGTTGGCTACAGCTAGGCCTTTTGTCTGCTCTGGAAAATGGACAAACTCCACAGACAATGCTGCCCTAGTAACAGTGTGATACCAAAGGGGATGATGGACGGAGCGTTTGAGCAAATCAAACACTCACCCCCAGTAAAATGATCTGGGTTTAATCCATCATCATTCTTTAGCTCACTCCACCACCCTAGTTCACATGGCCATATGCAAATCAGTCTGACCCTGTGCCTCATGGGAACAGTCCAGCCCGAACTGCCAAGCCAGGTCTTCCCTGGACCGGAAACAAGCTTCCGAGGACCAGTTTCGGATTCATAACCCTCATCAGCCGGGCTAGCTTGAATCCAGTGGCTTAGTGAGCAAGGGACCCACGTCTGAGCATACCCTGCCAACTTAGGGCGAACAAAGTGATACCAAAGTAGTAACAGTGGCTCATGTCCAGTAGATTTTGAAGCAGGGATTTTAACCCATCAGACTCTTCCACCTCCTTCTAAAATGCTGGGACTCTCATTTACCGTCCTCCACGCATGAAACTGTTGAGCGTTTAAGGCACGACTTAGAGTACCCAAGCTTGAGGTTATCTATGCCTGATGTTTGGATGTACTCTACCAAGGGGACAGGATGACACTGGAGAGCAGGCTTGAAAGCAGCATTCAATGTCTGGAGTGAGCCTACAGTCCACTGACCCATCTCCCTTACCTTGCAGTGCCTGAGAGCAGCGATCGAGGTATCATCCAGCAGGTGGCTGATCGCAGACAAGAGCGCCATGAGGCCGCCATCACCGATCTGCAGCGGGAGCTGGTCCGCATCAGTAAGGTGAGATACAGCATCAGGACCGCGTTGTCCTGCAGTGGATGCCCCAAAATGAACTGACTTATCTCGTCATTTCAGGAAATGGAACCTTCAGTCCTAAAGGCAGGGAAGGAGCTTCAGAAGAAACTGGCCTCCTCTGATCGAACAAGCCAGCTTTTGTTGCAAAGGCTGGAAGGCAACGCGGATTTAACAACATTAACAATGAAAGTAAGTTCTACGACATGACCTGGCATAACGCTTCAGCTTGGACCTGCGTGGATGGCAGTGTGAAGAGAGTGGAGCAAATGGGCAGACCTTGGGACATGGACGTGATAAGTGTGAGGAGCTTGTTGCACTTGCGCACGCCTTTGTGGAGCTTGGAATATGTAGGTACCAGTTTCAGGCACCTTGTGAGAATCTGGGTGCACAGTGCACATGGATACTGTGTATGGAGCTGGATGAGGGTAGATACTGTCTAAG
This sequence comes from Lissotriton helveticus, assembly GCF_964261635.1. Classification (NCBI taxonomy): domain Eukaryota; kingdom Metazoa; phylum Chordata; class Amphibia; order Caudata; family Salamandridae; genus Lissotriton; species Lissotriton helveticus. Next base: position 2,107,252,998 of record NC_136065.1, read on the forward strand.
GAGCAGCGGGCATGGACACAGTGTGAGGAACTGGGGGCACAACGACAAAGTGGGAGGGTCTTGGACACAGTATGAGAACTGGGAGCAAGTGGAGCAGCTGTGTCAGGTGCTGGGGCAGAAGGGCACAGTGTGAGGAGCTGATGACACATGGACCACGGATGGTACGAGTTGGGGGAGGGTAGCCACTGTCTGAGGAGCTGATGACACATGGACCACGGATGGTACGAGTTGGGGGAGGGTAGCCACTGTCTGAGGAGCTGATGACACATGGACCACGGATGGTATGAGTTATTTATTTATTTATTATTTATTTTGAAAGTTTTATATAGCGCGAACAAGATCTTTGCAGATAACAGAGCGCTTTACATATGCAAGGGAGGGTGGGTACACGAGGGAGCATAAAATACATATAGGAGGGAGTAATAACAATCGGGAAAGGTCGGTAATACAGGTAAAAAACAACTGTGCAAATGGATCAAGCATGAGTACATATCGACGCAGAGTCTTAAAAGATCAGGGGTGGCAGTTCAGGTGTATTTAGCCATAAGGATAGCTTTAACTTCTTTCTTAAAGAGAAAAGTGGAGGGGATGAGTCTGGTTTCAGGAGGGAGTGAGTTCCAGATCCTAGGCACCATTCCTGAGAAGGAGCGTTTGTAAGTTCTTTCCTTCCGAAATCTTCGAGGTTTCAGCAGAAGATTCTTTGTGCTTCTGGTGGATCTCGAGCCGCCTGAGATTGTCAGCTTCTGAGTGAGGTAGCTGGGTGAGTTCAGGTGTGAAGCCCTGTGAGTCAAGCAGGCAATTTTCAGATGTATTCTGGCTTCAAAAAGTAGCCAGTTCAGGGATTTGAAGTCAGGGGAGATATGTGAATGTTTTTTTGATCCTGTGATGAGTCTCGCTGCCGCATTTAGTGAGTCTCTCAGGGGTGCAGTTGTAGTTAGGGGGAGGCCGCAGAGGGCGATGCTGCCGTAGTCTATGCGAGGGATGATTAGCGCTTGTACTGCAGTTTGGAAGTCTTTGGCTGGGAGGAAGGGTTTAAGTTTCCTCAGGGTATTTATTTGGAAGTTCGCTCCCTTAGTTGCCTTGCTGATATGCTGTTGCATGTTGAGATTGGCGTCGAGTGTTATGCCTAGAGATTTTGCAGAGTCCACGATGGTCGGCTGGACATTGAGTGCAGTTAGTGTTTAAGCCAAGTTTGAGTGGTAGAGATTTTCGCGGGAGGTGAGATCAGAAGGAACTCAGTTTTCATAGCATTGAGCTTGAGGTGGTTATCGGCCAGCCAGGATTGGGTGCTTCTGATCGTTGCGTTCAGATGCATAATATCTTTGGGGGATTGTAGTTTGAGATACAGTTGAGTGTCGTCGGCGTACATGTGGAAGTGTACATTGGATGCTTGTAGCAAGGAGGTGAGGTTCCATAACTAGGTTGAACAAAGTAGGGGATAGGCAGGATCCTTGAGGTACACCCAATGATACATGTACTGGGGAGGACAACAAGTTGTTGCTCTTGAATTTCTGAGATCTGTTGTGAAGAAATGAGGTGAACCACTGAAGAACAGTCCCTGAGAGATCCATTCTTGTCTTTAAAAGTTCGAGTAGGTTCTCATGTTTCACAGTGTCGAATGCCGAAGAGAGATCAAGAAGGATAAGGAGGCAGGAGTCATTGTGATCTAGGATTTGGAGGGCATCGTCAATTATGTGAGTCATAGCCGTTTCGATGCTATGCCCTGCTCTGAAGCCTGATTGATGAGGGTTGAGGAGATCAAACTATTCTATGTGCTTTGTCAATTGTAGTTGAACGCATTTTTCCAACAGTTTGGCAAGAGTGGGAATGTTGGTGATAGGGCGGTAGTTGTTTAGATCAGTGGGGTCTGCTGTTGGTTTCTTCAGTAAAGGTGTAACTTGTCCAACTTTGAGGGAGTCAGGTATCATTCCTTGCTGAAGTGAGCTATTGATAATTTTAGTCCAGAGTGGCAGGATCAACGGGGCGAAGTCTTTTACAGCGTTAGCGGGGAGAGGGTCACTGAGGTGATTAAATGGTTTCAGGGTGCTGAGTAGACTGTCAATTTCTTCTTCAGAGTACGTGTCAAAGGATGACCATGTCACGTTGTTTTTTGGTTCATTGGGTGTTATGTCGTGGTGTTTGGAGTAGAGGTTTGCGTCAATGAGGAGATCGCTCCTTATGTTGTCAGTTTTTTGTTTAAAGAAAGCAGAGAAATCTTCACAGGAAGGTGCATTGCCCAAAGTGTCGACTGCTTGGGGTTGTTCCTTGCATTGGGATCGGATTAGTTCGAACAATTTACTTGGACGTTTTTTTGCTTGGTCAAGCTGGAGTCTGAAGAAGTCTGACTTTGAGCGCTTTATTTTCCTGAAGTATGCGTTTCTCTTTTTCTTCAGAATTTTTAGGTGCTGTGCCGAGGGAACATATCTCCATGTGCGCTCTGCCATTCGCATGGCCCGTCTGTCTTCATTGAGGCTCCCGTCGTACCAAGGGTTAGAGACCTTGGTGGTGTCTCTTTTCAGTTGCATCGGTGCAGCCTCATTGATTAATGAGGTCATAGCATTGAGATATTGGTCAGTTAGGCACTGAACGTCCGTAACGTCGGACGGGGGAAGTAGGAGATTGCAGCTGTTAGGGGGTACGGAGTTTGGCTTGAGTTTCTTCAAGTCTCTTTTCCAAACTTTGGGCTTGGAGGATTGGACCGGGATCCGTTTAACTTTTTCGTTAATGTAGAAGGTGACAGTATGGTGATCTGACCAGTCACAGGGTTGGATTGAATCAAGTTGAATAGTGCCTTCTTTGGAGATGATGAGGTCGAGGATAGATGGGGAGTGTAGCCACTGTCTGAGGAGCTGATGACACATGGACCACGGATGGTACGAGTTGGGGTGTGTAGCCACTGTCTGAGGAGCTGATGACACATGGACCACGGATGGTACGAGTTGGGGAGTGTAGCCCCTGTCTGAGGAGCTGATGACACATGGACCACGGATGGTACGAGTTGGGGAGTGTAGCCACTGTCTGAGGAGCTGATGACACATGGACCACGGATGGTACGAATTGGGGAGTGTAGCCACTGTCTCAGGAGCTGATGACACATGGACCACGGATGGTACGAGTTGGGGGAGGGTAGCCACTGTCTGAGGAGCTGATGACACATGGACCACGGATGGTACGAGTTGGGGAGTGTAGCCACTGTCTGAGGAGCTGATGACACATGGACCACGGATGGTACGAGTTGGGGAGTGTAGCCACTGTCTGAGGAGCTGATGACACATGGATCACGGATGGTACAAGTTGGGGAGTGTAGCCACTGTCTGAGGAGCTGATGACACATGGACCACGGATGGTACGAGTTGGAGAGTGTAGCCACTGTCTGAGGAGCTGATGACACATGGACCACGGATGGTACGAGTTGGGGAGTGTAGCCACTGTCTGAGGAGCTGATGTCACATGGACCACGGATGGTACGAGTTGGGGAGTGTAGCCACTGTCTGAGGAGCTGATGACACATGGACCACGGATGGTACGAGTTGGGGGAGGGTAGCCACTGTCTGAGGAGCTGATGACACATGGACCACGGATGGTACGAGTTGGGGAGTGTAGCCACTGTCTGAGGAGCTGATGACACATGGACCACGGATGGTACGAGTTGGGGAGTGTAGCCACTGTCTGAGGAGCTGATGACACATGGACCACGGATGGTACGAGTTGGGGAGTGTAGCCACTGTCTGAGGAGCTGATGACACATGGACCACGGATGGTACGAGTTGGGGAGTGTAGCCACTGTCTGAGTAGCTGGGGGGGGGGGGGGGCACATGGACCCAGTGTGCATAGCTGAGGCCCATGTACACAGTGTGGAGAGCGGGGGCACATGTACACAGTGTGGGGAGCACATGTGCGTCAGCTCTTCACACTGTGCTCATGTTTGAGGAGCTTGAGCTGGTGTTGACAGCAGTGAGTGTGTGGTAAATGAGCAGCGAGTGGGAGGAACGTTGGACAATGACATATGGTGGGCTCTCAGTGCCATGGAGGGCTTCGACACCTCCAGCCTGCCGCCATTTATAGGCAGACAGGGCCCAGGGCAGTCTATGGCAATCGCCAAATAGACTCCTCTGTCTTGTATTTATAGGATGAGGAGAGGGTGGGGTGGGACTGACAGGGGAGTGCACAGCACACAGTGAGCCCAAAGTCACTTCTACAGCTCTGGAGACATCCATCATAACCAACAATTTATTGCTGCTTTTTCTCTCCCTTGCCTGGCCCAATCTACAGCAGGTTCACCTGGAGTCCTTGAGTTGGGCAGCAGTGGGATGTGCCAACACTGAACTCACCTTAAACCTCTTTCTTGCAGGATTTCAAGGAGCTGTGGTCTTCCATCGCGCTGGAATCCTTCTGCAGGAGACAGATGATCGAAGACACCTCTGCGGCCCTAACCAAAGTGGAGGAGAACCGGGCCAAGCAGGTGAGAAGACTCGTGTGCTGTGTCTCATGGTTGTGGAGAGGGAGGGTGCATGGCCCTTGCGGGCATTCATGAGGCAGAGGCTAGAAGAGAGGGGCGCGTAGTAAGCTCTGTCTGATCCACTTAGTGTGAGATTAGAGCGGGGCCTCCTGCATATGTTAATATGTGACAAGGAACCTAAGCAGAACAGTCTCCAGCACTTCTTGCTTACTCAATGGATGTGGTGACTTTTTGTCCATGTGGTTAACCACACAGACGGCAACTATTATCAGCGGTAACCATGAACCTGCCCACGGAAACAAACGTTTTGTGGATGAGAAAACCTCACCCACTTATATGTGCCATGCTTTATCACTGGTAACCTTACTGCTTCCTGGTGAGATGGTCCTACCAGGAAGGGCTCAACCTCTCTTTGGAAAGTATATAAGACGCAACTGGATATGGTAAAGGGATCCGGATTTCTAAAATCATCTTATGGTGAACCCAAAATAATTTATTTTTATTCAGGGTACTCTGTAAGATCAAAAAAAGGAGAGTAGATGTGTCAAGAGTACTATGGCTCATGCACACATGGAAGTGCAGACATTTCAGCCTGTATTCCTGCCAACACGGGTCAAAGGCCTTCATCAGGACTAATGGAGATCCCTAGCTCAATACCTAATGTACTCATTCATACGTATCACTTCGGAAAGGGAAATGATATCCTACCAATGTAAGTCTCATCCAAGTACCTACACGAATGCATAAAAAGTGAAAGTATGGATAATCAAGAAATTGACTTGCATCCCTTATGAAATAAGAAAAATATATAGAAGTGAAGTTTCCAATGTGGGAAAACTGAGCGTTGCAAACCAGAACACAGCACTCATGGGTAGAGTGGGTAAACACACTCACTTACTACTTTCCCTAACTAGGGAATAACAAGTCCTCATAGTCATGATGGGGGAGACATCCTCTGTTGTCAACCACTTATAAGGGGAGAAGATTTCATTAATCCGTTCTATAGCTGATTTTCTGGAATGTGATGTGTATGTTTACAATATCTTAATCATCCGGTTCTCATCTCACATGTTCAGTCATTGGTGGCAGTAGAATTCCAAAAACATGGATTAGATACATTCATGGGGGTATCAACACTCATCCCAACTGCACATGCCCATATGCTGCTGGCTCCTTATATTCATATTGTAGGCTAGAGCGATGAAATTGGTTCATCATGGGAGACACTTGGGCGGGAATCGAATTGTCCTCATCACCTGCTGTATTAATTCAAGTTGCTCACTCGTTCTCAAAGAGTAGAGTTGGTTTTAGGGCTCCCTGCTTTCCTTTTTTACTGATTTTTACAGATAAATATAGACAGAAATCATTGTTTCCTGTCTGTATGATTTTTTAAAAACGGAAAAATACAGATAATTTGGCTTCTTTTGAGTGACTCTCTTCATTCCCAGATACATTAATTACAGGCCAAAAGCAGTACATATTGGCAGCATGGGGAATTACAAAGCTAAATGAGATTTGCTTAAATGACTGCATATATGTATTTGTTCAATTATGCACATTTTGTAATGTGGGTTTATTATTTTTGGCTGTGTAATGTGCTAAAACCTGACGGGCATCAATGGATAAGAATAATCTGGCAATTAAATGTGGAAATATACGAGTTATCACATCATCTGTTCACAAAATAAATACAGATTAATACCAGTATGATGGCCAAACAAAAAAGATTTGTATAAATACTGACGAAAATGTTAAGAAAATAAATACCATAAAACCGGGAACCCTACTTATAATCGTATTTTCCCAATTGCCAGTTACTCTCAACTTTGTTACCATAGATATCGGGCCGATGTGGTATTCACAATGCTTAAAATGATCATGACACTTACTTAATCAAGAGGTTGTGTCCTTATGCAGTACCCGTTTGTCCCTCAGTCTGTGGTAAATATGGTTATCGGTCGCAAGGTCCGGCGTATTTATGCTCGGTGATGCTTACTGAGTCCCCAGGGTGTTGGCGTCTATGTCACCAGTGGCCTAACAAAGGCCCCAGAGCCCCCTGACGTTTAGTTATGCTACTGTATGTCACATGTGGTGCCGTGGTGTCTGACGTTAAGACGTCCCTCTCTTTGAATCCTGGTATAGTGGCAACTGTATATTCCTTGGCATAGAGTGCACAATTGCACAGGACTGAGCTATTTCTATAGATCCTCTTTTACAAAGATCTATGACCTAATGAGTATTTTTAACATTAAAGTATCTAAAATCAGAATTATCAATTATATAGCACAGGCTTTTGACATTTTGTGTATATTGGGAAATGTGTTGGTACATAAGGAACTTGCATTTGAACATCCTATAGTCCCCTGTCAATGGCACCACCTGTAGTTTCTACTCTGCTCCATATGTTGAATCCTTCATGCACTGGCTGTATTCAAAATCCATGATCAATGCAATATACCTTGTCTTCAGTTTATAAAACAGGAGTGTCAGTCAGTCAGTCAAATTCACTTTATTCGGTTAATAAAAACTGTTGGAACCTAAATATGTCAGGTCACCTAGGGTAGCCTGGCCTAGGGTAAGGCAAATTCAACAGAGGCACATGTGTAAAGGTTGCAAGCCACCCCGCAGTAATTCAATGCAATATCACCCAAAAATGACACTACACCATGTTTGGAAAAATACGAGCTTGTTTATAAAAATATTCTTTGCTTTCTTGTCTTCAGAAATTACAGCTCAGTACATTACATTTAATCATGAGATTATTAAGTTCCTCAAAGTTGCCAAAACTCTTTCACTATTTGGCTTTCTAACTTTACATCACATTACAGAAGTTCCCAGGGAGCAATGACTGCGCTCCTCTAAAAGAATGGTTAACACGTTTACTCCCACTCCACCACCAACATCAGGAAGTACTGGCTAACCCTCCACACTTCCCTTATTTAAGGACTTGCTCTTCTGGAGAACTGTCACGAGGCAGGCACTGTACCAATATTTATATAGCCAGTAGGAAACAACAATCTGTGTAGACCCCTATGGAAGTCTTTATGGGCGCTGCACGATTTAGGCTTGATCCTTTGTTTAAATAAATACTAGGCCTTGCTTCTCTGCCTTTGTTTTTGTTTACTTAAAGAGGACAACTTCCCCCTCTCGACCTCTTCCTTACTTGTAGAGAATCTGCCGGGCTGGTGTCTTTGATCGCCGGGGGCAGCAAGGAAAAGGAACCGAATCACACTGTGGCTCACCAGCCTCTGGGGGCTCCTCGGCTCTCCCCTCCCGCTCAAGCCAGCTCCTCCGTGTGGCGCTCAAGCGGGGGAAAGAAGGCACAAAAACAAACACGAGCCGCTGCTACATTCCAGGCGCTTCCCTGTCCGGTTCCGCCTCCGCCTTCCTTGAGGGAAGCGGCTCGTCCGGGCATGCGTGGGAGAGTAGCGGCTCAGGCCAGAGCCTGCTCAACTTCGCAGGACTACCTCCTCCGGTCCCGCCCACACGCGCCGACTGACGCGCTCAGATAGCAGGGCCGGCGCTGATCAAAGACAGGGAAGGAAAGGGTGATTCTCCTCACACGATGTCACCGCCACAGTCACCGGACCCAGGGCGACGAGGGCGGACTCCACCAGGCGGCCAGTACACTCGGCGACGCCTCGCCAGGCACACAACTTTTGCCCCAATCCAGTCAATCCGACTACTCCTTGACAAGGGGCTACCCCAGGTAACGGGGAGTTGGGGGAAGAAAGGTTCGATTAAAATGTCTGATGACTCCTCTTTTGCTCACAGTCCCCTTGGCTACCGATGGAAGTATCCAGGAGTCCCTTTCCTCTAACTCTGCACTAGAGCCTCTTTCCTCACTGGTCAGGGGGTTTCCCACAGGTACAACCTCCCTCACCCACGCCTTTCGCTGGGACCAGATGAGTACAGGTGCCCAGGGTCTTCAGGATCCCCTACAGGCAGGGTCAGGACAACGACTATAAGGGTAGAAGGGTGGTGAACCAGTAAGGAGCGTCCCTACAATGGGAGGTCAACCCTCTGATGATCCTACCCCCGTCTTATACTCCGGCCTTAACTCCAGCCAGCTTACACTGCAAGACAAAATGGCTGACCAACATTCCGCCTTATATAGGCTGACCCTCAGAGGTCCAGAAGGGACCAGAAGGTTCTGGAATGCCCTACTCTATCCTATGGGACAGATTCCAGGTATGACAGTTGTGACAGTTGGCAGCCACCATTTTATGACTCCAAGGAAATTCCTGTCAGGAAAGGCCTCTAGGCCTGAGGTGAAAAACTATGAGGGCGAAAGAGCACCTATCCCCTAGACCAACACCTTAAAAAATCTAGTGGACACAAAAATGAATAAGGGTATGAGGGGCAAAAAGGGAACAAAATAAATAATAAATTGGAGGGACTACGCAAAGGGCCAGACAGGTCTATCACGCGTCCCCCCCAGCTGAAAGTGGGGAGAGCTACCCAACCCCTTGGGAGTCCTCATCACTAAGGCGGAAATACCTGGAGAGACCGTCTGCATTGGCGTAGTCCACTCCAGGCCGATGTTCCACCCGGAAGTCCATTCCCTGTAGGGAGATGGACCATCTCAGCAACTTGGGATTCTCCCCCTTCATCTGCATTAGCCAACGAAGGGGTCGGTGGTCAGTCTGAACCAGGAAGTGTGAGCCAAACAGGTATGGCCGCAGCTTCTTCAGAGCCCACACCACCGCAAAAGCTTCCCTCTCAATTGCACTCCACTTCTGTTCCCGGGGAAGCAGTCTCCTAGATAGGAAAACCACAGGCTGATCCAGGCCCTCTTCATTCAGTTGCGATAACACTGCCCCAATGCCATGTTCTGATGCATCTGTCTGGACAATGAATTCCTTGGAGAAGTCTGGGGCCCTCAGGACCGGTGCTGCACACATTGCCTTCTTCAACTTTTCAAAGGCTTGCTGACAAGCCTCCGTCCAAACTACCCGTCGAGGTTGTTTCTTTGAGGTGAGCTCTGTGAGGGGCGCTACAATAGTGCCATACCCCTTCACAAAGCGACGGTAGTAGCCTGTGAGACCCAGGAAAGCTCGGACCTCAGTCTGTGTCTTGGGGGGTTCCCAGGCCATGATTGCCTCAATCTTTGCCTGCAGGGGCTGCACTGTCCCCCTGCCCACCAAGTGTCCAAGGTACACAACCGACCCCTGCCCAATCTGACATTTGCTGGCCTTGATTGTCAATCCAGCTTGTTCCAGGGCCTGGAGAACTGCTTGCAAATGTTGCAAATGGTCCTCCCAACTGCTACTGAAGACAGCAATGTCATCCAGATAGGCAGCGGAGAAACCCTCCATTCCGGAGAGGACCTGATTCACCAGCCGCTGAAAAGTGGCAGGGGCATTTTTTAGCCCAAAGGGCATCACACAAAATTGGAAGTGTCCCTCAGGCGTGGAGAAGGCTGACCTTTCCTTTGCTCCATCTGTCAAGGAGATCTGCCAGTACCCTGAAGTGAGGTCAAAGGTACTTAGGTATTGGGCAGCTCCTAGCCGGTCAATTAACTCATCCGCCCTAGGGATCGGATGGGCATCAGTTTTTGTAACTGAGTTCAGTCCCCGGTAATCCACACAGAACCTCAGTTCTGGCGTGGTGCCTGGTGGAGCGGCTTTTGGCACTAGCACCACCGGGCTGGACCAGGGGCTGTTGGAAGGTTCTATAACTCCTAGCTCTAGCATCTTGGCAACCTCTCCATGGATGCTTGCCTTCACCTTGTCGGACAGCCGGTAGGTCTTTGACTTCACTGGTGGGCTGTCCCCTGTGTCCACATCATGGGTACACAGGTGAGTCCTTCCCGGGACAAGGGAGAAGAACGTAGAGTACTGCTCCAGTATCTGGCGACAGTCTTCCCACTGTTCAGGAGTTAGGGTGGGAGAGAGAATCACTCCCTCCACTGACCCATCCTTTTCTTGAGACGAGAACAAGTCGGGGAGAGGTTCACTTTCCGCTTCCTCTCCCCCATCAGTCACCATCATTAAGATGACCTCGGGCCTCTCATGGTGGGGTTTGAGTCGGTTGGCATGAAGCACCCGTAGGGGCTGTCGTGGGGTCTTAAGGTCCACCAGGTATGTGGCCTTACCCTTCTTCTCCAACACCTCAAAGGGGCCTGTCCAGCGATCCTGGAGGGCACTAAGCTCTCCAGGCTCCATCACCCACACTTTCTGGCCAGGCTCCAACTCCACCTGGTGAGCATTGTGGTCATACCACTCTTTCATGACTGCCTGGCTGGCCTCCAAGTTGTCAGAAGCTTACTTCCACAACTTCGCCATTTGGCTCCTGAAGGCCAGCATGTAGCTCACCACATCCTGGGGGGGTTTCCTGGGAGACTTTTCCCAACTATCCTTCACCAGGCTGAGAGGACCGCGTACAGGGTGCCCATACAGAAGTTCGAAGGGGCTGAAGCCCACTCCCTTCTGTGGCACTTCCCTGTAGGAGAATAGCAAACAGGGTAGGAGGACGTCCCATTTCCTCCGCAGGCTTTCAGGCAGACTTCTGATCATGCCCTTCAAGGTCTTGTTGAACCTTTCTACCAGTCCATTGGACTGGGGGTGATAGGGAGTGGTGAACCGGTATGTCACTCCACACTCCTTCCACATTGCCCGCATGTATGCTGACATAAAGTTGGTCCCCCTGTCAGACACAACTTCTTTGGGGAAACCCACTCGGGTAAAGATCCCCATTAGGTCCCTAGCCACCACAGGTGCAGTGACAGTCCTCAGAGGAATTGCCTCTGGGTGCCGTGTGGCATGATCCACCAGAACCAGGATAAACCTGTGACCAGCTGTTGTTGGTGGATCCAATGGCCCTACAATGTTGATGCCCACCCTTTCAAAGGGGGTGCTAACGACTGGAAGTGGTTCCAGGGGAGCTTTCAGCTTCACCCCTGTTTTCCCACTGGCCTGGCAGGATACACATGTCCGACAGTAAGTGTTGGACGCCACTTTCATCTGAGGCCAGTAAAAATGGGGGACAAGCCGAGCAAAGGTCTTGTCCTGACCTAAGTGTCCTGCCAAGGGTATTGCATGAGCCAATTCCAGCAGAAAGGCTCGGTATCGTTGCGGGACTACCAAGGCCCTTGATGAACCAGGTAAGGGTACCTTGGGTTCACTGTAGAGGAGTCCATCCTCCCAGTAAATGTGGTAGTGTCCCGCAACGTCCCCTGCTGCCTGGGCTTCAGCCTGTCGCCTCAGTCCCTCAAGGGTAGGGCACTCCTTTTGGCCCTTACAGAACTCCTCTCTGGTAGGCCCTCCCTCCACATGCCACTCAGCAGGGATGGGCAGGTCCTCCAGAGAAACTACTTCCCCCTCCACGGACTCCTGGTCCACCATCACAGGTGGCCGATCTGTCACATGGGGTGTGGAAGCCGAAGTAGGCTCTTCCTGTCTTCGGGTCTGTCCCTTTTTGGCAGCGGGTTGGGCCATTGTTCCAGGCTCCAACCCAGGCGAACTCCCTCTCCGGGCAGTCACAGACCTTGTGCTTACACAGGCCCAGTCAGGTGTACCCAGCATCGCAGTATGCGTCCGGTATTCCACCTCTCTCCAAGCATTGTGCTCCATATCATTCCCCAGCAGACAATCAACTGGCACGGCAGGGCTTACGGCAACTCGAAGTGAACCTGCAACCCCTTCCCACTCAAAGGGAACCTCAGCCACTGGATAGTGGCCCATTCTGCCGTCAGCCATCGCGGCGGGGTGGAGTACATTGGGAACCACCTGCTCTGGAGACACCAGCTGATTTCTCACCATAGTCATACTGGCTCCTGTATCTCTCAGAGCCTCCCCTCTGTGGCCATTGATGGTGATCCATTGTCCATACTTAACAGTATTTGGGGGCACCTGGATCTTAGGAACCATCTCCCGTTCTCCCAGGGACACTAAGGTGACACCCGCCCACTCACCCCCCTTATCTAAGGGCAACTCCTCCCCAAGCGCTACACTAGCTACTCCCGGGGCTTTTCCTCCGGTGGGAGGGGGTGGTCTCTTTGGGCATCTGACATCTCCCTTATAATGTCCAACACCACCACACTCGAAGCAGTGGACAACCCTTGGCTGCTGGCTTTGGCCAGGATGAGGGTTTCTGGGCGGGTTAGCCTTAGGGGTGAAACCTGTTCCCTTTCCCTGGAAACTGTTTTGGGGACCTTTAGAGAACTCCCGCTTTTTATCTCCCCCCTCCTTCTTCTAAGGGGCGCCCTGTCCGGCCTTTTGGGAATCCCCTCCAGTCCCCTTTGAGGACACCCGGGTACTTGCCCAGATGTCCGCCTCCTCTGCAAGCTTCCGGGGATTAGTCAGCTTGCTGTCCACCAGGTGTTGGCGCAGCTCGGGAAAACATTTCTCGAGTAGAGGCTCTTTCAAAAAAAGATCATACAACCCCTCATAATCCTTCACCTCACTGCCCTGTACCCAGCCCTCCAATGCCTTCCTCGCATAATCTAGGAAGTCCACCCAGTTCTGGGTGCTTAACTTGTGGCTCCCCCTGAACTTCTGGCGATACTTTTCTGGGGTTAACCCAAACTTCCTGATCAATGCTAGCTTCATGGTGGGGTAGTTGGTCTGCTCCTCCGGTTCTAAGGCTAGCAAAGTGTCCCGACCGGTAGGAGGCATGTACTTGTACAACCCACCCCCCCCCAGTGCTTCTCCTGGATCCCATGGGCTCTTAAGGAGACCTCATAGGCTGCCAGCCACTTGGCTATGTCATCCCCCTGACTATAGCTGGCAATTATATCCTTAGGCAGGTAGGGTTTGGACTCCCTGGTTGGTTCTCTGGTTTCGCTGCCACCATTTGGAGTTGGAAAGGGTCCCCGTTGCAGGGCCTGGAGTTCTAACTCTTTTAGTTTGAATTCATGAGCCATTCTCCGCTCTTCCTTCTCCTGTTCTAACCTCCTCCCCTCCCTCTTTTCTTCCAACTCCATTTTTGCTATTTCCCACCTGAACAGTCTTTCCTCTCTCCTGTCAGCTAACTCGGTTTCTGACAACCCTCTCGATGACACACTGCTGCCCTCCCGTGAGATTGCCTTGGGGCTGATTGACATCTCACCCACCCCTGGGGGACATTCCGCAGTCCTATCAATGACAGTACCTCTGTCCGATTCCTCCTCCTCCACCGTTCCCTCTTCATTGCGCGCTTCCACCCAAGCCCTCAAACTGGTCTGGAGTTCCCCCTTCTTGGCACCACGCTTAAAGAACACTCCCAATTGTTGACAGAAATCTTTTAGCTGGGCCAATGAATAAGTGTCCAGGTTTTCCAGTGCAAATTCCATTTTGCAACAGGCAACACAAGGTTAAGCACACAAAAAGAATAGAGTTGCAGGGGCAACCTGAAGCTACCTCCACCCCACCACCAGGAATACATTTGGAAAAAGCAAAAATAAAAATTAGGAGGGCCGCTAGGAGAAAACTCCAGGTGTAGGTTAGTGGATTACACTCAATTACTGCAGAGTAGTTGCAACCACAGTCAACATCCCACCGCTGCCACCAACTTGTTGGAACCTAAATATGTCAGGTCACCTAGGGTAGCCTGGCCTAGGGTAAGGCAAATTCAACAGAGGCACATGTGTAAAGGTTGCAAGCCACCCGCAGTAATTCAATGCAATATCACCCAAAAATGACACTACACCACTGTTTGGAAAAATACGAGCTTGTTTATAAAAATATTCTTTGCTTTCTTGTCTTCAGAAATTACAGCTCAGTACATTACATTTAATCATGAGATTAATAAGTTCCTCAAAGTTGCCAAAACTCTTTCACTATTTGGCTTTCTAACTTTACATCACATTACAGAAGTTCCCAGGGAGCAATGACTGCGCTCCTCTAAAAGAATGGTTAACACATTTACTCCCACTCCACCACCAACATCAGGAAGTACTGGCTAACCCTCCACACTTCCCTTATTTAAGGACTTGCTCTTCTGGAGAACTGTCACGAGGCAGGCACTGTACCAATATTTATATAGCCAGTAGGAAACAACAATCTGTGTAGACCCCTATGGAAGTCTTTATGGGCGCTGCACGATTTAGGCTTGATCCTTTGTTTAAATAAATACTAGGCCTTGCTTCTCTGCCTTTGTTTTTGTTTACTTAAAGAGGACAACTTCCCCCTCTCGACCTCCTCCTTACTTGTAGAGAATCTGCCGGGCTGGTGTCTTTGATCGCCGGGGGCGGCAAGGAAAAGGAACCGAATCACACTGTGGCTTACCAGCCTCTGGGGGCTCCTCGGCTCTCCCCTCCAGCTCAAGCCAGCTCCTCCATGTGGCGCTCAAGCGGGGGAAAGAAGGCACAACAACAAACACGAGCCGCTGCTACACTCCAGGCGCTTCCCTGTCCGGTTCCGCCTCCGCCTTCCTTGAGGGAAGCGGCTCGACCGGGCATGCGTGGGAGAGTAGCGGCTCAGGCCAGAGCCTGCTCAACTTCGCAGGACTACCTCCTCCGGTCCCGCCCACACGCGCCGACTGACGCGCTCAGATAGCAGGGCCGGCGCTGATCAAAGACAGGGAAGGAAAGGGTGATTCTCCTCACACGATGTCACCGCCACAGTCACCGGACCCAGGGCGACGAGGGCGGACTCCACCAGGCGGCCAGTACACTCGGCGACACCTCGCCAGGCACACAACTTTAGCCCCAATCCAGTCAATCCGACTACTCCTTGACAAGGGGCTACCCCAGGTAACGGGGAGTTGGGGGAAGAAAGGTTTGATTAAAATGTCTGATGACATTGCTCACAGTCCCCTTGGCTACCGATGGAAGTATCCAGGAGTCCCTTTCCTCTAACTCTGCACTAGAGCCTCTTTCCTCACTGGTCAGGGGGTTTCCCACAGGTACAACCTCCCTCACCCACGCCTTTCACTGGGACCAGATGAGTACAGGTGCCCAGGGTCTTCAGGATCCCCTACAGGCAGGGTCAGGACAACGACTATAAGGGTAGAAGGGTGGTGAACCAGTAAGGAGCGTCCCTACAATGGGAGGTCAACCCTCTGATGATCCCACCCCCGTCTTATACTCCAGCCTTAACTCCAGCCAGCTTACACTGCAAGACAAAATGGCTGACCAGCATTCCGCCTTATATAGGCTGACCCTCAGAGGTCCAGAAGGGACCAGAAGGTTCTGGAATGCCCTACTCTATCCTATGGGACAGATTCCAGGTATGACAGTTGTGACAGTTGGTAGCCACCATTTTATGACTCCAAGGAAATTCCTGTCAGGAAAGGCCTCTAGGCCTGAGGTGAAAAACTATGAGGGCGAAAGAGCACCTATCCCCTAGACCAACACCTTGAAAAATCTAGTGGACACAAAAATGAATAAGGGTATGAGGGGCAAAAAGGGAACAAAATAAATAATAAATTGGAGGGACTACGCAAAGGGCCAGACAGGTCTAACAAAAACCATAAAGTCGAGAAAACCATCAATAAACAGCTGACAGCTTTCCTCGAGGCAAACAACTCGCTCGACCCATCCTAGTCCGGATTTCGAGCCAACCACAGCACCGAGACCGTGCTCATCGCAGCCACCGACGACATCAGGACCCTTATGGACAACGGAGAAACAACTGCCCTCATCCTCCTAGACCTCTCGGCAGCCTTTGACACCATCTGCCACTGCACCCTAACAACCTGCCTCCTCAACACTGGAATCCAAGGAAAGGCCCTGGACTGGATCACCTCGTTCCTCTCCGACAGAACCCAGAGAGTCAGCCTCCCTCCCTTCCGCTCAGCGGCCACCGAGATCATCTGCGGAGTACCCCAAGGCTCCTCGCTCCGCCCTACCCTCTACAATATCTACATGAGCCCACTCTCCGTCATCGCATGCAAACACAACATCAAAATAATCTCCTACGCCGACGACACCCAACTGATACTCTCCCTCACCAAAGACCCAGACACCGCCAAAACCAACCTCCATGAAGGAATGAAAGACGTCGCAGAATGGATGAAGCTCAGTTGCCTGAAGCTGAACTCAGACAAAACGGAGGTCCTCATCCTCGGACAATCCACATCCGCCTGGGACGACTCCTGGTGGCCCACAGCACTGGGCTCCGCGCCAACACCCACGGACCACGCACGCAACCTGGGATTCATCCTGGACTCCGCCCTCATGATGACCAAGCAAGTCAACGCCGTCTCGTCATCTTGCTTTAACACCCTGCGCATCCCCCTGAAAAATCTTCCGATGGATCCCCACCGAAACCAAGAAAGCCGTCACCCAGGCCCTCGTCACCAGCCGACTGGACTACGGAAACGCCCTATATGCAGGAACCACAGCCAAACTTCAGGCACGACTTCAACGCATACAGAACGCCTCCGCACGACTCATCCACGACATCCCTCGCCACAGCCACATATCCGCCCACCTGAGAAACCTGCACTGGCTCCTCGTCTGCAAGAGGATCACGTTCACGCTCCTCACCCACGCACACAAAGCGCTACACAACAAGGGTCCCAAATACCTCAACAACCGCCTCTCGTTCTACATCCCCACCCGCCAGCTCCGCTCCGCCAGTTCTGCCCTCGCCACCGTCCCACGAATTCGCAGAACCACCACCGGAGGAAGATCCTTCTCCTACCTGGCAGCAAAAACATGGGACTCCCTCCCCGCGCACCTACGACTGACCCAGGACCATCTCACCTTCAGAAAATTCCTCAAGACCTGTCTATTCGAGCAGTAGCGACACCCCCCTCCCTTCAGCGCCTTGAGACACTCACGGGTGAGTAGCACGCTCTATAAATGTATTGATTGATTGATTGATTGATAAAAGTACAAAACAGGAGTGAGCTTGATGGGATTGTAGAGCTCTTGCCAGAGAACATATTTATGCACCAGAGGCATTTCAACATAAAGTGTTTTTGCTGATGTATGCAGATGTTTTGTGTACGGTTCAAACCGATTAAAAGAAAGCAGGGTGAGTTGGAAGGCTTGGCTGACTGGAGCCATTCTCCATGGCAGGCACAAAGCAGACTGGCCCAGAGCACCCGTTATCTGTGGTGGATGATTGGCGCGGAGCAGTGGAAACGTGGTACTTGCTTTTCCTCTGGACATCTGTCGGACACTGCAGTGTTGGCCACATGAATAGGTTCCTCAGCCCGCAGACACAATCCAACATCAGAGTCGCCATTTCCCTGCAAGCTCTTAGGATTATGCCCATTGACCTGTTCTCTGATTCTTACCTTGCCTTGCAGGTTTCAATCTCTGCAAGCCAACACGTGCTAGTTTCTGCCATTGTTGTCTCAATTGCAGCAATTCAGTTTTAGGCAAAAAAGTAATCATTTTTATTCAGCAGTTGAGAATTTCACAATTCTACATTATTTTACTTGTGGTCACAGAAAACTTCAGTTGTTTCTCTTTTGTTAGATAGGTGCTGTGTTAAAGAGATATACAGCAAAACTGGAGAAAATCTGCTACATCATGCCAGCGGAGGTGTACAGGTTCATACACAAGGAAGCCATGGTGAGTGCCTACAGGGGATCCGTGTTGTGGCATTACACAAGGGGTGCGTTGAGTATGTCTAGCGCAGTGTCCAGCAGTCTTTCTTGTGGCGTCCAACCAATGATGTGGTAGAATGCATGGACCACACAGTAATGCTCAGGATGGTCACTGTTCATAACATAGCTTTTACAGAAAAGTCTAACAGTTGTCCACCTATTGTCTTCAGCTCATCTTGGAGTGAGAAACTGGCACTTGCAGAATAAGCCAAGTCATGGAGGCTGTGCCTTCCTTTGGACTTTTCAATTCATATTTTTTATTGTCATGCCTGATATATTACAAAGAAATGGGAATGCAAATGAATAATAAGGGCCCCATTAGGATGTCAGACGGATCGCCACTGCCATGATGCCCGACATCCTTCCCCGCCCGCCACCCATTTCCCCCCCCCGCCATATTACTATGGCGGGGGGGACCACGGCGGTCAGAAAGACCGTCCGCTGGTTTTCCGCCTGGTCGACATGTCGACCTGGCGGAAAAGGGTTCTATATGGTGGCGGTGTCTACGTATTAGGAAATATCCAACAAAACAAACGCCACTACTGTCATCTTATTCCTGCCTTTCTTTGTACAAACAAGTTGTCTTCCTCCAACAAGTCTACCATAATAGCACTCTTATGGCTGTCTCAACATGGAGTGCTATTAATTGCTGATTAATTTTTGTAAATAATTTGAAGCATTTAAAATTTGTTGCCTATGGCTATGTAAAAAATTCAAGTATATCATAGATTTGAATTGTAAATATTTTTTTTGCTGCGCCGTGAGTGGATGAGATGTTGTGAATGTTTCGTGAAGTTAGAATGAGATTATGAATGTATGATGTTTCATCTCTTGAATGTTTTTATTGTTGTAATTAGGATGTAAAAATGTATAAGAAAGATCTATCATTTATGTTTTGACTTCGAAAAGAAAATTATTAAACATTTTGATTGATTCTGACAGAATTAGTAGTCTGGTAGACTTGTTGGAGGAAGCCCAACTTGTTTGTACAAAGTAAGGCAGGAATAAGATGACAGTAGTGGCGTTTGTTTAGTTGGATATTGTACAGAGGTTCGGCCTTACTGTTGGGTGCCCAAACCCAGTGGTGTTTTTTGGATACATATTAGGAAGGCATGCGGGAATCTCCTGCCGGGGCCTGTTGCGGGCCCCCACGGATTCTGGGAGGTGGGGGGGCGCACATGGGGGGTACCTATGTTACCCCCCTGCACTTCATTGTACAACGTGGCAGGCACCGCATGGTGCCTGCCACGTTGTGCATTGAAGTGCGCGAGGTGCATTTTTAGCATTGTGGCGGGTTAAAAATGCGGGATGCGCCCGCCAGTGTGGCGGGCGCATCGTAATGGCCCCCACGGGACCGCCGCCCTTATGGCGGGCGGTCCCGTTTTACGTCGGTCCGTCTGCCATCCTAATGCTCCCCTAAGTGTCTCTCCTAAGGAAAAAACCCAATAACATTATAGTAATTCAAGAACACACCCGGACTTAATTGTATACCATACGTGGTTTAAGAAATATAAGGTGAACTTTCAAGACAGTTGTATGACCAAGTATCATCTTCAAAAATATTCTGCCACAGTCATATGGTGTCTAAAATATTATCAACAAAAATATCAAGTTAGCATACTTTGTATGTATGTAAGGAGCCAATCACGAAACAGGTAGGGAGTGCACTGTCTTGAATACCAGCTGTCTATCTCTAGGCGCGTGTTTGCGGATTGTTGTCTTTCTTCAGTAGAGAGAAACAAGTGAAAATTGGAGGTGTACCCGGTGCTGCTCACAGTCTTCGCAGGTTGTTGTACCATTCCCAGAGTGCAGGTGAATCCAAGAGCTGTTCAGCCCAACAGCTCACCAAGGAGCCAATCACAAAAGGAGGAGGGAGCACACTTCCTGGTATACCATTACACTAATGGCTCTGATCCATTGTGGTAAATGATGCATGATGCAGTGCATGATCCCACTCACTTTAGTTGAAAGTCTTTAGTATTCACCTGTGTTCTGCAGCCAATGTTCACTTGCTACTCTCTACTGAAGAAGGACAACAGTCCTAAACACGTGTCTAGGGATGCACAGCACTGGCTGCACCAACGATTGTGAATACTAAAGACTTTCAACTAAAGTGAGCGTCATCATTCATGACTTTTTTGGGAATGTTTTTAGTGAAGATCCCAAAGTTGTTAGCAAACCTCAAAAATCCATTCCTTATGGAAACGTGGCCCTAACTTTAACTACCCACTCCGAACAGGACGTGTTTCGGCTGCACAACAGCCTTTGTCACCTGAAGAGCGCCATTTTATGAACAGTATATATACTTTTTTAAGCGTAAACATAAACAAAATACTGCAATGTTCGTTTGTAAGCAGGGTAATAAAACAAAACAATTATTAACTACTCGTGATAATTTGGTAATGCCTACAAAATTGACGTGATTCCTTTTGATATTATAAGTACTGTTGCCCAGCTAAGGTAAATACCATCAACTCCATTGATTTCAGGCTAAAGAATAGCAAGAACTCATGCAGTGCGCACTAATAGACATTTCAAGTATCCTCATTTCTTATTTAAAACGCACTTTTATTATTTCAAAATTAACAACAACTCAGATCACATTTCATGCTGAATGGCCAGCATTCAAGCGATGTGCACTATTAAGGTACACCCTCGAGCAGCAAACCTAGGGCCATATGTATCAAGCCTTTTTCCCGTTTGCAAACAGGCAGATTCTCAGAATCGGCCTGTTTGCGAATTGGAAAAAGCTTTTTGGGATGTATCATTCCAAAAGACCATCGCAATATAGAGAATTGCAAAATTTGCGATTCTCTATTTTGCGAATGCAATTAAGGCATTGCAAATTGCGATTCCTTAAATGCAATTCTGGAAGCACTAGTTTACTATTCCAACTCCAATCTACGCAATATAATGGAACATATAGGCTTTGGAGGAGTTTGATTTACTATTCCCACTGCAACCTAAACAAAAGCAGGGAAAGTGTTGGACTTTGGAGGGGTTATATTTACTCTTCTCTCTCCAATCTAAGCAACAGTAGGGAAAGTATTGGACTTTTGAGGGATAACATTTAAAATTCTCTCTTCTGCTTGAGAGGGGTTAGATTTACTATTCCAACTCCTAAACTTTTTTTTTTTTTTAAATGAAATATAAAACCAAATGAAAATATTTAAATATATTTAAAATAAAACAACATTATAAATAAATAAAACCAAATTAAGTCCCGAAAGGCACATTTTGTATTACAAAATACATTTTAAAAAAGTGCAAATAAAAATATTTACAATAAATAGACTTCTTTCCCTTTACATAAAGTATTATAAATATAAAATTAATTATTACATAAAAAATGTAACAAAACAAATAATAAGAATTAGCCTCTCTCAAAATTGTACAATAAAAAATAATTATCAATTAATATTTAATCTGCATAAAAATAAAATACAAATAAAAACAATTATTTATATTTTAATTAACTTCCCACCCTAATCTCTTACAAACCCAACAACATGCTATTTAAGTTAATATTATAAAAATACATTTCACATTCAAAATTTGAAGCTATACTAAAATAATTAAATTGGCTATTACACGTATAAATACTTTACATAATGAATCATCAGTAATGTATTGTCATAAAAAATAATCAAAAAATAAATGTATATTTTAAATAACTTCACACCCTAATCCCTTAAAGACCCAACAGCCTGCAATTACATTTAAAATTGCTAATTAAATTAAAAAATAAATCTAACATTACAAATTGCAAACTATATAAAAAAAAGAAAACAAATATGATATAATAATACTGATGCCTTTTATAAAAATACAATGGCTAATACATATTAAATTAATTAAATGCCGTATTTTATACATCTGTAGCAAAGAAAATAATATTATTTACAAAAATATTTTTTTTTAATGATGAATACCTAAAAGGTATTTTTAATTTCTATATTCTGTTTCACAATTTTTTTCCGCAAAATTGTGGCAAAATACCCTCCAAGACACCATGCATCCGATCATTATATAGTGCTACACCATTAGACTTGAGGAGAACTTTTTCCAACTTAGCTCTCTCTTTCAATTAATATTTAACCAACATTCATCCCAACTGAAGAAAATTTTGTAGATTGTTGGTCAGTATTACCTTATATTCCCAGATAGTATAGTACATTTCTTAAGAATCACCATTTTCTGTAACAGCATTATTATTTTTGAAAAATATTACAATAAAAAGAAAAAATCATTGGGGCAAGAAGTGAACATTTGAATTACTATCTGTTAGACCTGTCTGGCCTTTTGCGTAGCTCCTCCAATTATTTATTTATTTTGTCCCTTTTTTGCCCCTCATACCTTTTTATCTTTTTGAGTCCACTAGGTTTTTATGGTGTTGGCCTGGGGGATAGGTGTTCTTTAACCCTCATAGTTTTTCACCTTAGACCTAGATGCCTTTCCTGACAGGAATTCACTTAGAGTCACAAAATGGTGGCTACCAACTGTCCCAACTGCCATATCCTAGAATGCCCCATAGGTTAACATTAGGCCTTCCAGAACTTTCTGGACCCTACTGGAGCATGTGTGGACAGGCTATATAAGGGCAGAGGTCAGGAAGCCATTTTGTGCAGCCCAGTTAAGTAGAGGAGAGAGGCAGTGGTGTGAGGAGGAGGACGCACTAGAAGGAGTTAGTTGGTCTGTGGGATTGACAATCTCTTCCAGAAGACGTTCCCCCTCTTGCCCCTGACCGAACCCTCTCATTGGTCCTTACTTCCTGAGGGAATCAGTACGGCTGTGGGCCCCTGAGCCCCTTTGACTCACACTTTCCCTGCGCTAGTCAGGGAAAGCCTACTTTCCCCTTCCCTTCCTTTTCGTGGGAATTCCTCACTGGTATCCAGAGGAGAAGGATGTAGTGAGTTTCTGTACCCGGCGCTGCTAAGTATCCCCTGAGGCAGTGGCAAGTGGTGGCGTTGGTGTTGCTGAGCTGCAGCGCTCGAGCTGTGGAAGCGCTTAACCTTGCGCAGGCCCAGTGGAGCGGCTGAAGGAAGTAAGGGAGCCGGCGGTCTGCTAATACCCGGCGCAGGCTCAGTAGCAGTCATCGGTCCTCCGCGTGAGGGAGGCGGCGCCGAGCGGGAACACTGATCTCCCGTGCAGGCGCTACAGCAACCCCAGAGAGTGTACGGCGAGGTTCGCGCCAGATTGCCAGACCGGCCTACTCAGTCCTGCCCCCACCGTTACTGGCGAGTGAGGGGAGCGCCGGAGATTGTGTAGGAGCCTACAGGAGGAGAGAGTGTCGAAGTCTGGACAAAGCGTTGTCCCTCGTTTGGGCCCAAGTAAGGTGGAGAACCAGGGGGAGGAGTGTATAGTGTCTGGGGAGGAGTTCGTCCCGACCCTAACTTCGGGAGTAACTGCCGAGGCCCCCTCTCCTTCTTTCTTCTGAAGCCGATTTACTTCCTGACTGCCCTGATTAGTGAGAGAGGGCCGTTAAAAGGCTCAGTGGAGTGAGTGAAGCAGGAAAACACCTCCAGGCTGGGAAAGAAGCCTGAGACACTGTGGGTATCGAACTGAGGGAGGTGCACCTATTGGGTTTTTCTTACAGGGGAGGAAGGGAGAAAGACATTGGGACCTTATCCTGTGCTAATTGAGAAGAAATGTTAACAGAGCTGTCGATATTGTAATTGAGAATTGAAATTCTGGGGTTATTCACTGATTGTGAAAAAGGGGACACACAGTGGGTGAAAAGGAGGTTTTTCCCCGAGACCTTTGAGTTTGAAACTCCCAAGGAAGTAGGCTGAAGTTGGTAATATATAAAAGCGTAAATGTTCTTTTGGTAATCAGGAGACCTCAGCGTGGGTGGTTAATCTGTCACTGTATAAAGTGCTATTATTGACTGTTAAGAAAGTGTTGCCTAAGGATAACTCAATGTTGGAGGAGTAAACACTGCTGAATTGGGATCTCCTAATACTATTGGATTTATGGAAAGAACTAATAGAAATTGGACATTGTATTTAATTGTAAATTGCTGAGGGAGAGAAGTCAACAAAGAATATTTTATAAAACAGCTCTTATTTTTACACAAAGTTTGGTGTAGCGTCATTTTTGAGTGGAGTTGCTTGATGTTACTGCTGGGTTGTATGCAATCTTTACACATGTGCCTCAATTAGAGATTGTCTTACCCTAGGCCAGGCTACCTTAGGTGACCTGACAACATTAGGTTCCAACATATTGGTGTCTAGCGGTGGGATCTTGACTGTGGTTGCGACTACTCTGCAGTAACTGAGTGTAATCCACTAACCTACACCTGGAGTTTTCTCCTAGCGGCCTTCCTAATTTTTACTTTTGTTTTTTCCAAATTTATTCCTGGTGGTGGGGTGGAGGTAGCTTCAGGTTGCCCTTGTAACTCTATTCTTTTTGTGTTTTTAACCTTGTGTTGCCTTTTGCAAAATGGAATTTACACTGGAAGAACTGGACACTTATTCTCTGGCCCAGCTAAAGGATTTCTGCCAACAAATGGGGGTGTTCTTTAAAGGTGGTGCTAAGAAGGGGGAACTCCAGACCAGTTTAAGGGCTTGGGTGGAAGCACGCAGAGAAGGGAAGGAGGAGGATGAAGGGACAGCCCGGGACACGGTCGTAGAGGTAGAGGGATTATTCCACCCTGAGGTGGGAAACCTACTCCCAGGACCAATGACCTTCTCTAGGGGGGGCAGTAGTGTCTCCGGGGGAAGCTTGACCGAAGCGGAACTCACAGACAGGAGGGAAAAAAGGAAGCTGAAATGGGAGTTGGCCAGGTTAGAACAGGAGAAGGAGGAACAGAGGATGACTCATGAGCTTAGACTAAAAGAGCTAGAACTCAAGGCTCTACAGTTAGGACTCGCCAACTCTCCAAATGGTGGCAGCGAAACCAGAGAACCAACCAGGGAGTCCAGACCCTACCTGCCTAAGGATATAGTTGCCAGCTATAGTCAGGGGGATGACATAGCCAAGTGGCTGGCTGCCTATGAGGTCTCCTTAAGAGCCCATGGGATCCAGGAGAAACACTGGGGGGGTGGGTTGTACAAGTACATGCCTCCTACTGGTCGGGACACCTTGTTAGCCTTAGAACCAAAGGAGCAGACCAACTACCCTACTATGAAGTTAGAGTTGATTAGAAAGTTTGGGCTAACCCCGGAAAAGTATCGCCAAAAGTTCAGGGGGAGCCACAAGTTAAGCACCCAGAACTGGGTGGATTTCCTGGATTATGCAAGGAAGGCATTGGAGGGCTGGGTACAGGGCAGTGAGGTGAAGGATTATGAGGGGTTGTATGATCTTTTTTTGAAAGAGCATCTACTCGAGAAATGTTTTCCCGAGCTACGCCAGCACCTGGTGGACAGCAAGCTGACCAACCCCCGGAAGCTTGCAGAGGAGGCGGACATCTGGGCAAGTACCCGGGTGTCCCCAAAGGGGACTGGAGGGGATTCCCAAAAGGCCGGACAGGGCGCCCCTCAGGAGAAGGAGGGGGGAGATAAAAAGCGGGAGTTCTCTAAAGGTCCCCAAAATAGTTTCCAGGAAAAGGGAACAGGTTTCACCCCTAAGGCTAACCCGCCCAGAAACCCTCATCCTGGCCAAAGCCAGCAGCCAAGGGTTGTCCACTGTTTTGAGTGTGGTGGTGTTGGACATTATAAGGGAAATGTCAGATGCCCAAAGAGACCACCCCCTCCCACCGGAGGAAAAGCCCCGGGAGTAGCTAGTGTAGCGCTCGGGGAGGAGTTGCCCTTAGATAAGGGGGGTGAGTGGGCGGGTGTCACCTTAGTGTCCCTGGGAGAACGGGAGATGGTTCCTAAGATCCAGGTGCCCCCGAATACTACCAAGTATGGGCAGTGGATCACCATCAATGGCCAGAGAGGGGAGGCTCTGAGAGATACAGGAGCCAGTATGACTATGGTGAGAAGTCATCTGGTGTCTCCAGAGCAGGTGATTCCCAATGTACTCCACCCCGCCACGATGGCTGACGGCAGAATGGGCCACTACCCTGTGGCCGAGGTTCCCTTTGAGTGGGAAGGGGTTGCAGGTTCACTTCGAGTTGCCGTAAGCCCTGCCGTGCCAGTTGATTGTCTGTTGGGGAATGACATGGAGCACAATGCTTGGAGAGAGGTGGAGTACCGGACGCATTCAGCGATGCTAGGTACACCTGAATGGGCCTGTGTAAGCACAAGGTCTGCGACTGCCCGGAGAGGGAGTTCGCCTGGGTTGGAGCCTGGAACAGTGGCCCAACCCGCTGCCAAAAAGGGACAGACCCGAAGACAGGAGAAGCCTGCTTCGGCTTCCACACCTCATGTGACAGATCGCCCACCTGCGGTGGTGGACCAGGAGTCCGTGGAGGGGGAAGTAGTTTCTCTGGAGGACCTGCCCATCCCTGCTGAGTGGCATGTGGAGGGAGGGCCTACCAGAGAGGAGTTCTGTAAGGGCCAGAAGGAGTGCCCTACCCTTGAGGGACTGAGGCGACAGGCTGAAGCCCAGGCAGCAGGGGACGTTGCGGGACACTACCACATTTACTGGGAGGATGGACTCCTCTACAGTGAACCCAAGGTACCCTTACCTGGTTCATCAAGGGCCTTGGTAGTCCCGCAACGGTACCGAGCCTTTCTGCTGGAATTGGCTCATGAAATTCCCTTGGCAGGACACTTAGGTCAGGACAAGACCTTTGCTCGGCTTGTCCCCCACTTTTACTGGCCTCAGATGAAAGTGGCGTCTAACACCTACTGTCGGACGTGTGTAACCTGCCAAGCCAGTGGGAAAACAGGGGTGAAGCTGAAAGCTCCCCTGGAACCACTTCCTGTCGTTAGCACCCCCTTTGAAAGGGTGGGCATCGACATTGTAGGGCCATTGGATCAACCCACAATAGCTGGTCACAGGTTTATCCTGGTTCTGGTGGATCATGCCACACGGTACCCAGAGGCAATACCTCTGAGGACTGTCACTGCACCTGTGGTGGCTAGGGCCCTGATGGGGATCTTTACCCGAGTGGGATTTCCCAAGGAAGTTGTGTCCGACAGGGGGACCAACTTTATGTCAGCATACATGCGGGCAATGTGGAAGGAGTGTGGAGTGACCTACAGGTTCACCACTCCCGATCACCCCCAGTCCAATGGTCTGGTAGAAAGGTTCAACAAGACCTTGAAGGGCATTATCAGAAGTCTGCCTGAAAGCCTGCGGAGGAAATGGGACGTCCTCCTACCCTGTTTGCTATTCT
Source organism: Lissotriton helveticus (assembly GCF_964261635.1). Taxonomy (NCBI): domain Eukaryota; kingdom Metazoa; phylum Chordata; class Amphibia; order Caudata; family Salamandridae; genus Lissotriton; species Lissotriton helveticus. Next base: position 2,107,280,168 of record NC_136065.1, read on the forward strand.
CCTACAGGGAAGTGCCACAGAAGGGAGTGGGCTTCAGCCCCTTTGAGCTTCTGTATGGGCACCCTGTACGCGGTCCTCTCAGCCTGGTGAAGGATGGATGGGAAAAGTCTCCCAGGAAACCCCCCCAGGATGTGGTGAGCTACATGCTGGCCTTCAGGAGCCAAATGGCGAAGTTGTGGAAGCAAGCTTCTGACAACTTGGAGGCCAGCCAGGCAGTGATGAAGGAGTGGTATGACCACAACGCTCACCAGGTGGAATTGGAGCCTGGCCAGAAAGTGTGGGTGATGGAGCCTGGAGAGCTAAGTGCCCTCCAGGATCGCTGGACAGGCCCCTTTGAGGTATTAGAAAAGAAGGGTAAGGCCACATACCTGGTGGACCTTAAGACCCCTCGACAGCCCTTACGGGTGCTACATGCTAACCGACTCAAACCCCACCATGAGAGGCCCGAGGTCATCTTAATGATGGTGACTGATGGAGGAGAGGAAGCGGAAAGCGAACCTCTCCCAGACTTGTTCTCGTCTCAAGAAAAGGATGGGTCAGTGGAGGGAGTGATTCTCTCCCCATCCCTAACTCCTGAACAGCAGGAGGACTGCCGCCAGATACTGGAGCAGTACTTTCTCCCTTGTCCCGGGAAGGACCCACCTGTGTACCCATGATGTGGACACAGGAGACAGCCCACCAGTGAAGTCAAAGACCTACCGGCTGTCGACAAGGTGAAGGCTAGCATCCATGGTGAGGTCGCCAAGATGCTGGAACTAGGAGTTATCGAACCTTCCAACAGCCCCTGGTCCAGCCCGGTGGTTCTAGTGCCAAAAGCCGCTCCACCGGGCACCACTCCAGAACTGAGGTTCTGTGTGGATTACCGGGGACTGAACTCAGTTACAAAAACTGACGCTCATCCGATCCCTAGGGCGGATGAATTAATTGACCGGCTGGGAGCTGCCCAATATCTAAGTACCTTTGACCTCACTTCAGGGTACTGGCAGATCTCCCTGACAGATGGAGCAAAGGAAAGGTCAGCCTTCTCCACGCCTGAGGGACACTTCCAATTTTGTGTGATGCCCTTTGGGCTCAAAAATGCCCCTGCCACTTTTCAGCGGCTGGTGAATCAGGTCCTCTCCGGAATGGAGGGTTTCCCCTCTGCTTATCTGGATGACATTGCTGTCTTCAGTAGCAGTTGGGAGGACCATTTGCAACATTTGCAAGCAGTTCTCCAGGCCCTGAAACAAGCTGGATTGACCATCAAGGCCAGCAAATGTCAGATAGGGCAGGGGTCGGTTGTGTACCTTGGACACTTGGTGGGTAGGGGAACAGTGCAGCCCCTTCAGGCGAAGATTGAGGCAATCATGGCCTGGGAACCCCCCAAGACCCAGTCTGAGGTCTGAGCTTTCCTGGGCCTCACAGGCTACTACCGTCGCTTTGTGAAGGGATATGGCACTATTGTAGCACCCCTCACAGAGCTTACCTCAAAGAAACAACCTCGACGGGTAGTTTGGACAGAGGCTTGTCAGCAAGCCTTTGAAAAGTTGAAGCAGGCAATGTGTGCAGCACCGGTCCTGAGGGCCCCAGACTTCTCCAAGGAGTTCATTGTCCAGATAGATGCATCAGAACATGGCATTGGGGCAGTGTTATCGCAACTTAATGAAGAGGGCCTGGATCAGCCTGTGGTTTTCCTATCCAGGAGACTGCTTCCCCGGGAACAGAAGTGGAGTGCAATTGAGAGGGAAGCTTTCGCGGTGGTGTGGGCTCTGAAGAAGCTGCGGCCATACCTGTTTGGCTCGCACTTCCTGGTTCAGACTGACCACCGACCCCTTCGTTGGCTGATGCAGATGAAGGGGGAGAATCCTAAGTTGCTGAGATGGTCTATCTCCCTACAGGGAATGGACTTCCGGGTGGAACATCGGCCTGGAGTAGACCATGCCAATGCAGACGGTCTCTCTAGGTATTTCCGCCTTAGTGATGAGGACTCCCAAGGGGTTGGGTAGCTCTCCCCACTTTCAGCTGGGGGGGACACGTGTTAGACCTGTCTGGCCTTTTGCGTAGCTCCTCCAATTATTTATTTATTTTGTCCCTTTTTTGCCCCTCATACCTTTGTATCTTTTATAGTCCACTAGGTGTTTATGGTGTTGGCCTGGGGGATAGGTGTTCTTTTACCCTCATAGTTTTTCACCTTAGACCTAGATGCCTTTCCTGACAGGAATTCACTTAGAGTCACAAAATGGTGGCTACCAACTGTCCCAACTGCCATATCCTAGAATGCCCCATAGGTTAACATTAGGCCTTCCAGAACTTTCTGGACCCTACTGGAGCATGTGTGGACAGGCTATATAAGGGCAGAGGTCAGGAAGCCATTTTGTGCAGCCCAGTTAAGTAGAGGAGAGAGGCAGTGGTGTGAGGAGGAGGACGCACTAGAAGGAGTTAGTTGGTCTGTGGGATTGACAATCTCTTCCAGAAGACGTTCCCCCTCTTGCCCCTGACCGAACCCTCTCATTGGTCCTTCCCTTCCTTTTCATGGGAATTCCTCACCGGTATCCAGAGGAGAAGGATGTAGTGAGTTTCTGTACCCGGCGCTGCTAAGTATCCCCTGAGGCAGTGGCAAGTGGTGGCGTTGGTGTTGCTGAGCTGCAGCGCTCGAGCTGTGGAAGCGCTTAACCTTGCGCAGGCCCAGTGGAGCGGCTGAAGGAAGTAAGGGAGCCGGCGGTCTGCTAATACCCGGCGCAGGCTCAGTAGCAGTCATCGGTCCTCCGCGTGAGGGAGGCGGTGCCGAGCGGGAACACTGATCTCCCGCGCAGGCGCTACAGCAACCCCAGAGAGTGTACGGCGAGGTTCGCGCCAGATTGCCAGACCGGCCTACTCAGTCCTGCCCCCACCGTTACTGGCGAGTGAGGGGAGTGCCGGAGATTGTGTAGGAGCCTACAGGAGGAGAGAGTGTCGAAGTCTGGACAAAGCGTTATCCCTCGTTTGGGCCCAAGTAAGGTGGAGAACCAGGGGGAGGAGTGTATAGTGTCTGGGGAGGAGTTCGTCCCGACCCTAACTTCGGGAGTAACTGCCGAGGCCCCCTCTCCTTCTTTCTTCTGAAGCCGATTTACTTCCTGACTGCCCTGATTAGTGAGAGAGGGCCGTTAAAAGGCTCAGTGGAGTGAGTGAAGCAGGAAAACACCTCCAGGCTGGGAAAGAAGCCTGAGACATTGTGGGTATCGAACTGAGGGAGGTGCACCTATTGGGTTTTTCTTACAGGGGAGGAAGGGAGAAAGACATTGGGACCTTATCCTGTGCTAATTGAGAAGAAATGTTAACAGAGCTGTCGATATTGTAATTGAGAATTGAAATTCTGGGGTTATTCACTGATTGTGAAAAAGGGGACACACAGTGGGTGAAAAGGAGGTTTTTCCCCGAGACCTTTGAGTTTGAAACTCCCAAGGAAGTAGGCTGAAGTTGGTAATATATAAAAGCGTAAATGTTCTTTTGGTAATCAGGAGACCTCAGCGTGGGTGGTTAATCTGTCACTGTATAAAGTGCTATTATTGACTGTTAAGAAAGTGTTGCCTAAGGATAACTCAATGTTGGAGGAGTAAACACTGCTGAATTGGGATCTCCTAATACTATTGGATTTATGGAAAGAACTAATAGAAATTGGACATTGTATTTAATTGTAAATTGCTGAGGGAGAGAAGTCAACAAAGAATATTTTATAAAACAGCTCTTATTTTTACACAAAGTTTGGTGTAGCGTCATTTTTGAGTGGAGTTGCTTGATGTTACTGCTGGGTTGTATGCAATATTTACACATGTGCCTCAATTAGAGATTGTCTTACCCTAGGCCAGGCTACCTTAGGTGACCTGACAACATTAGGTTCCAACATTGGCATTTCTTTTCCCTACCACCTCGGTAACAGACAGACCACTTATGTCATTATAGTTGTCTCATACAACTAAAGCATACAATTATTTTTCTGAAGTTTAAACATTATCTTGGGAGAGGAGTTGGCCTAACGGCTAAGGCGGCTGACCTCGAACCTGGGGAACTGGGTTCGAGTCTCTGCAATTTTGCTGAACATCCTGTGATTCTGGACAAAAAAATGAATGTGTCCTCATGTAATGCAACTGGTGCTCTGATACCTGATTCGGGTCAAGTGCGCGCTATATAAAACTCTGTTAAATAAAAAATAAATTTAAAAAAGTTTTTATTTTTTTAATTACACTACTCACAGCCAAATGAGAAAGTTCTAAAGACATTCCAAATGCAGGAAATACTCCCTAATAACTTTATGAAATCCAGCTGTATAGAAGCCAGGATGGGCTGGTGAAAAGACAGATAAACCTTGTTGTTCTGATACGGTTTGTGAGAGCACCCAGCAACTAGGATGATACACTTGGCTGATTGGGCATTCCGTTTTTTTCATACCTCATGTCTCTTCTATTGAACACCAGACACTCCTTGCTATTTAATCTCACTCTATCAAGTTCTTTTCCTTCTCTGCTTTCTTTCTTTGTCACATTTTTTCCATATTTGTCTTCCTTCTCCCCAACCCACCCTCCTTTTGTTTATAATCACCGGCTCAAAGTAAGCACTAAGCAAAAGTTCACATTTTTGGCAAGGACAAGACAGGTGTAATTGTAGCTATGTAGTGGCTTGAACACTTTCCTGTTTGACAGTTTCAGGTATAATTCTATGCAATTTATGTGGCACGTCAGTCTACATTCTCTGCAAAACCCAGCGAGAGTGCATAACACTCTCCCTACCAACCTACGACAGACCCAGGACCTGATGCCCCTCAGAAGACTTCTCAAGAGCTGGCTTTTCGATCAGTAGCAGCCCCCCTCCTCGCCCCTCCCCCCCCACAGCCCCTTGAGACCCTCACGGGTATGTAGCGCGCTTTACAAATGGTAATGATTGATTGATAATATTGGAACGTATCAGGGAGAAGTTTGATCTTTCTTGACATTTTAGAGTATGTTTTGTTATCCACTTTTCTATAGCCCATATTCTGACACTAGTAAACCCTCATAGCAATCAATCAATCAATCAATCAAACAAGCTTTATTTCGATATAACTATCATAAAAGCAATAACTAATTCAATGCAGACCCAGAGATACATAAAGAGATAAAAGGGTATAACAAGGATCTATCTTCTTCAGTTAAATTTGGAGCATGTTAAAACAAAAATGTCAAATAAATAAAAGCATGCAACGCAATTCTCACTGAATCAATAACATTTAAAGCTTGTGACGGCTATATAAATAGGCAGTATGGTTAAAAGAGACAATTTAAAACAGGGGGGTCAATAAAAAATAAAGAAATTCATTATCTAAATCAAAAGGCAGCATGTCAACTTCAATCTTACAATGCGTGTGCATTTTGGCGCCAAGTCAGTTTTTGGGAACCCTTCGTGTAGCCCTGTGCCTAATTGTCCAGACTCGAACCCAGAAACTTAGCAACAGCGCAAACATACAAGCTTCTAGAATCTGTTCTCAGTATACAGAGAGCATCACAATGATTAGAAGTGCATAGCTGCTTGCAAATCGGCACTAGCCAACTCGATCTAATACGGGAGTAAGCAGGGCAGGCAAACATGATACTCTCACTGGTATTCCCACAGGACGGGCATTCTTTAGTGGCCTGGTTGCCGGAGCGCCACTTCATAGTGAATTTGGCAACTGGAATAGTGCCTAATCTAAATTGAATGTATACATTCCTGTCTCTGGGGGTCTGGATCACATCTAGGTAGGGTTCAAATGCTCTAGATGGTTTTTGATGAAAAAACTCTTCTGTGAGCCTACCTAGGTTTGGATTACTGTGATCTCTAGCATCTACCCAAGCCCAATAAGCACGTTTTGAGATCAGCTTTTGTCGGGGGGTTTAGGGAGGCCCATGACTCTTTAAACCCCAGGGCTACCAGCGAATCCTTGACATTAGAAATCCATTTTATGTTTTTGCTAGTGTCCGGTGCCATTACCTCAGTGAATTCTTTAGCAAAATTTGAAAGCTCTTCATTTGGCCTAAGGCGTGCCCAGTACAATAAAGGGCGAAGTTTGGACAGATCTTTAATGTTTCGCCTACCCAAGTCATATAACAAGGGGGTTAGAGATGTCCCCTGGGGCAACCTAAGGAGATTTCTAAAGAACTTATTTTCCGAGCTACCAAGGTCGTCAAGATTATTAAAACCCCACAGTTCGGCACCATAGAGGGCCGAACTGACTGCCTTGGCTTCGTACACAACGAGGGCTGGGGCAATAGACCTGCTGTATGACAGGCGATGTTCTTTACTTATCGCTCCAGCCGCCCGCTTGTGAGACAGAAGCATTTTAGCCAGATATGATTTCCATTGGGCTTTGTCAGAGATTCGTACCCCAAGAAAATCAAAGGTTTTGACTCTCTCAAGACAGATCCCATCGAGAGTGATGTTACTCTTAAAAGATTTGTGGGGATTAAGGGTCATAAACTTGGTTTTAGAAGTATTTATGACAAGACCCCAAGTACTACAAAAAAGGTGGAACCTGTTCAAAAGCTTCTGAAGACCTGCTGGTGTCTTTGAGATCAGTAGCGTGTCGTCAGCAAACAGGAGGGTTGGCACCTTATTGCCTGCGAGGGTCGGGGCATCTGCGGGTGTTTCTTGCAGGAATTTGACCACCCCATTCACATATAATGAGAACAGGGTGGGTGCGATCACACAACTCTGACGAACTCCCCTGTGTACTGGAATCCTATTGGTAAGCTGTCCCTGCATGCCCCACCTAATCTGTGCATAATTTCCCTCATGTAGCCTTATGAGTACATTGAGAATCAATGAAGTGATGCCCATGCCTTTCAATACAAGCCACAACTTGTCTCTAGGCACCAGATCGAAGGCAGTCTTCAGATCGATAAAAGCAACATAAAGACTGCCCCCACCAAGTACCACCACTTTCCAGTAAATTATGAGAAATCTAAAGACCTGGTCCACTGTCCCTATCTTGGACCGAAAGCCAGCCTGAAATTGTGAAAGGATATCTTCTTCTTCTGGCCACAATTGAATTCTCTGCAATATTACCCTGCCAACTAGCTTCTGCATTGCATCTATAAGGCTGATTGGCCTATAGTTGGAAGGGTCTTCTCTGGCCCTTTTTTTAAAAATTGGGACTACCTCAGCACCCTTCCATGAATCTGGGACCGGGCAGCCTCCAGCGATAGAGTTGATAAGGAGGAGAATATACGCAGCCCAATTGGCCTGGTCAGCTAGGAATAAGTCCCCTGGTAGTCCATCAGGTCCTAGGGCTTTGGCAGGTAATATCTTACTTATGGCAGACTCTACTTCTGTTAGTGTAAATAGGTCGCAAATATCCCTTGGGGGGGATAAAGGATGAACAAGATGGTCCTCCAAGACAAGGTTAATAGGCTCGGAGTATAAGTTAGAAAAGTGGTCATACCAGGCCTGGGATGTTATATGATTGGGGATTTGTTCTGAGTCCCCCAAATTTGCCTGTATAACCAATGACCTAAAGCGAGTGGTGTCTTTTGCTAAACTCGCACTTTTAAGTTCAACCCATCGATTTTCATCCCAATCTATCTTTGCTTGATTCTGCGCCTTTCTATAATCCTGCCTTGCGACTTTGATTACTGAGATCTTCTTGTCTCTAATCACAATTATCAGGGCCGTACGTTTGAGTCAACACTCCATTGTGAACCATTTTCTACCTTTTGCAATTTGGGTGGCAGGTATAATGGGCCTATTAGGGGTTTGGAAATGAATACAAATTTGCTCGACAGTACGGGCATGTATACTAGAAGCGTTAGCCAGTCCTTGGACTAATCCCTCTCTTAGCTCATTTGTGCCTTCGCAAAGAGCTTGCTTGATGGCCACCATCTTAGCTTCATCAACGGCAACCTTAGGCCATTTCAGAGCTCTTCTAGAATTAGAGGGTATCGCCCACCATCATGTCTAGGACACAGCCCCAAAGCCTAACATCCACTAGTATATAATCAATTCTAGATGGACTAGTTGCTCTGTTAAAAGCAGGTGCCCCTAGGGCGTCAGAACGAGTCTTACCATTTACTGCCCTTAACCCATATTCCAAAATCAGTGCATACAATTGAATAACCACCTGGGACCATTGCTTTACAGGGGGTATGGACAAGGGTGGTACACCCTAGCCTCTATCTTCCTCCTCCATCCCGACTATGTCCTCTTCGCTACGGGGCTCAAATGTAGTGTTAAAATCACCAGCTACTAAATATCTTGAATTCGGTGAAGAATCTGAAAGGCCCTCTTCCAATATCGTAAGAGCAGGTGAAGTGTTGCCCCCTCTTACCCCCCTTATGTAGACATTAAAGAAGTCCAACTCAAACTCCCCCCCATGTACTTCATGGTAAGTTTCATAATGTCGGGGCTCAAGTGATTGCATTTAAGTGTGGTGCAATTGAGGGCAATGCTAACCCAGATAATCAACCCCTCCCTTTGGTGGTAGCAGGAATACAGAAACAACTATAACCCGATTTGTACGAGGGAGTCATGCTCCATGTTTCTTGGAAGGCACAAATATCAAAACCCCCTACCAGATCATTCCATTGAGGTAAAGATAGCTTATTACTAAGGCCAGCGATATTCCATGATATTATTTTTAGCTGGAAGTTAGTATGCATATCATAGGTTTGGACTGTGGTAAGTGCCTGCGGCATTTCTGGATCGTTTGGGTGAGCTAAAAATATTGGTGGCAGGGGTGTCTGTAGTTGCTGTCCTGGTAGAGTCTCAAGCATTAGTCAATCATTGGCATCCAGAGACGAAGATACACTTGGCAAGTCCATCGGGTATCGATCGTTAGCTCTTCCTGGGGGGAAGGTCAGTGGGAGCCTCCTGAGCAGAATCAATGACGGGTCAGAGGGGCAGGTGCGAAACTCAAGGGAGACAAGATTCTCAGCCAAAAAGATTGATTAGAGTCAGCTCAATATAATCTTGCAAATGTGTATGTGCTGTATGCCTCCTTGCCCTGACAATGTCCTCCCTAATAAGTGAACAACACCCCCTGACATGTCGAATCCAGTGTATTGACTTATTTATAAGTGATTCCTCGCTTTCATAACCTGCTGCAATGCCTCGTTTTGGAACATTCATCATGTAAACTTTGTTCCCTTCTATATGTGGTGTTTGCTGGCGATTATTCCCAGTCGATTTTCCAGGGGCTGTTACGTGTATTGGTCCAGATGTATTATTGGTTACCATGCGGGGGGATGGAAATTGCTGCAGCACTGGAATCTGGGTTGTGACCTACTCTGCCCATTGTGTGGGGGGGAGGTGCTGTGTCCAGTTTTGTAATTAAGGGGATAAGTGGGCGTCCACTTGTTTGAGTGCCTTGAACCTGCGCATAAGAGGGAGGTTGCTGCGAGCGTATGCGCTCGTCTATCAGAGGGCATAGCTGTTGATTATTAACTGCCTGACTGTGAGTCAAAAATTTGATCGCAGCAGACAGTTCATCAATGTTTGCTCTCCGAACCCCCATCTCCTGTCTAAGCAAAGCTACTAGCTGGTACAGTCCCTGGGATGAGCCATCCACCTCCTTATTGCTGGCACCTGCAGGACCGACCAGGGTTGCAGCGTCGCCAGCTTCAGAAGTGTTGGTAACATCTGCTTGAACTGCGAACCTGTTGGTGCAATACACCAGAGTTTCTGGTGGACTGAGTATGGATGGAAATTTTGTATGAGGGGGTGGAGTATCTTTGGGCTGGGGTTCTATTATTTGTACCTGCTTAGATGCATGCAATGTTTCATCACTATGCTTTGCCCCTATCATGTTTGGAGAACATCGTAGGAATGGTGGGCTTTGCTCGTAAGGCAGGGCTGGGAGTTGGAGGTTGTGCATCACTAGTAGGCATGGAGATCTCTGTGCATAGGATATCTTCACACTCGAGAACAAGGGAATAAATCCTGTCCATTACGCAATTATTTTTAGCCCGTTTATGGGATTTTTTCGCTTTCTTCCCACACCCGGCCTCCGACTGCGAGCCACAAGATACAAGCAACCCCTCTATAGCCTTCCTTTTGCCCATGATACAAACAAGTTAGGATCACTGTAGCTCACAAGAAGCGAGGAAAAGTTCAACAGTTTTCCAACTGAAGGGACCACCAGGGGAAGAAGGTAATAGTAAATTATAATAAGTGACCCCTGCTTAGGTATCACTTAAAGAATGCCACAGAGGAATATAATAGTGGAACACAGTACCTTTGAGTTAGTTAGCAGTAATAAAACAGTCCACAGGTGAATGAAAGGGGGATAGTCCAGCCCGGCCTGATCCGGTCTGTGACGGGCAAGGACGGGCCCGCCCTTGGCCCGGGCATTGCCCGCGCACGCCCCTCGCTGCGGGAGCCCGCTGGAGCTTTTAAAGGTGGCGCCTCCTGGCGCAGCTGATGACACAGTGGGCTGCTTGCGGGGCACTCTGGGGCACTGAGTCCTAGCCCCCACTTGGCTCTGGCGCTGGTGCTGAAATTGAAGTATTGAGCATCCCGCACTGCGGGAGCCCGCCGGGGCTTTTAAAGGTGGCGCCTCCTGGCGCGGCTGATGACGCTGTGGGCTACTTGCGGGGCACTCTGGGGCACAATGAGCTGTTAACTGTCATCAAAGAGCCATGGGGGCGGAAGTGCGTCTCTACAGCGAATTTGCTAGGTTGCAACAGTTGTTTGTCTCTTTCTGTTGCAACTGCAAGCCATTAGGCCCAAAAAAAATGCAGATCTGAAGGTCGTACAGACTGGAAATGAACCCAGTGCAATTGGAAAGACAAGCTCACCGAGATGAAAGAATCTACTGAGAGCTTGGAAGAGGAGGGGCGGCTGGAACCTCTGTGTATTTGACACTCCCCCTGAGCACAGCGCGATGTGCCCTGGCGGGTGATTTATAATAAGTCACACTGTCCATTTAAAGCCTGTTCTCGAGCACTCGGACACACCTCCATTGGTTTTCAGTTGCATGAATAAACTTTCTGCAATCCATGTGAGGTGTCCGTGGTGATCTCTCCCGAGCGGGGAAGTGTTGGTGTGGCATTGTGCAGGGCTTCCGGTGCCCTGACCGCGGACCGCCCTGTAGACGGCCTCTTCCTTACCGGAGTTGGTTTGCTGATATATATATATATATATATATATACTAGCAGCCCGCCCCGGCGTTGCCCGGGGGCAGAAGGGGGCTGGAGGCTGCATTTTGTGCTTTTGTTTAGCGACGGCCGGGCCCCCATGTCATGAATGATGTAATATGTGACATCATCAGCAGTGGATTGCGGTTGCGCGAAATATAGTTAGTACAACTAACTATATAGGAGCAATTTCAATGGTTTTGTATGAGTGAACTATAATACCCCTAAAACATAGTTTTTTGAGTGAATTTTAAAGGTTTTTTAAATGCTAATTCCTAACTATATAAGGCCTGAAACCTATGTTTTTTTCAGTGAATTTGCAAGGTTTTTTAAATGCTAATTCCTAACTATATAAGGCCTGAAACCTATGTTTTTTCAGTGAATTTCAAAGTTTTTTTTAATGCTAATTCCTAACTATATAAGACCTGAAAGCCCACCAGGAATCTGCAGTATGCGCCAGGGGACTGCATTGCAGAGAGGTGTAATGAAGCCACGCCCCTTTTTACACCTCTCTGCAACGCAGCCCCCGTGCATGTTTGAAGAGGGGGAACTAATTCCCCTTGCATTCTGGGGGCCCCTGGGGGCCAACTAGCCCACCTGGAACCTCCAGTATGCGCCAGGGGGCTGCATTGCAGAGGTGTAATGAGGCTATGCCCCTTGTTACACCTCTCTGCAACGCAGCCCCCTGCCGCGTTTGCAGAGGGGGAACTAATTCCCCTTACATACTGGGGGTCCCTAGGGGCCAACTAGCCCACCAGGAGCCTCCAGTATGCGCCAGGGGTCTGCATTGCACAGAGGTGTAATGAGGCTATGCCCCTTGTTACACCTCTCTACAACGCAGCCCCCTGCCGCGTTTGCAGAGGGGGGACTAATTCCCCTTGCATACTGGGGGTCCCTGGGTCATATCTGCCCAAACGCCGATATTCCGAACGATTGAAAGTGACTTTTCTTGAGAAACATTTGGATTTGGATTATCATGTCCTATTCTTTGGAAGTTTTGAAAGACTGACTTTGAGGATGCTATAAATTACTCAAGTCTGCCCGAATTGTGTGGGTAACATTGATACCTAGTCACTTTGAATAAGAATGTACTTACGTCTCGTCTAACATTTGGAAGAAATATCTAGTTATATGACAACAGGATACCGACATAACTTGAAGGAAATAAGAATACCCTGAAGAAGTTCTGTTGTACAGAACGAAACGTGTCGGCTGGCTGTGGTACATAAACTTAAGGAAAATAAAAGCATTTGAATATACACCAAGATTCAGCGCTTCAATAAGGACTCTAAGTGATATGATTTGATTGGACTTATTGTGCAAGTGGTGCCGTGCCAAACTTTGGAATATTCTCCACTATTCTCTACTACTTACTCTCTACTACTCCACTACTCACTAATACTCACTCTCTACTACTCATTCTCTACTACTCTACTACTCTCTACTACTCTCTCTCTACTACTCACTCCCTACTACTCACTATCTACTACTCTCTACTACTCACTCTCCACTAGTCTCTACTACTCACTCTCTACTGCTCTCTCTCTACTACTCACTCTTTACTACTCACTCTTTACTACTCACTCTCTACTACTCTCTACTACTCACTCTCTACTTCTCACTCTCTACTACTCTACTACTCACTCTCTACTACTCTCTCTCTACTACTCTCTACTACTCTCTCTCTACTACTCACTCTCTACTACTCGCTACTGCTCACTCTCTACTACTCTCTCTCTACTACTCTCTATACTACTCACTCTCTACTACTCTCTACTATTCTCTCTCTCTGCTACTCACTCTCTACTACTCTCTACTACTCACTCTCTACTACTCTCTACTACTCACTCTTTACTACTCTCTACTACTCACTCTCTACTGCTCTCTACTACTCACTCTACTACTTACTCTCCTACTCTCTACCACTCACTCTCTACTACTCACTCTCTACTACTCACTCTACTATTCACTCTACTACTCTCTACTACTCACTCTCTGCTACTCTCTCTACTACTCTCTACTACTCACTCTCTACTCTCTACCTCTCTCTACTTCTCTCTCTACTAGTCTCTACCTCTCTACCTCTACCTCTCTACCTCTCTACCTCTACCTCTCTACCTCTCTCTACACGCACACATATACACATATATATATGCATATATATGCATATGCATATATATATATGTATGTGTATATATATATATATATATATATATACACATACATATATAAACATATATAATCTGCATATCTATATAAATACAAATATAAATGCATGCATACATATACATATATGCATACATATGCATGTTATTTACATGAAAGTTTTAAAAACACTAATAAAAGCAAAGCTAAAAAGCCACCTCATTACAAACAGAATGGCTTTAACTTAAACAAGAGCGAGATCTAGCATTTTCAATGCTTGTTTACTTTGGTTCCATCAAGAAGGCATTCAAATGTGTCACACATTTGCCATAAATTCTGAATGTTAGCACTCTAGTTGATCATTAGATCACTGTAGTAAAGCTACTGCTCACCAGGGAAGTCTGCTGCTGGTATTCAAAGTGCATGTTTCAGTCTGCATGCCAGAATTTTTTTAATGAAATAGAAGAGGAATTGAGAAGTCACTCAAAATGTGCCCTAATTTTTCTTTTTGAAGCACTAATAATACTTTCTATGGCAAATTGAACCCCCTCATTTTGTTCCTTTTTAAATTAAATGTTTTCAGACTTACCACTTCATTCCAATCAAGATGGCTTCTGGTGTGCCATACTTTTGTCATAAATAAGACTGTTAGCGCTCTAGTTGTTCTTTAGAACACTCTGGGACATTCTGTCATTGGGCTATACTTGGGCTACATCTGGGTGATATTTGGGCTACATTTGGGCTCTTTTGTCTCTGGTGGCCATCTTGGGAGACTGCATGTCAGAATTTTTTAATGAAATTGAAGAGGATTTGAGAAGTCACTCAAAATGTGCCCTAATTTTTCTTATTGAAGCACTAATAATACTTTCTATGGCAAATTGAACCCCCTCATTTTGTTCCTTTTTAAATTAAATGTTTTCAGACTTACCACTTCATTCCAATCAAGATGGCTTCTGGTGTGCCATACTTTTGTCATAAATAAGACTGTTAGCGCTCTAGTTGTTGTTTAGAACACTCTGGGACATTCTGTCATTGGGCTATACTTGGGCTACATCTGGGTGATATTTGGGCTACATTTGGGCTCTTTTGTCTCTGGTGGCCATCTTGGGAGACTGCATGTCAGAATTTTTTTATGAAATTGAAGAGGATTTGAGAAGTCACTCAAAATGTGCCCTAATTTTTCTTTCTGCAGCACTAATCATACTTTCTATGGCAAAATATACCCCCTCATTTTGTTCCTTTTTAAATTAAATGTTTTAAGAGTTACCACTTTATTCCAATCAAGATGGCTTCAGGTGTGACATACCTTTGTAATAAGTAGGACTGTTAGCGCTCTAGTTGTCCTTTCGAACACTCTGGGACATTCTGTCATTGGGCTATACTTGGGCTACATCTGGGTGATATTTGGGCTACATTTGGGCTCTTTTGTCTCTGGTGGCCATCTTGGAGACTGCATGTCAGAATGTTTTAATGAACTGGAAGAGGATTTGAGAAGTCACTCAAAATGTGCCCTAATTTTTCTTTCTGCAGCACTAATCATACTTTCTATGGCAAAATATACCCCCTCATTTTGTTCCTTTTTAAATTAAATGTTTTAAGAGTTACCACTTTATTCCAATCAAGATGGCTTCAGGTGTGCCATAACTTTGTAATAAGTAGGACTGATAGCACTCTAGTTGTTCTTTAGAATACTCTGGGACATTCTGTCATTGGGCTATACTTGGGCTACATCTGGTGATATTTGGGCTACATTTGGGCTCTTTTGTCTCTGGTGGCCATCTTGGGTGACTGCATGTCAGAATTTTTTAATGAAATTAAAGAGGATTTGAGAAGTCACTCAAAATGTGCCCTAATTTTTCTTTCTGCAGCACTAATCATACTTTCTATGGCAAAATATACCCCCTCATTTTGTTCCTTTTTAAATAAAATGTTTTAAGAGTTACCACTTTATTCCAATCAAGATGGCTTCAGGTGTGCTATACCTTTGTAATAAGTAGGACTGTTAGCGCTCTAGTTGTTCTTTAGAACACTAGGAGGCTGCAGTAGAACACAAAGGAATCAACTGACAGTCTCTGTCCTTGTTGGATGTACATGTTTTACTGAGAATGTCAGACTTCATTCTCACATGACTGAGAAAGATAATGTGAATTTACAGAAAATATGCTTTCAGTTTAGCTTATAGATCCCCTTCCAAACCACTGTGGGAAAAGCATGAGATAATAGTTTTCTTTCAAACATAATTCATGATATCCCAGCAGAAGGCTTTTTCACATGGTAAAATCACCTTAGAACACACCACAATTCCTAAAATGAGTATGGTACCATCAACAAATGATTTATAATGTAACTAAAGTCCTAAAACCCTCTATTAACTACAATGTTTTTTAATGAGGTGCTATCATGTATATTGGTCCCAAGATGGCTGCCAACGCTTCTTGGATGAAGTGCTGACAGCCAATCAGATTTCACGATGAGATGTGTGGTTAGGCTCCGCCCAGATATATATGTGTTTTTGAAGTTAATTTTCATAAAAACCCCTGGAGCAATTTTCACCAAATATAGCAAAGGCACTTCTGCGTACCAGTCCCTACAATTTTGCCAAGTTTGGTGTAATTCCGTTCAGCGGTTCGGGCTGTAGACTTGTCAGAACGTCCTATTGAAATTAACATGGGGAAAACACGTTTTGGGACCCCCCTTTTTGTCAGCCCCTACTTCACGAATCCCCCCGAAACTTTCAGGGAAGGAGCGCAGCGGAGCTGGGCAAAATTTTGGAAAATTACACGCAAATTCCTCATCGGCGCCAAAGTTATTCCCAATAGAATGTTGCAGATTTCCTATGGTAGCCAATCCTAACTATATATACCTACTGGCTATTGCCAGTAGGTAATATATATATATGCTAGTGAAAAGATTCGCAGTAACTAAATCGTCTCTCAGACGTCTCCCAGGCAGCTTCAAGTGTCCTGAGCACAACTTCAATTGACCAATTGCATTGAACCACCATGGAGAAAAATCCTCCTACCTCCTGCTTCTAACCTCTGAGCCCCCTCTGCCGAGCAGCCTCCGTTGTTGTTCCCAGTGTATTCAGCAAAAGTTGCCTCAGTGACATGAAGCTTCATGCCACCCCATTGAAGGAGAAGAGTCCGCCACGAACGCCACATACAGAACACCGGGCGTGAAGGGGAGAGAAAGACCGCCAACTGGACCTTCGTTTTCTGTGACGCGCCCGCTCAGGCACGCCAAAACTCTATAGCTCTTTTGGTTCTCCGGTGACTTTGTACATGTTATGTTATGTTATCACTATTAATAAAGCGCGTCAATTACCAGAAGGTGTCCTGGCGCTGAACCACTAATTCTCTGAGAACCATTCAAGCGACCAAGGTTAGCGGGTAAAAAGCCAGGTGTGACATTGAACAGTACATTTACTTAATATAGAATTTCCTCTTACCCATAGTTGTCGCAAAGAAGGCGAATGGGGAGCTTCGACTTTGCATTGATTTGCACTCTCTTAACAAGCAGATTGTTGTGGATAGATTCCCTTTGCCTAACATTGACGAAATGGTTGGTACCTTTTTGGGTGCAAAGTTTTTCACCACACTTGATTTGCCATCCGCCTATCATCAAGTTGAATTGGATGAGTTGTCACAAGAATTAACAGCTTTCATAACACCTACGGGCACATACAGGTTTCGTAGAATGCTTTTTGGACTTGTTTCCGTGGCTGCAGTTTTCCAACGCATTATGTCAAGAATTTTGCGAGGACTTTCTGGAGTAAGATGTTATCAGGATGATTTATTGATTTTTGGTAGTTCAAATTCTGAGCATTACTCCAGGGTGTGTGCTGTTTTGGAACGACTTAAGGAGTCTGGTTTAACATTAAAGAGAGAGAAGTGCAAGTTTGGTATGGAACAAGTGAATTCTCTTGGACATTGTATTACTGCACATGGTGTTTTTCCAAAGAGAAAACTTGTTGACTCCATTATAAATATAAACAAGCATTGGAAATGCAATAGGTCTCGCAGCATTAGAGTTAGTGCTTTTAGAATTGTTTATGGGTTTTTTTTGTAAATCTTTAGCATTTTTGTTTCCTGTAGCCAATGCTAAAGAATTACAAAAAAACACTCAAACCTAAATCTGATGGTATTTAGTAAGGTTTTGCTTCTATGACCGCTCAAATCTACAACAGAGAATGGTGCGGGAACTAACCCAAAATTCATGAAATATAGGCAACTATACCAGGATATTTTCCTCCTGGGAAAAAATAAAATTAACTAATGCACATTTCAGTAAACGTGCCCTTGTTTATTACTATCAAACCCCAGCTAGAGGGACAAGACTTACAGCTAACCGTCCATCATTATGGAGAACGCTTCTGAATTTAATAAACATGGAGGGCATGGACTGATACAGTGAACTACCAAAAGTACAGACTTTTCAAACCTCTGTGACAACAACGGCCCGATGCTCTACCATCATTCGGACTATTCCTCCGATGCTTCTGGGCCACTGAAGAACACAACACTAACAAGGTGAAAGGAAAATAACAAACACGCATCGAGGCTTTCAAGAGTACTTCCATTCGAGATACCCTCACAACACAATTGCCCAGTAAAATAACTGGATGCCAATTCAGATAAAGTGCAATTCAAAAGACCACTGAGTCATCTATCTATCTATCTACCGATAGATGGAGACGGGGCTGTCAAACGTATTCCACTGGGAATAGGCACAGAACCCAATACACTCTTGATATCCTGCTAAAGGGAAAACATGCGAAACAGATGGCAAGTCGCACTACAAGACCACACTAGTTTATTTCGACCGACAAAGCCTTTGTTATGCAACCTGTTGCCTTTGTAAACAAGGCAGGACGTGTCTATGAGCAGCTTAGAGGAACATTTTCCTGTAACTAGTAACCCTAAAATGATGCTCAAACTGTATGCATATCACATGGATGGATGTGAAACACTTCTGATATTTAAATAGTTATTGTGCAGTAGATTACTTAGCATAAAATATATGGCAGTGTTCATCAACAACCTTCTGAAAATAGATGCAAAATTGCTAGTTTTTGGTGAAACGGGGTACTTAGATCAAACGGGGCTCCCCAGATATGAATATACTTCTCCCAAGACACAAAGGCATAATTCAGGTCTGATTGGTCACATTCAAACTAGGTTATAGCTCAAATCAGTCACCTTTAACAGCCAAGAACGATTATCAATGGACATCCAACTGACATATCAATATAATAAAAGGGACAGGTGCAGTAGGTGTCAAAGCATAACAAATCAAATGATTTTTCCTATTCAATGTAGCCTTTGGTATACATTAATCCAGTGCGTCACTAGTTTAGGAGTCATGTCACAATCACGGTACAAAACTATAATTTTTGTTTTACAAGGTTCATTGGCCAGTACCAATGTAAATGGCCGCGAGTAAATATCGACGCTGCATTGTTTTAGTACAACTAAAAATAAAAGCTAGTAAGCTGATTGTGTCGCCGGTCGCATGAACAAATGCAGTATGGGGGCGGGGGGCATGAAGCTGGATGTGCAGCGCAAGTTGAGTAACGTACGTCAACACCGATCTATCCCTGAACGTGCTTAGATGTCAGAACGGCTATGGCTCCCACTGCCACGTTACCAGAGCACGAGGGGCTGTTACCAATGAAAACACATGAAAATCCGTCAATCATACAGAGAGCGGACGGCCTGAAAGTTTCTTTTCACTGCGGAGCCGAGCAGCGTGCCCCAGGCCCTCTGTTATTACCGTCAATGAATGGGCCGCAGTCAAATTAGAGCTGCCATTTTAGGTTACGGGTTAGAGAGCTTCTGTGTGCAAGGAAACAAACACATACCCTGCTCAGACACAGCAACACAACCGGAATGCGTATTTTACATGTGGCGATTATCTTCCGTTTCACACACATGAACAGAGAGAGAAGCAGATCTGGTAGAACGGGGACGTGGGACTATGCTGACCGGAGCCCCTTGTCTCGAGGCACCCATACTGCGGCCAGGCAGGCATTTCAGCTTTACGAACACACATTTACGGGTTTACCTAACAGAAAAGTAAATAAAGCGCCCTATTTCTAAACTGGAAGTGCTCGTATTAGGCAGGCACTTTAAATAACAACCATCAACTCGTACAGGAATGAGCCCTTAAGGAAAATATGTTGGTTTATTTTTGGAAGAGTCCGGCTGGGAAAAGGTAGAAGCCAAATGCTCCTTCTTTCTGCCTTTGTCCGTGGTTATAAATACTTGCTTTGGGAGAGAGTCTAGAGAAGCAGCTCAAGAAGCAGGGCACCCCACGTGAGATGATTAGCATTTGGGAACCCCTTGGCAAGGTGTTATCCTTCTCATATGGTGGCTGCTGCCCGTAGCTCCTTCTGTCCCTCGACTAGTGCCTGCCCTGAAGGAGCTGCGGATGGACAGGGCAGATCAATCAACGCACGTATGATAGCAACCCCATCCCCCAATCAAAGTCAGGAAGGGTGACTAATGGCCTCAAATCACCTGAATGGTGAACGTGCGCTGACCTCCCACTGTGGATGACGGCCCCCCACCACCTCAAGACTCGTTAGACAAGACGGAGGGAAGAGAGGGGAGGGGGGAGGAGAAATGCGGGCTTTGGAATGTAATTGACACGGCCGGACGGTCGTGAAACTGAAAGCATGGCCGGCCGGCCGTGAAAGCCTTTGATGCGGCAGGGGAAATGCGAGACGGCGGGAAGGGGAGGGGGCGGAGCGGGTAAACAAAGACGGACGTGCACGCGCTTTTAAGCTCAATGCGCATGCGCATTGAGCTTAAAAGTCACGGGCACTGCAAGGAATCGCCACGATTCCTTGCAGTGTGGATAAAGAGTGGATAAGTCCCAATACTCTCGCTTGCTCGATGCGCATGCGCATCGACAGGCGAGACCTAATAAACCTGTCAACAAAAAGGAACTCCTATCGTTTCTTGGAATGGTAGAGTTCTATAGTAAATTCATTCCTAGTTATGCTGACAAGACTCAAAATTTGAGGAAACTTACAGCCAAGTCAATTACTTTTCATTGGTCAGATGTGTGTGATAGTGAGTTTTGTTCCATTAAAGAAGAATTGAAGAAAGCTCCCTCATTATATGCGTTTGTGCCAGGTGAGCCAACATACATATTAACCAATGCGAATGCCAAGGGATTGGGAGCTGTCTTAATTCAAAAAAGTGAAGGTGTGGAGAGATTAATAGCGTGTGCTTCTAGGTGTTTTAGAGGCTCTGAGAATAAATATTCTGTCATAGAAAAAGAGTCTTTGGCTATCTACTGGTCTTTAAGAAAGTTTGGAAATTTGATTTGGGGAACTAAGGTGAGAGTATTCTCTGACCATAAGCCACTTAAAGCAGTATTCTCAAAAAAGGGCTTAGATTCTATTTCTTCTAGAATCAGAAAATGGATTATTTCTCTCCAGGAATTTGACTATGCTGTGGATTACATTCCTGGAGTTATCAATATATCCGCTGACTGTCTTTCTCGCTTAGTTAACCCAGAAGTTCTAGATTTGGATGATGATGATTCTTGTGAAGATGATCTTGTGAATGTTTGTGAAATCACTTCTGATGCTGTTAGTGAGTCTGAATGAAAAGATGAAATTGAGAAAGATGAAGAAATTAAAAATGTCATGGAAAAATTAAAGAACAACAAATGTCTTGATAAACCTAGGGTTTTGATTAGTGAAGAATTGTCAGTTGTTGATGGTGTTCTTGCTCGTGGTACCAAACTTGTTCCTCCAGTAGGGATAAGGAGTAAACTCTTGGACCTAGCTCACTCTGGACATACTGGGATTGGAAAAACAAAAGATTTATTGAGATTGCAATTTTGGTGGCCTGGGATGGATTTGGAGGCTGAAAGGGTGGTGCGTGAATGTGTGGAATGTTGTGCGAGTGATAAGATTCTGAGAACAAAACAAATTCCTATGGTTTGTAGAAAGTTACCTAACTACCCATGGGATGAGATTACCATTGATATACTTGGTCCATTGCACGGGGTGAGTGATACTCCCTATCTTATTGTAGTTCTTGATTTTTATTCCAGATGGTTCAAGGTAGGGGCAGTTAGAGATATCTCTACAGGAAGTGTCATAAAGTTTCTAGAAGGAATTTTTAAAAGAGAAAGTTTTCCCAATAGTATCCTCTCAGATAATGGACCACAATTGTGTTCTAATGAGTTTTTAAAAATTTTAAGAAATTGTGGTATTGTTCAAAAGAGGAGCACAATTTATCATCCTGAAACAAATGGAGCTGTGGAAAGAGTCAATAAAACTCTCAAAGAGAGTATACAACTAGCTAGGGCGAATGGCTTGAATTGGAAAGATGTCCTTCAAGATAGGATCACAGCTTATCGCATGTCACCTCATCTAACTACGGGGAGGTCTCCCTTTGAACTTTTTAAAGGTAGAGTTCCTAATTCAAAGTTATGTCCAGGATGGATGAAATTAAGCTAAGGTCTAGTTGACAATCATATTGGTGACTGAAGAACCAGAGAAGAGAAGAAACAGATCAATAGAAAAATTTATTTTGATACCAAGAAAAGTGCTCTTAATAATGATGTGAAAATTGGAGATCTGGCGAAGATTAAATCTCCAGTTGGTTGTCAACCTTGGTCAAATTTACTAAGAGCAGAGATGTGTTTAAGTTATTTAAGAATGCAGTCAAAATTGATGATGGTAGAATTTGGAACAGAAATAGAGTTGTGGTAGTAAGTCTAAAATTATCTTCTTTTGAGAGTCGTGAGATTGAGAAAGACTCATGTTGTTCTTCAACCAATAACATTCCTTCTTCTACTGAGTCTTCACGAGTATTGACAAGCGTAAGAGAAAGGAGTCAGTTGGGTACGCAGACTCCCAGTATATATGAAAGATTATGTATAAATTTTGTGTTGTTATCTTTTATTCCTTTTTTCTTTACTTGCTTTTTTATTGCTGTAAAAGAGGGAGATGTGTGACATTGTACAGTACATTTACTTAGTATAGAATTTCCTCTCACGACTGTTCTACCTAGAATGTTATCTTAAGAATTCTTGCTTGTAAGTTCCATCACTGTCAGTTGAACCTGAGCAGTTGATAGGTGAGGTGCATAAACCCGACGTGCTACATACCTCTTGTTGTCTCCTGAGATTTCTTCAACAAAGAACCTGCAACTTTTCACCAGGTTTTCAGACCTCTTCGAAAGGTGAGTAGGTCCGTGGCATTTCTCATAAAGGGGGGAAGCTCATTCCAGGCTTTAGCTGCGCATACCATAAAGCTTCTCCCTCTTCATGTGGATTTTTTGACGAGTGGCACAAACACCAGCTTAGCTCCTCTGAAGCGCATGGTTCTACCTGGTGTATACTATTGCATTTTTCACTTTAGGAAATCTGTGCCTATCCCGTTGAGTGCCTTAAACGTGGTATTCAGAGTTTTAAAAATCACTCCCTTCTTGACTGGCAGCCAGTGTAATTTCCTCTGTTCCTTGGAGATGGAGGCGTATTTGGGAGTACCCGTAATCAGCCTTGCAGCTGCATTTTGTAGCATCTGCAACTTGTTCGCTAAGCGTTCCTGTATATTTAAATGCATGGTTCTGATGTTGCCACTGCAGAACGGGTTCTAATTCATCTTTTGATGGTTTGTTACAAGTAAAGGGGGCTTGTCATAGTCCTAGTTAGAGTGGTTCTTCTTTCTTGAGCTGCAGCTGCCTGAGCTTGTTGTTTAAGAGTTAAGTCCAACAGCTTTCTCAGTTGTTTTGGGCTCTTCTAGGTTGTGAGCAAGTTATTACCCGGCTGATAAAGGTGTGTTTGTTTCTTGATCATTAGTGCTGTTGGGTACTGTAATATTTGATACCAGACAGACCTGGGCTGTGATGGAGTAGGCACAGTGGTGCAGATAACTCTTGATCCAGCTGGAATATCAGTGCTTTGAACTGGTAGGCCACAGGGAACTAGGCATGTTTGGGTTCCTGCCATGTTTGATCTTTAAAATCTATACATTTGTACAGACAACAGTGTTACACACACAGTCACAAACCCACACCCACAAAAATTAGTTATTACTCCAAATTACTACTTAGTATTCGCCCACTTGAGATTCAGAACACAGGCATTTATGTGAGAAGTACAGATTATTTGAAAAATGCCAAAGAGGTGGCAGTCACTTTACACCATAGTTCACCCACTTGTCCAAGAGCAAATGATAAGCACTTGTGCCAATTGGTCTATTTGAGCGTCGATGGCCACATTACTTATGTGGGCACCACCTCCCTGCAGTACGTTTCTCCGGGCTAGTGTCTCGTGGATCCGATTGTTGCATCTGCAGAAATAGGAATGAGTAAACTGTGGTAAATGAAGAATGCACAGTCCACTGTGTAAGTTGAGATTCTTTATTGTAAGTTCCTTCCAAGATATTAAGTACAGAAGTAAAACCCCACCAGGAGCCAGCTGTTAGCAGCTCAGCCTGAGATGACAAACTGCCACAGTAAGTTATAGAGAGGCACTGTGAGCCAGAGGGTCACGCAGGCATTCTATGATGTCACAGATATCATAGTACAGTCTATCCAGAGGAGAACAGTGGAGAGGACATTTACCACACATCCTCTTCCCTTATGGAGTAAGAACAGAATAAAGAAACAATTGGCAAAGTACTTTAAAAGCAACAAGTACTGCATGAGATATCACTAGCATGAACCAAAATACAATAACACGCTAGATTTTAAATTAACAAAAACAACAAAATGCTACTATAAGCCACATCCCCTTCCCTTAGGGTAAAAGCATGGTTAAGATGAATGAGAACCAAAGTAGCAAAGAAAGGTGGTCACGCTCACAAAAGGGTACACCAGAGGGAACACCAGAGAATTTGTTGATAAACAAAGGCGAGCGTAGACACAGACCCTTTACAAACTCCCGTGACGAAAACATGCTGACAGAGAAAAAGATGATAAAACTCCTCACTCAAAGTCCCACCGACATGAAACCCTTGGCCACGAATCTCAGGCAGGTAGACTTTGACAGAAGCAGAGTGTGAAAAGAAGCGATGTTAACAATCTCCACCAAAAACAGGGAACAACACAGGGTACTAACCCTTTAAAATCACAACCTCCCTTAAGTAGGGTACACCACAGGATAGTCAACCTGGGAACAGAAACGGGGCATTGACTACCCAAAAAAACAAACAACTTCCCCTAAGTAGGGTACACCGCAGGATAGTGAACCTGGGAACTGAAAAGGAGCATTGACTCCCCACAAATATACCACCAACCTAATACACAACTTCCCCTAAGTAGGGTACACCGCAGGATAGTAAACCTGGGAACTGAAATGGGGCATTGACTACCCACAAATATACCACCAACCTAATACACAACTTCCCCTAAGTAGGGTACACCGCAGGATAGTAAACCTGGAAACTGAAATGGGGCATTGACTACCTACAAATACACCGACTCCCCTAAGTAGGGTACACCGCAGGATAGTAAACCTGGGAATTGAAATGGGGCATTGACTACCTACAAATACACTGACTCCCCTAAGTAGGGTACACCGCAGGATAGTAAACCTGGGAACTGAAATGGGGCATTGACTACCCACAAATACACAACCTCACTCAATAAGGGTACAACTAAGGATACTCACCCTTGGAACTCAAAACAACAACATCCCCTAGATAGGGTACACCATAAGGTTCTACATGAGCCTAGGGTACAAACATGGGCATGGACTACTCACATTCCGTCAACCTACCATAAATAAGGTACACCAGAACAAGAATGACTTAAGAACACTGACTCTTAAAATAACACCTGGTCTAAGGACAAATTTAGAGTACTGTTACACTAACCGCCCACACAACCCCAACTACACAAACGAAGTGAAAGCAGGCATTGTGAAAACAGTGAAATTGTAAAGCTCCTCATAAACTTTCTCTCAATGGATGTCACCACCCTTTACACACAAAACGAAATGAAAGTAGGCATTGCACACAGAAATAAACTATATGGTCCAACACGAACCAATGCATAGGCACACTCCAAACAAACAGCAAGGTGTTGACTAAGACAAAATATGCAGCGAGAAATGAACAATAACAGTAAACAACAGATAACACCAGTTCCGGTGAGCGATCTCTCACCCGGGTTCCTGTAAGCACCCCCTTTTGGAAATGGCAAGTCTCGAATGCACCCAGCGATGTAGAGAAAGCTTGAAAGCATCCAAATGCAAATGCTCATAAACGTCATAAAAGTCACGAAATGAAACTCTCACCCGGGGTAGGAAAGTCAAAAGCTCTGTTGTGCACTTTGTCGAACCGATACTGGTCATGTTTAATATGTCGCGCAGAACGTTGCACTGAGGAAAAAACGTGGTTGGCAGAGCATCAAAAACGTGGCTGGCAAAGCGTGTGTATAACATGCTTAAAACGGTAGGAAACGAAGACGATCCTAAAATGGCGGCACGCAGGATACGCTGCCCAGGGTGGCTCTCGGCACGTTAGTGCTGGGCAGACGTATGCGAGTGCCGTTGAAGCAGCTAAGATCCACAGACGTCAGAATGGCAACTGAGGTGCTCCTCGCGACAACGAGGTAAGCATCAAGCGCATTACCTAGCTCGCGCACAGTTTTTGAAAGTCAATGTGACCGTTGAACTGTGACCTGCAGCGTGGCGAGAATAATGCGAAAACTAACTTAAAATTTTTTAGTTAAATACACTGTACCTCAGCAGACATAGCACAATGGTATCAACAATTCCTCCTTCACACAGGCCTCATCGCTTGCCTCTGCATTTTAAAATAGCATACAAACCCGTTTTCCTCTGCACACTCCAGCACGGCTGACTAGGGGTGCCTGTCGGCCTTCACATAACAGACAGTTGTTGGCAATTCCTGAGCACTAAAACAAGTTAGCAACCTCCGTAAAACTCCACAAATGTCGGCGCTGACGTCCCACGCAGGCCAAATGGTGCCGGTTGGTAACTGAAATGCTTCCCATGCATCAGTAAGATGTAGTCTGTTTTCTTCTAAAATGCAAATTATCTCACCAGCAGGGCGATATATAGAAGTATGTCGCAAACACAAGGAGTGGTCTCCGACTTATAGATGAAACACTCACGGATGGTAGGCGTTGTGAAGGATACTGCTAGAGCTGGGCAAATCTGTGAAAGAAAGCACATCACATGGGATACCTAACCATGTCCATATTGCGAACTGTCAAGGCTCAAAAGTTGAAAAACACAGAAGGGTGATCAGGCCAGCTGAGTTTCAGACGCTTTTGTTGCTGGAGACAATCCAGATGACAGTAAGATGACAATAGATCCCTTCATAGCAGTTGGTTCCTTCACAACAAACACCCATGTGCAGGCTGTCCAAGATGAAACAGGACACTGGTGGGGTCAGCCGGGCGTTACCTTTCTGCTTATGTATAATTCCAAAATGTCTTTAGTTCCTTTACTAGTAGAAGCTTCCTTAGTTCACACGTAGGTTCATCCTCTTCAAAACGCCGCCAAGTTGTGGTAAATGAAGAATGCACAGTCCACTGTGTAAGTTGAGATTCTTTATTGTAAGTTCCTTCCAAGATATTAAGTACAAAAGTAAAACCCCACCAGGAGCCAGCTGTTAGCAGCTCAGCCTGAGATGACAAACTGCCACAGTAAGTTATAGAGAGGCACTGTGAGCCAGAGGGTCACGCAGGCATTCTATGATGTCACAGATATCATAGTACAGTCTATCCAGAGGAGAACAGTGGAGAGGACATTTACCACATAAACCAATGCTGGAGTATGTATCACTACAATGACTGATTTGTGTATGTCACAAACCTAGCTAGAGAGCCGCAGGGCGCTGCGCATATTGTCTTAGACCGCCCGCACGATCTCTTTAAATTCTGCCAGTGACAGAAGCTCGGGTGGTTCTTTTGATTTGCTTCATGTTATGGCCTGGTTTCACCTTTTTGTGCTATCTCCTTAAGGTGATGTAATGCCTTGGAGCTTTGTGTACATCATGATCTTTGGAATGTGATTGGCACTTGGTAACAAGCAGAATCATGGGTGAGCTGAGCTGTGCTGGCTGTACTGTCCTTGTGGTGGATGCATTAAAGAGAGCTGAAGTTTAACCTGTGTATGAGTGTTCTCTTAACACTGATGACAAGCAATGTATTCTCCCCAGGCCAGTGGCCTGGTGGAGAAGGTGAATAGTCTGGTTAGGGATTGTGCTCTAGAAGCAGTAAAAGGCAGGGGTCCCTCAGAGAGAAGTTAATGGCACACTTTACTACTCCAGACATGAAAACCAAGATTTAGCCTTTTCAAAAATTAAACGGCCGTTTAGCTGGTCTTAAGGTTAATCCCAGGTGGTTGGAGTGGAAAATGAAAGTGGGAAGTCCCAACAGGGACAAGGTGGTGCATTACCAGTGTAGTCATAAAGAACGTTCTGACACCAGATATGGTGCTACTCACAGGAATTGGAAGGTGGGGAGTATGTGTTTGTGAAGAGACTGCAGTGGTGTGGAAAGGGTGGGTCCGAGTTTCTAGGTCCTTTCCGCTTTGCTGAGGTCATGAAGAATGAGGTGAAACCTGAGAACGGAGAAGTGTGGACCATGTTACCTCTCGCAAGAAGCACCTCATGGTCGGGGAGGGGGAGTGTGGGTGGTGTTTTGCGAAATGTTGATGGTACCTGTACACATGATGTAAATCCTGAACAGGGCAGGGCAAGTGCAATTTCTGAACAAGGGCTTGCCTATGGGTTTGACTCCCCCTGGGACAGCGTAACAGGAGGAGACCCACATACCTCAAAGACTATGTCTGATTTTGTTCTTTCTGTTCTCATATTATTGCAACACTCGTTTCGCTTAGGTACTATCCAAACTTACTGTTCCTATCCTAATTTCTTGTATTATTATAGAATGATGACATTATGGTATTTCTTTTTGGTTGAGCTATTATAGTATCACGCTCATTTCTGCCTGAGGATTTCGGAGGGGGAACCTACCTGTTGTTTCTTGCCCCTGCTGCAGAGCTCCGCTCCCGCTGCCACTCTGGTCTCCCTCCCGCCGCCGTAGTCAGCCATCCAAACGGCCGCCGAGTGGAGGGAGACTACAGCTACCAGCCTGCTTTGCAGGACACCGGAAGACGCCACTGCTGGTCCCGCGCTTCGAGGCGCTTTAAATTTGTGACAGCCCCGGTGGAGCGGGTGTCACGCTCATTTCTGCCTGAGGATTTCGGAGGGGGAACCTACCTGTTGTTTCTTGCCCCTGCTGCAGAGCTCCGCTCCCGCTGCCACTCTGGTCTCCCTCCCGCCGCCGTAGTCAGCCATCCAAACAGCCGCCGAGTGGAGGGAGACTACAGCTACCAGCCTGCTTTGCAGGACACCGGAAGCCGCCACTGCTGGTCCCGCGCTCGGAGGCGCTTTAAATTTGTGACAGCCCCCGCGTCGCGGATCGCGCCGGGCGAAGCCCGGACAAAGGACGGGCCGTCTGTGGCCGTCCGAGGACGTACAAGGACGGGGCGGGCCACCCCCCTTTTCCCCTGCCGAGGACAACCTCAAGGAGAAGGCAACCCATAAAAAGGTACTGTTATTTGGATTCAATTCCCCCGGCTTAAAAACGCATTACAATAGCAGTTTACTGTGCACCTTTGAGGGAGTGTGACTATTTGATTGGGACCTTGCTGCTTAATTCTATCCCCACTCAGTATTATTGACTTTCTCAGAATGAGTAAAGTGGGGAAAAAAACACAAACCCCAGCAGCTACGCGACCAAACACTAGACTGCAGGCGGGAGTACCACAGCCTCTTCCCAGCTTAACAGCAATTGACAAGATGCTACAAAAAACTATTGGGGTTGTGAATACTGCAATCGAAAATACTGAGAGAAGGCTATCAATTACACCCACTCTATGTCTGCAAAACCAAGGGGGTGATTGTTCAGTCATTGCAACAGATGTCCCGGATCAAAACTCCTACTTAACATCGTCTTATGTACAATTGCCCTGTGCGCAGGTGTCTATAGAGACCCCTGTAGTAGTAGAGGACTCCCCTATTGTACTGACTCCCTCCTTCCCTAGGGAAACCCCTACAGTAGGCAAACCACGTCCCAGGAGAAAAAAAGAGAGCCTTCCAAGAAAAGGGGGCAAAAAGAACTTGGCCAATCACAACCTGGTGACCCCAATTATCAATTCGTCGCACTCGACTGCAGGAATCCCGTGCTGGGTCACTAATATGGTGGCTGACTTGAAAGCATGCCTGGAGCGGACTATTGTTACCCACATTAAACCCTTGGTGTCAAAGCTTGATAGATTATCCTCTATGCTAAATAATAAGGGGGTAGGGATAACAAAGTCAGTCAACCCCTTGGGAAACTCTGCATCCCCATTTGATTCTGATTGTGGTGGTACACCTAAAAGTACATCCAGTGACAGGGTAGCTTTATCAAAAAATCCTTCAAAACAGACCAAAAATGCAGTAACATCAATAACTAATACTGAGTCTGCACATGTTGTACCTCCCCTCCCCCCTAATAGTAGCACACACGGTCAAACTAACTTGGCAGTGGGAAATCCCACTGCCAACTCTGATACAATTAACCCGAAGTCGAAGGAGGGTAAAAATAAAAATGAAAGTAAATCTAGCACTTTAACGACTAGGAATGTACAACCCAAAGCTTCCTCCTGCCAGTTACCAACCATTAATCTACCCCCGGAAGCACTACCATATGTGGTAGCCCTTACAGGAGTTCCAGCCTTAAGCGATGGGAAAAGAGAAAAGGAGTTCGACCTGAAAAATAAGTGTATCCAATGGTTAAGTGCAAACAGACCTCTACCTCCAAATGTCTCAGGGGAAATACTGGCAGTTAGAAGAATAGATTGGATAGGGAGGGGACCTAAAACAGTGTCAGGAGATGTTGTAATAATTAATTTTAGGGACACCTCCGCTGTGGATTACATTTGTAATGCCCCCTTTTGCAGATTAAACTCCCAAATATGCCCACAACATCTGTCATCTTTTTACCCTACTCCCAACTCGAGATTAAACCACCCTAATGGGACCCGTTATAATAGGGGAATTTATCCACCATCAAGTAGAATACAATACAGGCCGACATTTGGAGAGGATTTCTTTCCACATCATTCTACACACCTCCTCCAACCCCATTGGAACAGGTTTAGTGTGCTGGAGGAGGTAGATTGACTCACACCGAAGGGAGATTCCCCACCTCAAATCATCAATGAAGAGCCCATTAGGAGACGGGTTTTGGAGGAAAATGTTACATCCACCCCCACCGGGGATGACCCAATATCTTACTCTTCGAGGAGGGAGGGGACTAGAGAAAAGGGGAACCTGGATACCTCCCTTGTAAATGGAGGGGGGCGTTGTACAAGGTTCTAATAAAGCAGTGGAAGGTTGTTTAAAAATCATCTCCTGGAACATAGCCGGGCTAAAAAACAAACTCCTCATACCAGAGAGGGATGCCTTCATGGCTGCTCACGATATCTGCCTGATGCAGGAGACTTGGGCAATGGAGGAGAGCACTAATCCGGCCTTTGCAACTTACGATATTCTTGCAGTATCTACAGGTAGAGGCCGCCCTTCAGGCGGACTATCAATATGGATAGGCACTCACTTGGGCATCCAGGCAAAACAAATGCAAACAAATTCCCTGGATGTCCAGTGTGTCCTACTAACACCCCAAAGTAAACCACAAGTAGCTATAATAAATATCTACTCAAGGCCGGTCAAGAAGGGGCAGGAATCAAACACAATTAGGGCACTCGATCATTTTATCCAGGGATTGGACCCCTCCATCGCGATAATTTTGGGTGGTGATTTTAACTGTCAGTTTGAGCCCTTGCGTAGTATGGAGTTCTGTGAACAAGACGAGGTAGACTCATTCTGGCGCATCCCAGAGCCTAAGATCTTACCAGTTAAGGCATGGACACCGTTGGTGCTTCAGATAAAATCTTTCTCCCTTGCAACGTCTCTACGGGCGTGCAGTGGGAGACTGGATCCGGATTGTCCAGGGCTAGTCACCTATAATAGGGCAAATCAAACCTCCATCATAGACTACATCATGATGCAGGCAAAATATTGGGATAAGTTGAAAGAATTCAGGATTGTACCAAGGCACAATAGCGATCATAACGCCTTGGTCTTAACCCTTAAGCCTGGGTCCTTTGGCCTAACAAATCCAGTCCCAAATCCTGCCATGTTGATGACACCTCTCACGGTAACAAACAATAGGAGAAGGATTAAATGGCCCCATTTTGTGAATTCCCCCACCAGGCTTGCAAAAATATACCAGATTGCAATTCCTCGCATAGGCGAGATGGGCGAACCGGCCCTTTGTCGACAACCCGTAGAAATACATACGCAACTAACCATGACGCTAGGGGAGGTGCTCTACCCAGTAAGTAGAAACAAACGAAGCACGCCAAGGTCGCACCCCTGGTTCCATTGTACCTGTAAGAAAGCTAAGAGGGAACTCCTTGCAGCAATCAAATCCAAAGATAATGCAAAAATTAGGGCAACTAGACTGCTGTACAAAAAAGAGATTATCAGGGGCAAGAGAGAGTGGGAGGAAGTCAGGTGGGAAGAACTGAGACAAGCGCTCCTTTTAAAGGATACCAAATTATTTTGGGCTATAATTAAT
This sequence comes from Lissotriton helveticus, assembly GCF_964261635.1. Classification (NCBI taxonomy): domain Eukaryota; kingdom Metazoa; phylum Chordata; class Amphibia; order Caudata; family Salamandridae; genus Lissotriton; species Lissotriton helveticus. The sequence continues at coordinate 2,107,312,044 of NC_136065.1, forward strand.
GCTGGCACAAAAGCATAGCTCCCTCAGTATGGGAGGCACACTTCGCAGCCCTTTATACAACCCCCGAGACTGGCGTCTACGTGCATCAACAGCAGGCCCAGAAGCCAAGAGTAGACAGGACCCTCCGGACTTCCTCGGACCTAGACCCCCTGCACGAGTATCGACTGCCGGGGGCCTCGGGCTTGGGCTGTCGGAGGGGCCGATGGATGATCAGGAGATGACTTCCTCTCAAAACCTTGAGAGTTTTTTTTCTCAGGGAAGTGGAGTCTGCTATTGACTGCTCCCAAACAAAGCCCCAGGCCTTGACAAATTACCCGGCGACCTCTTCCGCTCCCAGCCCAAAATTTTGACTCCGTATCTTGTAGTTTTGTTTAATGCGATCCTCGGGGGTTCCAACTTACCAGAAACCTGGTTGGGAGCTGAGACCGTTCCCATCTACAAGAAGGGCTGCCCGTTATCTCCATCTAATTATAGGCCCATTAGCCTTTTAGATACTACGCAAAAACTAATGGGCCGGATCTTACTGGACAGAATATTGGTATGGATAGAGGAACATAAAATACTGACCACTCTCCAAGCCGGATTTAGATCTGGCATCTCGACCCTGGACCAGATTTTTAGGCTGCAGGTCCTTTTCTGGAAAACTGCAAGAAGAGTAGAGGGTGGCAGACTCTACCTTGTTTTTGTGGACCTGCGGGCCGCCTTCGACCTTGTGCTCAGAGAGAAACTATGGAGGGTATTGGAAGAACTAGGCCTCCCATCCTATTTATTAGATGTCTTGATTCGATTGCATGCGGGGAATTACGCCCAGGTGAGGTGCGGAAGGAATGGAGAACTTTCGGCCCGCTTTCCCGTAACCAGGGGTGTACGCCAGGGTTGCGCCCTGGCCCCTACACTTTTTAGCCTTTATGTTAACGGCTTGGTGGATGAATTAGAGGGAGTCAGGGATAATGATGCCCCGAGGTTGGCTACTGGACGGGTGCCCGCTCTGATGTTCGCGGATGACACCTTGTTGTTATCCCGAACATCAACGGGCATCCAGCGGGTTCTGGATGGGTTTGCAACCTTCTGTGCCTCGAGGGGATTGGAGGTAAACTTGGATAAAACCAAGTTTATGGTTTTCAATACCCCGAGGCACACCCGCCCGAACCCTGTTTTGAATGGCACCCCGCTTGAGAGGGTGTAAACCTTTGTTTACCTCGGTGTCACGCTAACCGAGGATTTTGACTGGGGACACCAGGTGTCTAGATCCGCCCTGAGACTTACACAGATTACAGGGGGTATTGGGAAATTTCATAAAACATCACAATTTAAACCGGTTGCCCCAGTTCTTGAAACCTATAGGTACCCAGACTAAGTCAGCAGCTATGTATGGTGCAGAACTTTGGGGACATAAGACCGCACTGAGTCTTCTAAAGATTGAACAGGCCTTTATGAGAAATTTGGTAGGTCTACCCCAAAGCACCCCTCTCATACCGTTACGGCTAGATATGGGCCTTGAGTCCATTAAAGATCTGATAGCCGCACGACCCCTGCTCTATTGGAGAAGGCTCTGGACTGTACCGGAGCTTGTTGACTACAGGGCGGAATTCTCCGCAGTCTGGGGGCAGGTCAAGAACAAAAATATACCCTGGTTATCCCACATCATGGTTCTCTTCTACCAAATTGGCTTGCCTGAATTGTGGGAGTCCCCCGGGGAGAGCTGCCCAAGGTTACAGAGGTCAGAGCTGTTGGCCATTTTGAGAAACCATAGCCTTAACATGTTACACTGCTCGACAACCTTGGGTAGGCTATCAACTGAATTTTTGCAGGTGAAAATTGCACCCAAGAAGGAGGAATTCCTATATCTAGTGCACCCTCCTCTTGCGAGAAAACTATATACACAACTGAGACATGGGGGCTTGCCCATTAGGGTGCTGACTTCTAAATGGACTAATTCAAATGAGGGAACCTGCCCAGCCTGCAACCAAAGCACAGAAGATATTGTGCATGTCCTGTTTTTCTGCCCAGCGTATAGCAAAATACGGAAATGCTGGCTGTCTCCACTGTGCAGAAACTTGGGACTCAGACAATGTGCACAGGCTTGTAGAGTTTTAACATATGATACCTCCCCTCCTATTTTTTTCTCGGTTTCCCGCTTCCTATATGGTATGTGGCGCAGAAGGATCACCTTTCTGACAAGGATCTAACCGGGGTAATTCCCATTTGCTCTTTTTGATAACTTGCTGTTTAATAACTTTTTAACTTCTTGTATTTATGGATTTTATTATTGTGCTTGTATGTATTTTATCTGCACTTTTATGGTCAAGGACCGAAATAAAGTTATCAAATGAATGAGTATCTTTAGCCTGTGTTTGTTTTGTTAGCTTGTTATCTTTGGTTTGTTTGGTTGTTATTATTGGGAAGGGGATGTTTTAGGGCCTGTTTTCATCATTTTGTGCTATCTCCTTAAGGTGATGTAATGCCTTGGAACTTTGTGTACATGTCAATGTCAGAGGTTCTTATATAGTGCAACTTTTCACCGTGAGGTCTCAAGGCGCTTACATCATGATCCGGGAAGTGATGGGCACTTAGCAACAAGCAGAATCATGGGTGAGCTGAGCTGTGCTGGCTGTACTGTCCTTGTGGTGGATGCATTAAAAAGAATTGGAGTTTAACCTGTGTATGAGTGTTCTCTTAACACTTTACAAACAGCAGAACAAAAATAAATAGTCTCTTTTGATAGTACTGTGTAACTGTCTAAACTGACAGATGTATAGGCCTGTGAGTGTGCCTATGAACAAGGCATATCTCTTTGTGAGCATCAGGAATACACTAACTTATAGCAATCTTGACTGAAACATATGTGAGATCCCTTCATGCTCTGTTTCTCACAATGGAAAATGTGAGTCCTTTTTGGTTTACTGGGAAGATTCCTTCGTGTTTATTTATGTACTTGGTGCCCGTGGGAATGGTATCATCAACTGCGTGGCATGTATCTCTACACGGCAACCTCCGTTCATTAAGATACGCAGCCATGCACAGACTGTAAATAAGCTGCATTGCATGAGTGCATTTCCATTTGACGTAATTGTTTGTATTTTTCTAACACTTTTGCCCTTGTGGCTCCATCTTTTGTCATCATATGTTAGATGATCAACCAAGCCATTCTGGCTAACCGCAGAGCCATCATGAAGCTGACCATCAATCTGATGGAGGCCGACCTGAAGCAAGAGGGAGCCCTGCGACTCCGATGGCAGGACCGCATGAAGGAATGGAAGCTCACGTGGAAGGATACCGTACTCAATAATTTTAGGTGTGTTCTTGTACCATCATATGGGTAAAGGAGCGTGGTTAATTGTTGAGTGCAATATTATGTGGTTTTAGGGGTTTTCAATCACTTTTTTGTATTTTTATTTATTGAAGGTAGGTAGAAAGTCTAACCACAGCTCTGCAGGTAGCATCAAAGAGTAGATATGAACAATGATACAGATAGCATGACTACCTAGAGAAGACATGACAGAGATTTGTTATTGAACATTCACCTACAAGCATACAATTAATAACAGACAAAGGTCACATTTAGTTATAGAAATTCCAATTTTAAAATATGGCAACAGTCAAGTCAGGCCAAGGCTTTGTCAAATAGTGGAATCAGGGGGCAAAAGGCCAAGCACCAAGGGTTGTCATGTGTCACAGTTCTTAAGTGTGCAATGGTGGTGTTTTTACTGTTTTTTGTAAACTTTAGAAGGCGGGTGGTGGCACCTATTTGTTTGATTTGGGTGCTCGATTTGAGAGGAGCTCTCATTTGGAAGGCCCTCAACCATAAAAAAAACACATGATGGTTTTGGTGAAGTTATAATATTAGGGTTGACAGAGCACATGGAGAAGGTTAAGGTGCGATGAGTGACAAGTTGGGAAACATATGGGGTGGGTTATACCATGAAACCTACTGGCTCAAACCTCTGTGAAACACGTCTGATAATGATGGTGTCAAAGGCGCCAGAGAGGTACGGCAATATCACAACACCTTTGTTGCCTGCATCAATCATCCTTAAATCGTCGGTCAATAGCTGATGTTATGACCAACTCAGTACTGCAACCTGGTCTGAAACCTTCTTGGTGGTCATGCAGCAGTCGGTCCTTCCCAATAAATTCCTGCAACAGCTGCGTGCCACTTTCCAAATAAGCTTTGAAATATCCAGCAGTAAGGAGATGGGACCATAGTTTTTAAAGTCAGCTAAACTGAAAGTAGTTATTTTTTCAGAAGATGCTTCACAATGGTCTGCTTGAAACTATCAAGGCCCAGAGAAAGGGAAGAGTTTATGATAGACTACACATACGTTCCAGCCTTTTTCCTAAATATTTTTCCAAAGGAATCCTTGTAGAGCGTCCTTTGAGGAACCAGAATATCTACTATTTGTGATCTTCATTAAACAGTCATCAGTAGAGATAGATATTAAGGAATTAAAGCATTTGCTCAGGGAATCTTTTCTTCTCTGTATGTTGGATCTCAGAACCAAAAACTGTGAACAAAAGGAGATTGGTCGCAAGAGTTAGATATTCCCTAATATATGTGTATATATATTTATTGTTTTCCAATAAGAAATCTGAAAGGTTATCAACTAAAGCTTGACATGGAACAATAGAACTTTGTGAGGACGAAGGATAAATTAGATGATTAATTGTGACAAACAGTTATGTTAGGGGGTTCTTGGCACACAGTATTTTTTAACAAAAATATGGCTTGTAGAGATCCTGATCTTTTAACAATACTTGCTTAGTTTAGTAGCAAAGAGCGTTCTTCAGGATTGTTTTTCTTCCACCATTTATCCTCTAATTTCCTTAAGGATATTTTGTCTTGGATAATGGCAGGTGGAAACCATTTCCCATTTGCCTCCTGGCTGCGTGCGGGTAGGTCTCCGGGTGTTGTCCGTTCGGCGTACAGGGTACCTACATACGAGGTGCCTAGCACGGGAGAAGACCGTTGACACCACTACTTTGCATTAGTAGGATCCCAAGTTTCCTGTCGAAGGTAGTATTCACCCAACCCACAGCGTGTGGCACAGTTATCCCCTTAGGTCCTGATGAATAGCACAAAGAGCATGAAACATGTCGACCAATAGGTAGAGCATACTTCTCTGGATCATTGTACCAGTGTGTATTCTCTCCTCACCGTTTTTAATAAGGTAGCTGACCACATCATAAAAAATACATAGTGGATTATCTTACCTTTTTTAATCACTACTTATCCCCCTATGTCTACACTTCCCCTAAGGCCCTCACACCCACATGCACCAACTGGCAGAAACAAAAGATCTCCGGTAAAGAGCCCCTTTATGGGTGCCTGTCAGATATTGCACCGCCAGTCTGACGAGGAGCAAAACCCAGATGATGAAGCATGACACCTAGCTTGCTCGGTGTGTGAGGCTTTTAGTTCCGAATGGGAGGATTCCCCTCCCTTTCATCCTTCGATTGGGGCCTTCACCAATTGCTTGGTTCTTCCACTTTTGTCACTTTGGGGAACAGCGTACTCCTTTTTGTTTACATAGTCTCAGGGCTTGTACAGTGGACCCCGTTAAAATATAGCCCTCCTTGTCCCTCTCTTTGCTGGTTAACCATTTACTAGTGACATGAACCTGATGGACTTTGTTGTATTGTAACAGGCGAGACATATCTAAAGGGAGTTAAAACTCTGATAGAAGGTATCAACCATTGCCAAAGGCCTTCCAGTATCCTATTGCTTAACAAGGGAGCTATAAGCATATTCTAAGGAGCAGGCTAAGTTGTTGACATTGGTGGATAGCCAAACTCTTTTTTCTACAAATACATACTTGCCTTTTGGTGTCACAGGTGTGATTACAGAGTAAATTGAGATGCAATGTAATAACGGGCAGACCATGGTAATTCTGAAGAGGAAAGAAAGTCAACTAAATCTGGAGATGCAAATATTAGATCCAGCTGGTGGCCCCTTAGTAGAGTGGGGCTTTGAATGCACTGAGTCAAGTTCAGGCTGGAGAAAACTTGAGATTGAAGTAACATGTCTGCCCGAGGTGCTTCTTCACACACATTAAAGGGCGTAAAACACTGAGAGGCAAACATGTTGTATGAGCAAATGTAAAACCCTTTCAGGGGTAAGGCTTGGAGGATGATAAGTGAACATGCAACATATAGTTTTCTGTCCTAAACATAATAAGGTCTCTGTACCCAGAAATTGGGAACGGTGTTGAATATCTATACTTAAATAGTCTTTTTATATGAAGGCAACCCTTGTTTGTTAAATGATTGTGTAACTGAAATGGACCAGACCATCAATAATGGAATTACAATAATCGAAAAACCATATCATTTCAAAGCATGAAAGATGCAAGTATTATCAGTGATTAAATGGCATATGGTGTTTCTGGTTTTTTTTTACCATTGATCCTACTTTACAAATTCCGGAATCGCTTAGATTTATTTGAGTTCCTATAATTGGACAAGCCATGAAAGTAGAATTTGTAACCTGAGCAAGGGGGTTCTTTACGGTGCAGGCTTCTGAATCAAGTAGACAGTAAAAAATAGGATAGTATTAGCTTACACTGATGGTCATCAGAGTCTTGTTTGTTATGACAAGGGCAAAGTCAGTGGCCGCTGGCCATGTACATGCGTGGATGGGCACCAACGAGCTTGGCTTTGGTGTCTTTGCGGTGTGCGTGCTGCATGGACGTACAGTGAAGCTCTCTTTTATGCCCATGTGTTCCTGTGCATGTTCTGATGGTTTTGCCACATCTACACTACTGAGTTTCAACACAGATGTTGCAGGGCGATGACTTGTCATGCCTATACGCAGGGGTATGTGTATGGGATGTAATGGTTTATGCAGGCTTTGGGGTCGTTGAGTATGATGTGAGGAAAAGTGTAATCCTGTTGATGGAAATATTTAGAAGGTGAAGAGGTGAATGTAGAGGAAGGGTTGCTATAGTCACAGTGACTAGTGCGTGTGTGTGGCATGCCATTAATTTGAGTACAGGAGGGGGACATCAAGCAAACGCTATGGCAGAACTGATTCACGATGGTCCAGTATCCTCCGTACCGGGAACACAGCGGGGTACCAGTCACTCAGGGCATGCCACTCGTGGTGCAGGGGTTGCACGTGATGAAGAGTTCAGAATTTGGCAGCTTCATTGAGACGCTTTCTCTAACTCAACAACCACTTGGCCCAATGTTTGAGCCATCTCTTGTTGGAATCATGAATGAGTGTAGTTGAGGTAATAGTCGTATTCACGGTTCATTGCACTGAAGCAGCTTCCCGGGGCCTGAAGATGGATTCAAGACGTTACGTTAAAAATATTTGTACCGCGCACGTTCACCAACGGTTTCATGGCGCTCAAGATGGCCAGAGCTTCTCTGTGCAAATGAGCGTAGCTGGACCATTTCTGAAGAATATGAACCAAATGCAAAATATTAAGAAATGGTTTCATAGGTGTTGAATACCTCTTGCTGGAGTTATAACTTAAAGTAAAATGTGAGGGGAAGCATCTATAAACACACTTATGGTAGCATGTAAGGCAAACATCTGAAAACACACGGTAACACATGAAGACAAGCATCTGCAAACACTTATGGTAACATGTGAAGGCAAACATCTGCAAACACATTTCTGGTAATTGGAAGGTAAACATCTGCAAACGCACTTATGTTAACATGTGAAGGCAACCATCTGCAAGCATACTTATGATAACATGTGAAGGCAAAAACATATAACATGTGGGGAAAACATCTACAAACACACTTATGATAACATGTAAGGCAGACATCTGCAAACACACATCGTAACATGTGAAGGCAAGCATCTGCAAACACAAAAGGAAATGTGAAGGCAAACATCTGCAAACACACTTATGGCAACATGTGAAGGCTAATATCTACAAACACACTTATGGTAATGTGAAGGCAATCGTCTGCAAACACACTTATGGTAATGTGAAGGCAATCGTCTGCAAACACACTTATGGTAATGTGAAGGCAATCGTCTGCAAACACACTTATGGTAATGTGAAGGCAATCGTCTGCAAACACACTTATGGTGACATGAAGTCAAGCAGCTGTAAAAACTAACGGTAACATATGAAGGCAAATATCTACAATCACTTATGTTGACATGTGAAGGCACATATCTGCAAACAAACTTATGATAACATGTGAAGGCAAACACTTATGGTAAAATGTGAAGGGAAACATCTACAAACACACTTATGGTAGCATGTAAGGCAAACATCTGCAAACACACTTATGGTAACATATGAAGACAAGCATCTGCAAACACACTTATGGTAACATATGAAGGCAAGCATCTGCAAACACACATATGGTAACATGTGAAGGCAAGCATCTGCAAACACACTTATGGTAACATATGAAGACAAGCATCTGCAAACACACTTATGGTAACATATGAAGACAAGCATCTGCAAACACACTTATGGTAACATATGAAGACAAGCATCTGCAAACACACTTATGGTAACATATGAAGACAAGCATCTGCAAACACACATATGGTAACATGTGAAGGCAAGCATCTGCAAACACACTTATGGTAACGTGTGAAGGCAAGCATCTGCAAACACACGTATGGTAACATGTGAAGACAAGCATCAGCAAACACACTTTTGGTAACATATGAAGACAAGCATCTGCAAACACACTTATGGTAACATATGAAGACAAGCATCTGCAAACACTTATGGTAACATGTGAAGACAAACATCTGCAAACACACTTATGGTCATTTGAAGGTAAACATCTACAAACATTTATGGTAATGTGAAGGCAAGCATCTGCAAACACTTATGGTAACATGTGAAGACAAGCATCTGCAAACACACTTATGGTAACATATGAAGACAAGCATCTGCAAACACACTTATGGTAACATATGAAGACAAGCATCTGCAAACACTTATGGTAACATGTGAAGACAAGCATCTGCAAACACACTTATGGTAACATGTGAAGACAAGCATCTGCAAACACACTTATGGTAACATGTGAAGACAAGCATCTGCAAACACACTTATGGTAACATATGAAGACAAGCATCTGCAAACACTTATGGTAACATGTGAAGACAAACATCTGCAAACACACTTATGGCCCTTTGAAGGTAAACATCTACAAACATTTATGGTAATGTGAAGGCAAGCATCTGCAAACACTTATGGTAACATGTGAAGACAAGCATCTGCAAACACTTATGGTAACATATGAAGACAAGCATCTGCAAACACACTTATGGTAACATATGAAGACAAGCATCTGCAAACACTTATGGTAACATATGAAGACAAGCATCTGCAAACACACTTATGGTAACATATGAAGACAAGCATCTGCAAACACACATATGGTAACATGTGAAGGCAAGCATCTGCAAACACACTTATGGTAACATGTGAAGGCAAGCATCTGCAAACACACGTATGGTAACATGTGAAGACAAGCATCTGCAAACACACTTATGGTAACATATGAAGACAAGCATCTGCAAACACACTTATGGTAACATATGAAGACAAGCATCTGCAAACACTTATGGTAACATGTGAAGACAAGCATCTGCAAACACACTTATGGTAACATGTGAAGACAAGCATCTGCAAACACGGTAACATGTGAAGGCAAACATCTACGAATGCAGTTAGAGTAACATGAGAAAGGTAAACATCTGCAGACTCTTATGGTAACACATGAAGGTAAATATCTGCAAACATTTGTATGGTAAAATGTGAAGGCAAACATCCGCATATACACTTCAAAAAAATATAAGATGCAGCAGACAAAAAGATATACGTAATACAATTCATTGTATAGAAAAACATAATAGATAAATTTTGCCGAATTAATTTATAACACTAAAATGTATATGAAGAGCAGTCTCTTGAATTATCTTGAAATCAATATATCGTCTCCATCATCCCAATTTTGCCATTTTTTAAAATCGTTTTCGAGACCCCATCCTCTTAGAATTTCACATAAATTAACCCTATGTATTTTCACAGACCGTTGATCTAATGTTGGTATTGCGTCTGATTTCCAGTTGGCTAGTATCATTGATATATCACTATGCAATGTGATGATACCATATAGAGCCCCGTGAGCATCAGGAGATACTTTGAATTTGAATTTTGTGATGATTTGCTGCAAAAATAGACTTATTCTTTTGCAGATAAATATCGTATGGAGCCAATCTCCATTGCCATGTGTGCACCTAAAACATGCGGATGCTGCCCCAGGATGTATTTTTTTCAATCATGGTCGGGGAATAATAAAGAAGCCATTTGCAAAAAAAAATGCCATTCTCCTGTAACTGGCAAGCAAATATGGCCTTAGAAATCAAACTCTTTCTGAAATTGGCGAGTTCGATTTTACAACCCGTTAAAGATTTTGTTTTATTGGAAAAGTCTGGAATCAACTTTTTTCAGATTTTTAGATATAGAATTTTGGACCAACTTCCTACACCTTTTCGTTTTGGAATACAATAAGCGTTACTAATATTTTCGGTTAATATCTTCGGTTAATATCTTTATGCCTGTTTTATAGCCTGCACAGAAATGTTTACTTTGTACAAAACTCAAAAGTGAAAATAGCTAATGGTGGGCTTCTTATTAATTAAAATGTGCCATTGAATATATTCATTATTTTGATAAAAAACGAAATCCTAAATTAGACCAGCGACTTTGAGTACCTAGACCTGGTCCTAAACTGATACATTCAGCCAGTTTCAAATGGGAATGGAGCCGGGGGGGGGCTCATATTATTCCCAAGTCCTGTGGAATCGGTACGTAATGACCCGTGGTTTCTTATATCTAGACCACTTAGGTAATTTGGGAATTTTTTAAAAGGTGAAAAGATCGAATTCAGACGTGCTTAACATGTTCTTTAAATAAAAAATCACACGATTTGTTCCTTGAGGCTCCTGTTAGCCAATCTAAGAATGCTGCCTGATATTATGATTTCATTCTGGGAAGTGCCAGACTCCCACCCCCCCCCCCCCCCCCCCCCACACCCCGCCCCCACCTCCCCTCCAAATCCAATTGAATGGCTTCAATTTTAAGCCTGGATTCCTCGCTAACCAAATACAATGACGTATTTCTTAATCAACTGCGCTGACAAAGGATTGCAAAACTTTAATCATAATATTTGTAAATAAGAACAATGGTAGAATATTCATTTTAATCAGGGCATCCCAGCTTACGATTGTCAACACGTATGGTAACATGTGGAGGCAAACATCTTCAAACACACTTACGGTAACATGTGAAGGCAAGCATCTGCAAACACACGTATGGTAACATGTGAAGGCAAGCATCTGCAAACACACGTATGGTAACATGTGAAGGCAAGCATCTGCAAACACACGTATGGTAACATGTGAAGGCATATATCTACAAACACACATATGGTAACATGTGAAGGCAAGCATCTGCAAACACACGTATGGTAACATGTGAAGGCAAGCATCTGCAAACACACTTATGGTAAGATGTGAAGATAAGCATCTGCAAACACACTTATGGTAACATGTGAAGGAAAGCATCTGCAAACACACGTATGGTAACATGTGAAGGCAAGCATCTGCAAACACACATATGGTAACATGTGAAGGCATTTATCCACAAACACACATATGGTAACATGTGAAGGCAAGCACCTGCAAACACACGTATGGTAACATGTGAAGGCATATATCTACAAATACACTTATGGTAACATGTGAAGATAAGCATCTGCAAACACACGTATGGTAACATGTGAAGGCAAGCATCTGCAAACACACATATGGTAAAATGTGAAGGCATATATCTACAAACACACATATGGTAACATGTGAAGGCAAGCATCTGCAAACACACGTATGGTAACATGTGAAGGCAAGCATCTGCAAACACACTTATGGTAAGATGTGAAGATAAGCATCTGCAAACACACGTATGGTAACATGTGAAGGCAAGAATTTGCAAACACACTTATGGTGACATGAAGTCAAGCCTCTGTAAACACTAACAGTGACATGTGAAGGCAACTATCTACAAACACTTATGTTGACATGTGAAGTCACATATCTGCAAACACACTTATGATAACATGTTAAGGCTAACACCTATGGTAAAATGTGAAGGGAAACATCTACAAACACACTTATGGTAAGATGTGAAGATAAGCATCTGCAAACACACGTATGGTAACATGTGAAGGCAAGAATCTGCAAACACACTTATGGTGACATGTGAAGGCAAGAATCTGCAAACACACTTATGGTGACATGAAGTCAAGCATCTGTAAACACTAACAGTGACATGTGAAGGCAACTATCTACAAACACTTTTGTTGACATGTGAAGGCACATATCTGCAAACACACTTATGGTAACATGTGAAGGCAAGCATCTGCAAACACACTTATGATAACATGTGAAGGCAAGCATCTGCAAACACACATATGGTAACATGTGAAGGCAAGCATCTGCAAACACACATATGGTAACATGTGAAGGCAAGCATCTGCAAACACACTTATGGTAAATTGTGAAGATAAGCATCTGTCAGATGAAGGCTCTCAGGCCCTGCATGTCTGTAGTGATCTTTAGAAAGGACACTTGGATACGGGTTAACACCTAGAAATTGTCTCTGTTAAGAGGTGTAAGTGGTTATGATGAGAGTAAACAAACAGCTGAACTCACTGGGGAAGCATGAAGAAAAGGTTGACCAGGGAACCAGTGCTACAGGATGAAAGCTACACCTGTCTCTGCTAGAATTAGCTCTGGCAGATCTTTTGCAGTGGAACAAAATGCGGCTTCAATTTTATTAGAAATGTAGTTGGAACAATTTCGTGGAATGGACCTGCTGGGAGCTACCTCTCGAAATACCTGGTTACCAGGGTGCATGAACGTAGACACATAATTACCGTGCCGGCTTAGGTAGTCTCCAAGGGCTAGTGGTGATCAGGGAATTTATTAACGAAGGATTTTCAAGCAATGGTGAAACAGAATCATCAAGAGAATTGTTGCTGAATCTAATGCAGTTATCTGATAGAGGCTTCTTGCCGCAAATTCCTTACATTTGAATTACCCCCAGGCGTCAGACTGGATTCAGAAATGTTTTCGTGATTAATACCCCTGCGCATCAGTAGGTGGTGTCGTGCACAGCGTGGTGTTGTTTGTTGCAGAAATAATGTTTGCTGTGCTTATATAGGTGCCACCCACATGCGCTAATGCCAATTCTTTTTTATTTCTGCTCTCGTCTGCACAGATCTGGGAACAGCTACCCCTTTAGTAATTTTTGAGTAAACCTTTTGTCAAAGTCTTTTGAGGTCTTACCTAACCTCATCTAGAAATGTCATCTGAAAAGGCTGGCTTCAAGCCCCGGGGCGCTTGTTACCGACGGATGTCGGTGACTGACCCACATCTTGTTTGCTTCTGCTGCCTCAAAAGAGACCACGACCCAAAGAACTGTTTGGACTACCGCCCCATGCACCCGAAGGCTTTGAGGGAGCGCCTACTAAAGCTTCTTTCGGTTCGATGTATGACACCGAAATTATCATGGTCCTGGTTGAGAGGAAGGTCCTGGGAGCCGTCGCAGAGTCCAGGGTCATTGTTACACTCCATGTAGTGGAGAGGTGTGGCTCACTGGTTAGAGGCGGCAGACCTGTAAGCAGAGAACGTCCCGGGACCAGGGTTCAATTCCCGACGCGGCAGGGTCTTGGACCAGGGTCAACGGACTCGATAATTCTCGCCTCAGTGCCTACTCTAACCAGGGAACACACTGGGTAACTCTGGGAATTAAGCTTGCCTCATCTCTACAACGCCCCCCCATAGACGCCGGGGATGCCTGGTTTCACCCTGGAGATACCCAGAAAGGGACCATCTCACAGGGAAAACCAGGATGGGTTCCCCAGCGGTCTACAGCGCCAGGACACTCGGGTAGAGTAACAGTGCGCTTTACAAGTATCCCACATTTACATTTACATTTACATGTCATCAAAAAGAAGTCAAAGCATGCTTTGTCTACACCTCGTCCGTCGGCCAACCAGACAAGGAAGCATCACCTCTCAAGGTCTGGCTCCGCAGTCTAGCCAATAATTGGGCCAACTCTGCGCCTCCCCCAATTTCCTTGAGCCGGAGCAACCCCTGCCCAATTAAAAGAATTTGTGAGGCCATGCATCCAATATTTTGGTGGCCCATTCACTACGGCATGCATTCTGGCCCGGCAGGTTTGGGAGGAGCCCTACTGCATTAACGTTGGCAGTTCTGGCGCCAGCCGGCCCCAGGAATCCACAAATGGATCCGGATCAGTGTTGTTCATTCCACTTCGACCTTCCCCGATGCTGTCCCCGAGGTCGATGCTGCCAGTGCCCACCGGTGGCACCATCCCCATCCTCATCCACATCTCTGACATGGAGCTAGCGGGGCATTGTCCTATACTGGCTCCAGTGCCGACTGGAGCCACGCTTTCAAAGACCAGGGCCTGACACCTATTCCTGTGGGCTAGAACTCGGAGAGGAGCTGGATCCTGAAAAATACCAGCCTTATGAAGAACAAATGGACTGGTGTGAAGATCTGGGTGAAGCCAGTGGACTGTAGATACTGTCATGCTTTCTCCCACTACCCTGGCTAAAGAGGAGGGAGCTAGATTCGCAATGGTGGTGCGGAGGGTGGCTGAGGTCCTGGACCTTGTTTTGTCTTCGGTGGCAGTCAAGGCTAACGTCTTGAGGGAAGTGCTTCATCCAGGAGTGTCCCCATCTGAGCTGCTCCTCCCAATCAATGAGGCAATTACTGACATCCTGCTTGGGCCTTGGTCCAAACTCAGCACAGGCACTCTTGTGAACAGGACGATTGCCCGCCGCCACCATCCCACTCCTGGGAACCCAAACTTCCTCACCCAACACTCCACTTCGGATAGCTTGGTGGTCCAAGCCTCCACATCCTGTGTAAATCCAGGCGTATTCCCAACTGCCCTGCCAGATGAGGAATCCAAGAATTTGGACCCTTTAGGCAAGAAAATGTTTTCTTCCACTAGCCTGGTATTGTGGTTGGTGAGCACTGCATGCCATTTGGGCTCCTGTTTCCCTTTTCTGTGGGAAACTTTTGCACAGACGCTACCAAAAATTCCAGACTTGGCCCGAGCCATGCTTTACGAGGCTATTGCCGATTTAAGGGATGCAGCGAAGTTCACTATTCGATGTGAACTAGACACCACTGATTCACTAGGCATAGCAGTTTTATCGACAGTGGCCCTGCGACCCCATGCCTGGATGAGGACTACTGGCTTTTCTGGGGATGTCCAAACATCACTCATTGACATGCTTTTTGATAGACCCTGTCTCTTCGGAGACCAGGAGGATTTGGCGCTGGTTCACTGTAAGGACAGTAGGGCTATGGCCAAGTCCTTGAGCCTTTCAATGGGCCGTTGTCCCCCTCAATCTGCCTTTCGCTCCTTTTGTGACTACAGAAGGGGCGTGCAGTCGCATTGTTACCTGTTCAGCCAGCGTGGCATGCAAGTTTACCAGCCTTTGCATGGCCGTGGACGTGGCTCCTACTTGCCCCGTGGGCCCAGTGGCCGGTGGTTGTGTCAGTCCACCACCTCCCTAGCAGCCACAGCCTTCAAACCTTTATAGTGCACTTATTTACCATCCTGGCAGTCCATGACATCAGGCAGGTGGGTTATGCAGATTGTCTGAAGGGGCTACTCCTTCCCCTTCAAGACTACCCTTCCCCCCCATGCTACCTACATACAATCAGCTGACGGAGGGCAATCTATCTCTTCCTTGACAGGAAGTGATAGATCTTTTTGGCATAGAAGCCATAGAGCCAACATCAGAAATGGATCGTGGTTGTTATTCATTCTACTTTCAGTTGCCTAGAAAGGATGGGGGCCTTCGTCCTATCCTAGACCTGCACGCTCTCAACGTATTCCTCAAGAAGGAGAAGTTCAAAATGCTCACTCTAGCTCAGGTCCTATCCGGTTTACACTATGAATTTTTTTTAACTAATGTTCTCCAAATGTAATGATTGCCAGCAAGAGGGGGCGTGGCTTGGACGCCGATCGGGATGGCGGCGTGAGCTCGCTGCTCCGCGCGGAATCCCGCTAATTCTCCTGTTTTTCGGGACCCTAGGCGACCCGGAGACGACGTTCCTGCCCTCTGAAGGGTGAGGGGACTGCTGGCCGTAATCGGTGAATCGCTGGGGGACTGCTGGCCCCGAGGAGATCGAGGAAGAGGCGGCCGAGGTGTAGCCCGGGGTGTGAAGAAAATGGCGGCGAGGTGGTCGGACGGTCCCGAGCTTCGGCCCTGAGTCCGGCTGTCGCCAAGCAGAGAAGGACCCTGCACCCGGCTGCTCGCAGCACTGGGATTGGCGGCGCGACGTCCTGAGACCGGGGGACGCTGCCCGACTCACCCAGGAGATCGGGGGTTCTCGTCGGCCGCCGTCCCACGACTCATCCTCCCCCCACGGGTCCAGTGGGGGTGACGGACCGGGGCTCATCCGACTGGTCATTGTTTTTGAGACCATTGGCGGTGGCATTGCATTGCCCGGTGCCCGGTAATCAGCACGGACCCACGAGAGCGCCCGCAGTACGGGTGGCCGGACTTGTGACGCAGCACCCTAACATGGCGGCGACCGGAGGGCCGATGCCCGGGAGCCATGAGGGGGACTCGGCGACATCGGCCCGGCTGAGTGAGAGTCCCTCCCCGGAGCTTGACCAGGAACAGCGGCTGAACCGGCGCTTGGATGCCATCCTTGAGGCGATCACCTCCACCAAGGAGGCGTTGCACAACGACATTGCCCAGGTGGCCACGGGCCTGGGGCTGCTACGCGCGGACCACGCAAAGCTGGCGGATCGGGTCAAGGAGCATGACCAATTGTTGCTGGACCTGAAGCCCTCGGTGGTGACCGCGGAGCGCAGGATTACAGACATTTTGGCCCGACTGGACACTCTAGAGCGGAGGGCGGAGGATGCCGAAGGCCGCAATAGGCGGAACAACGTGCGGGTCGTGGGCCTGCCGGAACGGATTGAGGGGGAAGATGCGGTGGCCTACATGGAGAACTGGTTCCGCACTGTGGTGGCGCCGGAGGGGCTTACTCCATTTTTCACTCTGGAGCGAGCTCACCGGGTGCCCGCTCGCCCGCTGGGACTTGGCCGCCCCCCCCGACCAATGGTGGTGCGGCTCCTCCACTACAAAGACCGGGACCTCCTCATCCAGCGGGCCAGGTTGTCGGGCCCTTATGGGGTGGAGAACAGCAAAGTGACGATCTTTCCGGACTATACGCAGGCGGTCCAGAAGGCCAGAGCATCGTTCCTTGCTGTGAAGAAGGAGCTCAGGGAGGAAGGCATTCAGTACTCCTTGCTTTACCCGGCCAAGCTGCGGATTATCATGGATGGCACCACACACTTTTTCCAGACTCCGGATGAAGCTTGGCAATGGCTTGAGTCGTACAGAGCAGGGACGGACAGACCGCACCAAAGTAGGCGAGACCAACCCAAGCAGACCCGGGTGCGGCAGTCACAACGAATCAGGTCCCGTAACAGGCGCCAGCGGGAGAAGCGGGAGGCTCAAATGGCGGCGGAGAAGAGGGATGCACTCGCGGCGACGGCGGCCATTACAGGGTCACAACAGAACAGTGAAAGGGCCGAAACGGACTCGGGAGGAGAAGGCAGCAGAACAGGAGAGGATCTTTCGGAAGCAGAGAGCCAGAAGGGGCCGACAGTGACCCCACAGACCTCGGATGAAATTTTCTGCGGCTAAGATAGACTTTGGCCTAGATCGGGACTTCATGGTAGGGTGATATCCTGTTGCTGGAGGCCGGGTCGCCGGGTGGGGGAGCTGAGTGTATTGGAGGGGATGAAGGGCGGGACGCGGGCTCCGCTAGCTGGGGTCGGCGGCGACTCACCCCCCCTGGGCCCTTAAGGTCGACTGTGGTGGAGACCACAGGATAAGTGTGCGAGAAGTTGGATCAAGGTTTGGATGGGGGCGGCCATTGGGTTCGTGTGCTCTGTCCTGGGGAGTGGGGTTTGGGGTATGTTTCAGTTTTGGGGTTGTTTGGGGGGGGGCAACTGCATTGGGGGGGTCATGGACCGTTGGAGTTTAATTCGGATTGTACGGACTTGGTATGGGGACATTACCTAATTTGAAATGCCTAACGTGGAATGTCCGGGGGCTGCGGACTATGGTGAAACGTCACAAAGTACATGCATACCTGGTACGCAGGGGGGTTCAGATAGCTATGCTCCAGGAGACTCACCTCACCAAAAAAGAGTGCGCTGCCTTGCAGAAAAGATGGCGGGGCCAGGTTTTTGGCACCACTTATTCAGCGTATGCCAGGGGGGTCTTGATCTGGGTGAGGGCGGGGATACCCTTTCAGGTGTTGAATCAGGTAATGGATCCGGATGGCAGGTTTGTAGCGGTGGAGGGGAGATTATACAGACAGGATGTGGTTTTATGTTGTGTTTATGCACCGAACACGGACCAAGGCCGATACTTTGATAACCTCTCGGGGTCCTTGGCCTCTTTCCTGGCGGGTCCGATAGTGCTAGGGGGGGACTTCAATTCGATTACGGATGTGGCTCTGGATAGGTCCCATCCCCCCTTAGTAGACTCTCCTGTGCGCAGGCTGGCCGCGCACAGGAAGGACTGGCAAGACCGGTGGGGGTTGCTAGATGTCTGGAGGGAGAGGCACAGGGGAACCAGGGATTACTCCTTTTATTCCGCTCTACATGATTTACATGTCAGGATTGATTCGGTGCTTTGCGGGAGCTCCCTTGCCCCATTGATTACCCATGCTGAGTACCTTGCTAGGACGATATCCGATCATAACCCCCTGTTGGTACATTTTCAATGGCAGAGGGAGCGCTCCGTAATACCAACATGGCGGCTTCGGCCGGAGACGCTAGAGGATTCTGTGTTCGCCGATGCGGTCCGGCAGGGCATTGATAGTTATTTCGGTGTGAATGAAGGAACAGCGACGTGCAGGTCTGTTGAATGGGATGCACTGAAAGTGGTGGTGAGAGGGGTGTGCTTGGGCAGGTTCTCGAATGCTCGAATGTCTGTGCTGAATGATTTAATGAAAGCGGAAGACACTTTGAGGGACCTGGAGCGCCGCAGGCCAACTAGGCCGGGTATACGGGCCCAGTTATTGGAAGCGAAGGAAGCGGTAGCCGCGGAGACGGAACGTTTGCGCTGCTATGATTATAGGCAGTACATTGTCAGGGCACACGCAGAAAGGGACAAGGTGGGTACCCTCTTGGCCAGATTAGCTAACCCGGAACTTAGGGGTTGCCCGGTCCTCAGCATTATTGACGCGCAGGGAGGGATGGTGTACTCCCAGGCAGCTGTATTGGACCGCTTTCGGGGTTACTATGAGGAATTGTACCGGAGTCAGCTGGGAGTGGGGGTTCAGGACATCGTGGAATACCTGGGGGAGAGGCCGCTCCCGGTCTTGGACGACGACGACGCGGGGGACCTGGGTAGCCCGATCACGCTAACGGAAATTCGAGTGGCTATCAAACATATGGCCCGTAACAAGACGCCCGGGGTGGACGGACTCCCAATCGAGTTCTACCAGCAATATGTAGACGCTCTGGCGCCCAGGCTGCTGGTGGTGTATGCGGAGGCCTTCGAGAAGGGGGCATTGCCTGCCTCCATGCGGGAGGCCTTGATAGTGCCACTCCTCAAGCCTGGCCGGGATGCCACGGACGTGAGGTCTTATCGCCCGCTGTCCATGCTGACGGTGGACTATAAGATCCTGAGTCGCATCCTAGCTACTAGACTGGCCCCGCACATGACGGGCCTGGTGCACAGGGATCAGGCCGGGTTTATACCCACAAGGAGCACGGCGATGAATATCCGCCGCCTGGTGGGAATAATGGACGCCATCTTGGATGGGGAGGGATCGCCGGCGGTTCTGTCCGTGGATATTGAGAAGGCCTTCGATAGTCTGGAATGGCCTTTCTTGGATGGAGTGCTGGAGCGGTTTGGCATGGGCGATGGATTTCGGAGGTGGACGAGAGTCTTGTATAATTCGGCGACGGCGAGAGTTCGATTGGGCGGCTTGGTGTCTGCCGCGTATCCGGTTGGCAGGGGAACACGACAGGGGTGCTCTCTCTCCCCTCTGTTGTTTGCCCTGGCGATGGAACCCTTAGCGGTCCATGTGAGGTCAGGCGATCGATATGCGGGAATAGTGAGTGACGGGCGGTGGCATCACATATCGCTCTATGCGGATGACCTGCTCCTGTACCTAGCTGACACTTCGGGGGCACTGGTTGGAGCGATGGATCTGCTGTCCGAGTTCGGCCGATTGTCAGGCCTTAAGGTCAATTGGGCAAAGACCTGCGTGTTTCCATTGAGAGCGGGATCTCCAGCCCCTAGTAGCGACCTGGGTGTGGCGTGGGAACCCTCTTGCATCACCTACTTGGGTGTCCGCATTTACCACTCGGCTGCTGACCTGTTGGAGGGTAACATTGGCCGTTGTGTCCGGTCACTACGGGGCAGCTTGTCTTTCTGGTCGACCCTCCCGCTGACAGTCCTGGGCAGGATAGCATTGTTGAAAATGGTGGCGCTCCCCCGCTTCCTTTATTATTTCCGAACGCTACCTGTCTGGATTCCCCAGGGGGTGTTTAGGGAACTGCGGTCAATGATTATTGGCTTTCTATGGGGGCATGGCCGACGCAGGATAGCCTTGAGCACGCTACTTCGCCCCAAGCTGGAGGGGGGCATGGCCGTACCCGATCTTGAGCTGTATTATTTAGCAGCGCAGTTGCAGGTCCTTACGCAGAACGTGGCCAGGGTGTTCCGGGGGCCGGAGGAGGACCGGGGTCGGGGGATACGGCGCCATGTGCTGTCGTACATTATTATGCAGCAACGGCTCGAATTACGGGCCCTCACCATGGAGGAGCGAACGCTTCGGCTGTGCTGGCAGAGGAGCCTCCGGAGGGCGAGGGCCTCGCGGCCTTATGCCCCGGAGATCCCGATTGGGATGTTGACAGCTCTGCCGCACGGAGGGGATTGGTCCCCGTTGATGGAGTGGGAGGCCGCGGGGCTACAGGTGGTGGGTGACTTGTATATAGATGGGGCGTTGGCACCGTTCGACGTGCTCCGGGACCAGTTCGGACTGCCTGAAGGGGGCTTCCTGCTACACGCGGCTGTAGTGTCTGCCATGCAAAAGCACTGGAAGGAGGGGCTCCTGGAACCTACGACGACTATGGCGTGCCAATATGTGGTGATGGCGGCTGGTACCTTCAAAGCTGTGACGTGCCTCCATAATAGGATGCTGCACAACGGGCTGGAACCACTCCATGGGCTCAAAGCTAAATGGGAGGGGAGCATTGGCCGGCCCATACCGGATACGGCATGGGGCCATATCCTGCGACGCACGTGGAAGGGCACCAGGAACGCGCGCTTTCAGCAGGTTCATTTTTATGTGCTCCATAGGGCCTATCTAACTCCGGAGAAACTACAGCGGCACTTTCGGGTGCCGGATGCCTGTTGCCCCCGGTGCTCGTCCCTTGGGGCGGACATGGACCACTTGTTTTGGGGGTGTCCACAACTGGGAACTTATTGGGCTGAGGTAGGGGAACTCCTGAATGAAGTGACTGACAGGGAGGTAGACTTCGACATGGCGACGTGTCTCTTGCTCTGGTTCCCGCATACTAAGCACACCAAGGTGACCAGTAAATTCATAGATCTGGGTCTGATATTGGCTCAAAGGGAAATATCGTGGCACTGGAAGGCCAGGGGGGGTCCCTCACTGCGTAGATGGAAGAATGAGTTGCTGAGATGGTCTGACTGCGAGAGCGTGCTCCGGATGAAGCAAGCGGTGAAGTTGGGGAATGAGAAGGCTCTGGATGCGGCCCGTGCGTGGGAGTTAGTGGTACAGGCTCTGCGTGATGCTTTGGTTGTGGATGTGGACGGCGAGAACTAAGCCGCTGGACACCGCAGGGCGAACACAGCAGTATGTCATTCAGCACTGTAGTGGAACCATCCAATTCGGTGGAGCGATGCGCACACCTTTGCAGTTGCCAAGGGGGGGGGGGCGTTGGGGGGATTAGTTGTAGAGGGGTTTGGGGGGGGCCGGAAGCCATTGAAGGGTTGCTGGTGGGGGCCTGGAACTACTGGGACAGGGGGTATTGAGTGGCGGGAGGCCTGATTGGGTGGGACGGCCTGGTACGAAGGCCCATATAGCCTTGGGCAGGCCCCGATGGGGGCAACTACGTTGATACCATGGGGATGGCTGACGGGAATGTTGTTGCGGGTGGGGGGGTAAACGCAGATACGTAAATCGACCTTCCGCCGGGGTCCCAATGGGACGTACACTATGCTGTGCTCCTCCAGAGCGAACTGATGTGCCGCCCGGCCTCCGGGATGCGGGCTGAATGGCTGTGTACAACCGTGAACTGTTATTGGACGGGGGGGCCCGCAAGTGCACTGGCTGTTTCCTTTACCTGTTGTTTATAACTCTGCAATAAAAATATATTTTAAAATAAAAAAAAAAAAAAAAAAAAAAAAAAAAAAAAAATGATTGCCAGCAAGAATTGTCAATCTTAGAGACGGTGCCTGTTTTTTAAAAAGAATTATCAATTACTTCTGCAAAGCTTTGCTGGCTCTTTTACCCAGAGGAATGCTCCACCCGCTCAGAGCAACTTAGCTCTATAGTGTAAGAGAATGAGAAACTTATAGGTCACCTGTGTCCCCTGTGCTCAGTTGGACCCACTATGGCTTTAGCAAGTAAAATATAAAACTAGGAACAGTTTGGAAAGCAAACAATTGCCCCTTCAGCTTTGTTTTGCAAGAGTGACGAGTCCTGTCGATTATAGGATGTGCTTGCCTCTCGTTGGTTCCAAAAAACTAGACACGACAAATTATAGCTTGATGCAGTGTTGTATTTTTTTTGTTTTGGCAGGCAGTGGTATCTGTTCCCTCAAAATCATTTCAACACCTGAGGAAATTAAGCGCTTACTATGATGTTGGCACAGCAAATATTTCACGCTTGGTGGTAACATTATAATGCCAGTGGTTTATAATTTGCTGTATGAAGCCATGGGAATGACAGAAGATGGATATAGAAAAACAAATGACAATGATTGAACTAATATTTTTCTCCTAAACACTAACTTAAAACCATCCCAAAAAGCTTTGAAATGATTGGGTATGAATCAGAAGGTGTAAAAAGATTGATGTTGGAAAAAGCACACCAAAAGTACAACTGTTGTTTGCTTTCTCCTGCAGCACCCCAAGAGTGCATGGCAGTCTCTCTTGTATATTTCTCTCACCACTGTGCTCCGTGTCAGTCTAGAGCATTGTTTGCTTCTGTATACCCGTATATATAAGTGGAAGAGGTGTGGCGCCGCGGCCAGGGCGACTGACGCTGGAATCTGGGGACCACGGTTCGATCCCCGGCTACGGCGGCAGGTTAGCCCAGCACCATGTGACTCTGGGCAATAGCTCGCTTAATCTTCCCGACGGCCCCCCAGCGCCTAGAGACCCTTACGGGTGATTGTGCGCTTTACAAATGTGGACTTTTACTTTACTTTTTTATACCCCATGGTCTAGCTTACTGTCTCCTCTGTGTGCTTCTGTCCCCTCTACTCCCGCCCTTATTGCTCTCTCTCACCCACTCTGTTTCATAACGGCCAGCACCAGCTATTGGACCATTCTTCTGCTGGCAACCCGTATGCCAACGTTGCCAGCCCCAGCGCCGTACACAAACGCAAGTGTTGTGGAGAGACGATGCATAATACATAGCTACAACACAATAACATTGACAACGCCTATAGCTCTCTGATTGTCAAGACCTATTTGCTTTATCAAAGCTTGTTTTATTCCCGTTGGCCTCAGACTGCATTTGCCTTCACTGCCCTCCTCGTCATCATCTCTACCCCTTCACTTGCGCCCTCTGCAGCCACTGTACCTGCCCGTTCTGCACACCACCAACACCATATTGTTTCGATTGAATTACTATGTCCACTCAGGTCTACTCATCTATCCAGTGGTGCCCACTTAGGCTCTCCCTGCCCCTTCCTCTACCACACAGACATCATGTAGTCACATTAAGTTTATTTCTGACCCTATCCGTCACCTCTCTCCGTCTTTCCCCTGCCACTCTTCGCCCTCCAAATAGACTGTCTTGCCCCTTCTTGCATTATTTTGGCAGCCATGTTGGGGTGGTGGGCTCTGGTTGTTGTTTCATCGGAGGGATTCCCCTTCACCCCCTGTGATCTCCCACTGTCTCTTTTCGTTCTTCTCACTGTGTTTCTCATTATTCAGGAGTACTGAAGTTGGGCTTGGACAGGAGGTTGGATTAAATGGAGCCTACAGGAGCTCTAAGTGAGTGGTCGGCTGTATGAGGGGTGCACGTTAAGCCATGTACATTTCCATGGAGAAGAGACCACATTCCGAAGCAGCCCTTTCACGTTGACAGGACACAACTTTTTCTGGCATATTGCAGTGCTTTCAATGAGATACCAAGTTGCAGTGTAATCCACACCACTTGTGTCTGCCTGGCTGTTTTGATACCTTGTAGCATCACGTTCCTTAGTTAGAAGTAGTTTTGGACCCCGTCATGCTTTTATTCCTGGCACGGCAGCGCTAAGGCAGCTTCATCGAGACAAGAGAAGGTGTGCAGAGCCTCAGCTGCTAACTCTGTGTCTAAGGGTGACCCCCAAGTTGTCCGACAGATCAAGAGTAGGATGATTCATGCTTTGGGCAGAAACACAGGTTCTTCCGGATAACAAAACCTGTAAGTGGCGGATTGTGTTGTCTTCCTGAGCTCTTATGTCCAATCACAGGGCTCATTTGCTTCAGTTCCTCCCTTAGTCAGGGGTAAGACAGCTGCAGTAGGCGAGGAGACAGTTTTACAGTCATCCAGCATGTCTGTCGCTAAATGTGGACTCCAAGGGTTGCTTGTGAGCAGTGCTAGGCAGTCAGTGTCTACCATCAATTGTACAGTGGGTTTAGATGTGTCCCTTCCTGTAAAGTTTCTCTATATGCACCTGGTCTTACTGCTAGAGTTGGAAGCAACATAGATCTTGATATGCTGAGAGCTGCTCATGCAGCTTGGCTGCTCTAATGTTGTTTCAGCTCTATTCAGATACACATAATGTGGGGTGGAAATTCAAACGATTGACAGATTGCTGTTTGCAAAGAATCTAACAATAAAAGTTATAGGTGAGTAACTATTTCTCATATGTAGGCTTGAATGCCAAATTTGTTCTTTTTTTTGAGTGCTCAGTCCTTGGTCAGACTCTCCTACATGCTTGTCACCTGTAGGTGAGACACCCCTAGATTTGAGTGGGTGTTGTCAGGCCTAAATGGACTCTTCTTTGTTTTTGGAATGTTTACCTCAGGCTTCCTAGTTGTGTTTCTTTGAAGTTCAATCCCATTTGCTGGTCGATTTCCTTGTATTTCACCTCATCTGTGACGTTGATTTTCCCATTGATAGCACTGGGGTGGAGAAGGTGATTTCACAGAATGTGGTGTGTTCAAATGTTTACCAAGGGTGTTGCTTCTGTCACCTAGGGCATTCATGGCAAGCAAGAAGATTCAGAATCCACTGAGTATTGAAAAAGATCTGGAGCTGATGGTGAGAGAGCAGACAGAGCTGAATGAGGAGAGGATGCAGCTTCTCAAGTCAGTCAGGTATCGTCTTTAGAATCCCTCTCGTCAGCCTCTGCCGTAAAGGTGTCCTATCGGATAGAGATACTTGAGGTGTGGGATCAGACATGGCTGTTTGAGAACCAGGAAAGAAAAAATCATATTGATTCTGGCTGTTTCTGCAGAATTTGGCTGCACATGCCAGTCAATTATGTTGGCTTCAGGCACTGTGGTCTTCATAAAAAGCTCCTTGATTGCCTTTTTCTGTGTTTCGTAGGCTCGTCCATCTTTGAGTAAGATCTATATAGCTAATTTCAATATTCAATTGACGATGGAATTGTTAGTCAAGTAATCATCGAAAGCAGAATCTGGTGCCAGGTAGTTTTATTTATGTTATGTTATGTTATGTTAATATCATTTATTTTGCGCACAGATGCTCCAGCTAAGGAGCGTCCTGGCGCAGGGAAAAGGTGAACATAACACAACGCTAAAAGGAACAGAAAAGTGTTTATAAAGAATTTATGAACAATGATAAACATACCTTTACAAAGGCAATATAAATCCTTTCAGAAGTTTATATTCATGTGTTGTCATTGCTTTATTGTTCATTTGTACAATGTGTTTAATTAAATAACAGAGGTTGTAAATAACCTGATATCACCAAACAGGATTTCCATTTTTATTATGAAATTTTTTGGGAATTCATGTTTTTAAAGAAAAATACAAATGAAGATGGTAGCCACACACAATGAAAACTTTATAGGTATGGACCATAGCTACAGACAATAATCTCTGTACACAACAACAAATATTGACATTACTGTAACTGGTCCATTAGACATATATACAATCACATGGATCACCAAATTAGAGTTAGAATAATAATTTAAATCCACCTAGCAACCAGAGGATAGTTGCTGTTGCTGAGATGTCTACATTATTATTTCTGTAGCACTGTTATTGCATGGTCTGTGTACTTGCAGTCTTCAAGGACTCAAACTGCAATTTCCTGATGAGGCTCAAAAAAGCCAAAACGTCCTGTGCCACAATGTACAGGCACAGATGAGCTAATGTCACAGAGATATGAGGTGCACCACAGGTATGATTAAATTGAACATCTCCATCCATCACTTCTTCCTCTACTATTACGTTCTATATTTTTGAGGTCTATATTGTCACATTGAACCAAGGAAACCATCAGTAGGCGAGAGCTTGATGTAAATAAGTGGTAGCTTTTAAATACTCAGTTTTCTAGTAGATACATCAGATCTGAATATCTGAATTGTGGCTTAAATTACTCAACATGCCTTTGACATAAACACATTCAAACCATCTGTCCTCCAAGTGCCTTCCTTAAGACATGAGTGTGGACTTATGTGTCTGCCTACCTGGCCCCCACCCTAATGCCTTCTTTCTCCATGCATGCCTCAGGATTCCAGCAAACATATTAGCCTTACACCTAGTACACGTGCTATGAGCCATTCACCACTTGAGTCGCAGGATGATTTTCTTAGAATTTGACAAGCCTGTTGGAGTTGTCCTGCCTCAGTTGCTGGCTAAATTAAACGGAAATCAGTACCACCAACCCTGTGAGGCTGTGGTGGAGGTCCTGGAGACCTGGTGCCCTTCTTAACTTTGTGTGCGGCGTATGACGCCGTCAGAAAAGGGAGAGTGGTCAAGTTCCAAACATCAGCTGGTATTCGTGACACAAAGAATGGAATGATTTTGTTGCTGTCAGATTTCGATTCCCATGACACGCAGTCACAGACTAAGGGGGTCATTAGGATGATGGGCGGACTTTGTCCGCCCGTCATCCTACCGGTGAAAGGTTCCGCCCGCCATAAGGGCGGGGGTCCCGTGGGTAGCATTAGGATGCGCCCGCCACAGTGGCATTTCTACCATTAAGGCGGGCGGTGCACAATGGCAGGAAGGCATGCTGTGCACTTCCATGCACAGCATGGCAGGCACCGCGCGGTGCCTGTCATGCTGTGTATGGAACTGCTGGGCGGTACCATAGGTACCCCCCATGAGAACCCCCCAGCCACCCGGAGTCCATGGGGGCAGAAGGCATCTGAAAAAGCCCATTGTAATATGGCTGGCGGTGTCTGATAGACACCGCCACCATATAAACACTTTTCTTACTAATATGGCGGGGGGTCATTCTGACTAGGATGGCGGGCGGATCCCCCGCCAGGCCGGCGGTGGCTACCACCAGCCTGGCGGGGGCGATCTGCCCGCCATCCTAAAGGGGCCCTAAGTTCCTGGAAGAAGCATGGAAGGCGCGAAGGAAGTCAGCTGGTTTTACAGTGTTTCCATTGTTCTTCTGGGGACTCGTGGTGTGTTTCACACAAAAAGTAGACTAATAATGCAGGCTATCACAAACCATTTTCTTATTTAGTAAAGTGACACTTTAGTGCATTTCACACTTTCCTTTTTGTGATGTTTGTAACTGTATATTTGTTCATATTTTACTGCTCTTACCCATGTATATTCTCTTTAAGAATGGTTTTTTAGTGGGAAGTGTTAATAAACTACATTTTAGGCTTGTTGTTATATTATAAATATTTCTGGAGCGCACGTTTACCGATCCGTTTCATGGTGCTAAGGTAACTGAAACATAGCATGCGCCACATAGTTACTCATATGCCTGCCAAAAGAGCCACGTCTGAGATGTGTTGGGGTGAGCCCATGGTTTCAGGCCAAAATGAATGTAGGCCTCCATAAATCACGCTTATATTTGATAGTGACAATCTCCCTCTTATCGGAATTGAGTTTAAGCTGATTGTCCTTCTTCCATTCATCCAATCACGAATAAATAACATTGTGTTTTGAAGGAGGTTATATATTCCGGGGAGCTGTCAATTGAAAGTTGTCTGCATAGTTGTAAACCTTGACCTAACTATGATTCAAGGCATGCACCAGCGGACGAATGTATACGTTGAAAAAGTAGGGGGACAAAGAGGAACCCTGAGGGACACTGCAAGACAGACGGACTTTAGAAGAGCAGAAGGTGGAGTGACTGATCGCCTGCAAATGGACCTTCAAAAAGGACTTGACTCAGCCTTGTACAGTACCCGGGAGGCCCGTGGCTTCGACCCGGTCAGCCAGAATATCATGGTCTACCTTGTCAGAAGTTACAGAAAGATCAAGGAACACCAGTGCCTGGGTGGTATCCCTATCAGCGCCTCTCGAAGATCGTCCACCATGGCGAGAAAGGTCAAAGGCCCACTGTGGGGGTGGGAGGGGTCAAGAAAGTTTGTTGATTCCACGAAAAAGCAGATATATTTGGCTACATGGGCTCAAGTACCTTAGCCAAATAGGGAGGCAGAAATATCGGGCGATAGATTTTCAGAATGGAAGGATCATCACTTGCTTTCTTTAGTAAAGGGATCACAATTGCCTCCTTAAAAGAGCCGGGAACCTGGCCACGACTCAAGTAATTGTTGAGAAAGGCAAGGGCTGGGTCAGGAAAACAAGAACAAATGTTTTTAGGACATCAGGGCGGCAGGGGTCATTTTTAGAGCCTGATTTTACTTTAATCAGGAGGTCCGTAAGGCGCTCTTAGCTGTTAGCAGGCAGAACAGACTTTAGGACTGAGTTGCAATCTGACCTAGAAGTGTTTGCAGTGAAGGACTCAGTAGGATAATTGCTTTAATGTTAGTCACATAAGTTCTGCCTGGGAGTGAGAGTCACTCTGTCAGGATTGGAAAATTTGTCCAACTTTTTAGTTGAGTTAGTAATTTTATCTGAAAAGTAGATAGATTTCACTAGTGTAATAAGCTTTTTATATTGCTTGAGAAGTGACCTACTGCTTTTTTATCAGTGGAGTAGTTTTTCAGCCACTTGCGTTCAACACGGCGTAATTTCAATTTAGCTGACTTGAGGTCCTCTGAAAACCATTTCAAGTTGTTATGACGCCTTCCCTGGTGGTCTGGCTCTTCGAAGAGTTGCTGGCGTTTGTCAATCAATTCAGGATACCCTCCTCCGATTTATCAGGCAGGGAGTTCCCTAGAGAACTGCAGAAGGAGTCAATATTGACACAGGCTCAATTTCTGGAAAGGTTGACTCCACTTGATTGAGGCTTGAGCAGGATCACATCAGTGATCTTACCACATACATGGCAAAACAGCTATAGGGGAGACTGAGAGATTGGTAGTCCAAACTTGATCTAAAGTAAGGCCTTTATAGTGGGTGGGTGAGGAAACATATTGGATAAGATTTAGACTGCAAGTCAGATCAGTGAAATTGAGAGATAGCTGACCTCTCGTATCCTCATTTGCCCAAAAAATGAAAACACTTATAATTAAAATCTTTAATTGAAACAATCCCTGTGCTTATTTCATGTGGTCATAGCCAAGCTGAACTCAAAACAATGTTAAACATGTGCTCTTAGTGGAATGGTTTAAAGGTTTTCTTTTCCATACTGGCTCATTTAACTTTTTTAAATATAGCCAGGTTCTACAATTGCACTAATTTGTTACTGAATAAAATTGGCTATTCGTTAATGATTTGTTGTGCTGCTTAAAGTGCTGTAAAATATTTTTATTTTATTTTATTGACAGTAATCTTTTGCCGCCGACGTCCACCAAATCACAAGTGGCAGACTGGTATACTTCACTCATGACAATAAATAAAAAAATAGGTAAGCGTGGCACACCTCCTGCTCCAGATCAAAATCTGAGGACCCGTGAAGGCAGAGGGATTTGTGCTGTTTTCCACTTGAAGTAATCAATGTCATGTTGTTATTTTATGTAGTGCATGTCTTCCATTTACTCGGCCCCTTTGTGCTTGTCGATGCAGATGTATGTGTCTGCAGTTATGGGTTTGCACACTGAGGGTCACCATTGAGGCTGTTAGTTGAGAAACCATGAAATACATGGTGAGCTGGTGAGCTTTGTGTTGGATGTTGGGGTTTCTGCATGGCTGCATCCTCATGGGGGTGGCATGAGATCATTGCAACATGCCAGTGAAACCGACTGAGCGGGGTGGTTTTAGGGTTGTCTGTGTGGGATGTATTGCAGTGCAAGTGGAGTCTGTGTCACTTGTGTCTTTGCAAACCCCAATGTATGTGGGGTACAACTGCATTATTTTAGGTTCTAGTGGAATGCGTGTGTGAGTAGGTGCATGGGGCTGCCTCCATTGCTGGGAGGGGGTATGTTGATTCTAATGTCAGGTTCCTGTATTGCTGATCTCTTTAGCCCTAGACTAAGGTTTTTAATTAACATAACTCGAAATAGATGCATCTCTGCAGTTGTGGTTTGTTCATGGCAGCCCTATTCTGGTAAGCTACCTCACCCTGTCTACTGTGCCTGCCCCCCCAACCTATCTTCTTAACCCTGGTCTCCCTTCTCAAAAGCATGTGGGCTTGCTTGGCATGTTCTTGGTGTTTGTCCAGCTCACCAATCACAATTACATTGGCCTCTTGGCACATGAAGGACAGCTCTATAACCCCATAAGAATCTGGCTATGAAGATACATACCAGTGTGGTGGAACCTTGTTTGTATGTTTTGCTTAGAGTGAGTTTTTGTTTGACATGTGTCCTCCTTGCCTCTTTCCAGCAATCCGTTGATATTTATTTTTAATACTACATCATTTGACATTGCTAATATTGGACTTCTTTGGAAGACGTAAGTTTAGTTTGATGTAATGTTGTTTTCTGTGTCTTCTTAGATGATGCAGACCATGATATCCTTATGCATAGCTTTTAAAAGAGAAATCACAGCGCATACAGACCTGTACCTTCCCCTATATGTGTCATTTATGGCTGCATGTGCATAAAAGTTCATGTCACTTTGATTATGAAAAACAAAAGAATTATGATATCAAAGGAGGTTCAAGTGCTTGTTTTGTTTTTGAAGTCTTTAGCCTTTAGTGATAGACTGGCAGCAGAGGTTTTCTAATACTAAAACCAATCAGAAAATCTAGAGCTTTGCCTACAGCTTGGTGCTTCTGATATGCCGGTTGTATTGGAGTATGGTGACTCACATGCCCTGCCTGACATGTGGATGCCAGTACCCCATCCTACCACCATTTATGATGCACCAGCTTGGTAGGGAAATCACCCAGTTTTTAAATTTGCCATCCAACCATGACATGCCAGCAGCACTTGGGTCATATGCAAATCTATGGGCCTGATTCTCAGAGTACACATTCTAGTACATTGTATAGCATTCTAAAACGTACTACAAAACGTAAGTTTTACTTATACTTATGTGTGCAGAGTTCTCCGTCCCGTCGCACGTAAGTATAGGTTTTAGTCATAAATGCGAAAGGAACATAAGGGACTGTGCGGGAAAAGTGGCATGCTTACTCCTAAAGGGGATCGGATTATGGAGTAGTAAGAGGGGTTTAGGCAGAAGGACGTCCCTCTATCAGATAAGAGTAAGCCAATTGCTTTACTCTATGGATGGAGACATGCAGCTAACACTTTTGTAGTAAGTTTACATTCGGAATTTGTGAATACCAACAGTAGTAAACTCACTCCAAAGTGTAAACCTACTCAAAAGTGTGTTACCTCAGCTGGCATGTACAGAAGCCTCACCTGCTTTTCGTTTTTTTTCCTTCTCTCTATCTGCAGATTGCCTCAATGTGCAGTTTGTGAACCGGATTCGCATGCAGCACGAGAAGGTGTTGCAGATGTGCATGGCTGAGCTTCAGAAGAGCAAGGTTAGTTGAACACAGAGAGCCCTACTTTTCAGGGTGCAGTGCCTTTTACTTGCTAGAATCTAAGGAAAGGGTTCTCTGCTACCAAAATCTACCTTGTTTCATTGTGCAAGTCATGTAGCCCTGGTTCCCGGCAGCTATCAGGATTCAATTAAATAGACTTTTACTCTAAATAAATCTAGAGAGAGAGAGAGAGTAAAAATCAGATGTGTATCTATTGGACCCCTGCTGCTATCGGGGTAAGACCTGTCCTGAGGAACTTGCGACCAGAATAGGCGGTGGAATTAGAAAGCCCTCAAGCACGCTATGGATGCGAGATGCCAGGTCTAAGATATGATCATCATGAGCGCCCTTATTAGCCATATATTGAGTGACCCTGGAAGGTGTGACAAGAAGCAGGCTGCAGGTCACTTTCCTATGTCCAGCCTGGCTTTGGCGAATAACACAGCAAGACCCACAGCCATTTGTTCTGCTATTTCTTGTGGTGTAAGGTCTTCACAGTAATATGACTCAATGGTGGTATGAGAAGGTCAGATACTTTTCCATGCCCCAGTTTAAACACACTTTTAGCCAAAATGTAACCAAACGTTTAACTAAAGTTTTAACCAAACTATCACTTTGTCTTGTAGGGGCTCCTGATTGACATGAAAGTCTGCACGAAGGAAGAGGTGGAAAAGTTTGTGAGCTCAGAATTCTTCCCACTGGTGGGAGAGCTGCAGAAGCGGTTTGAGCAGGAGCTGGAGCTAATGGATGCAAGTATACTGAGGACATAATGGTGTCAGTAAAGGGGTGGATAAACATGCAAGGACAAAAGGTTGCAAGTTATGTAGGTATGAGCACCCTCTGGATTCATGAAAGAGACATGTAGGAAGAGAGACAGCAAAAGAGAGCGAGAGAGAGGGAGTCAGGGAGGGATCCTCTCTGATGCAAATATGTAATTAGTAAAAGATGGAAAGGTTTGCTCAATAAAATCTCTATGTTTTGTTCCCTTCTCGTTCTGATGTGTCTTATACTTCTTTAGAAGGCCCTTGAGCGTGTGGCCAAGCTGACTGATCTACAGAGCAAAGATCTGTTCAAATTCGCCCAGGGCGCTGCCCACCTCTGGGACGTCCTGGAGATCAGCCTCTCTAAACAGGAGAAGAGCCTGCAGAAGAAGCTAGACGATTGTCGACAGCAACACGATGGCGAGAACCAGGTATCCATCGCAGTTTATAGTTGTGCGCTGTACTAAACCATCACTTGCCTCTTCTAATCGTATGTGCTCTATTGGACCTTTAGAAACAAAGGGGGCTAAAAGCTGAGGTACACAAATGGAGGTCTGGCTAGTTTCAGATACACACTCATGCTGCTGAATACTTTGCTTTTCTCCCCTAGACACAAGAAGCTCATCTTGACATGGTCCTGGATCAGCTGAGACAAGATAGCTCCCAGGAAGGGCTGCAGGCCTGCATGAAGAAGGCGCTGCGTTCGTTAGAAGACATCAGAGCTGGGTATGCATGCTTGAGGGCCCTAGAAAAGTAAGACACAATCCTTTGATGTCTGGTGGTACTGCGGAGGCTCCCAGTAGTATACACGCCTCTCTCCTCAAGGTCCACTATGTGTCTGTCTATGTGTCCGTCTTGCTATCTGTTCACTGAACCAAATCTTCCACAAACTCGCATCCCACTCTCTGGATTTCCTTCCCGTTTTTGCCCACACCGACCGTGCTCTGTTGTAATTTGTTTTCCCCATGAGAAAATACCTAGAACTCAAGTAAGTGTTTTCCTTTTGACCTTGTGCTTTTCTACAGGTACGAGAAATTCCACAGCGACCAGGAGGCAATAGTGGGGTCCTACCCAGGCTCTATTCTCAGTGAGCTGAAGTCGTATAGCGCCTCTGTGAGCCAGTACTTTGGAGTGAAAGAAATCTTTAAGGAGGTACAAAGCACACACTTTAGAAAAAGCGGGGCGTTTTGACAGAGGCTGTGGTGGGTGAGGTTTATAACATAACCGGTTTGTTTATGAATGAAAGGGCTAGGACCCGGTGAGGCCCTGGATGTCCATCTTGCATTGATACCATATAATATCCTTTGCCAGCCACAGTTGTTACACCAAGCTGGTATCTTTGCCAAGTAGTCTGTCATTGGCAGTTTTCCTGTTGCCTGTGGTAGTAATCTTAAAATGCTATTTGATTCCTATTTTCTGGCCTCCTTACATGCCAGATAGAAGTAGACTTAACGAGCACACTTGTTTCATGGAGTCATGTTAGTGAAAGCATTCACAGCAACCCCTTCCTACTCACATCCTTTAATTCTCCAGCCCCACCCCACAAATCCCTGATGCACACACTCCCTTACAGAGTCATTGTGATAAATACCCTCAACCAGCACCATCCTTGACACTTGCCTGGTTGTGCCTGTTGTATGCCCCAACTTCTGATCTCTGTCTCCACTATCCTTGAAAAGGATACACACAATCAAAGCGGGATTCCTAGTGGCAGCCCAGGTCTGAATGCAGATTGGCCAAAAAACAAAAGCATTACGACATGTATATAATAAAACATTCATACATATATGCACGCACAACGACGCACGCCCTACTTGCCGGAACCCACGTACAAATGCTGACAGGCCCACAAGAAAGCAGTATAAACGAACAGTAGTTGTGCGACTCGCTCTGCTTCAAATACACTTACTGCTGTCATATAGATCTCAGGGATCCTTTCCAAATTCCCGTAAAGCGGTGCTCCTTCATTGGCAGAATCGGAGCAAATGAAAACATGAAGGGGGACAGCGTACACTTCATATCTGTGATTAAATAAAACAACTGGAATTAAAGAAACACTGCTTATCAGCCTCGTGACCCACAGGAAGGAGTGTTGCAAGACTGCATGAGCCTCATGTACTGGACAATTGGATGTTCTTACTACTGTGAAGCAGTTCTAAGTTGATACTGTGTGTCGACTCTCATAGTCTGTTAATTCCTAGTATGGCGCGCCTTGCCAAGCAGTGAAGAGGGAGGGGGACCTTGGTATTTGAATGCACAGAATATGTGACGAGGCTGTTTACATAAACGGAGCTCAGATCAACTGAAAACACGAGTGCTCATGTTAAGTGCTCAAAACAAACAAAAAAAGTAGTCCCGAAAACATTTGCTAAAAAGGCAATTGGCGATGCATAGTAGTAGTTGGTACATGCTCTAGAGGAGGGCTAAACTCTGGAAGAGGCATGACGCATGCATGCCATGGAAAAATGGGTAGAAAGAATATAAGAGTGGCGATGGCCCAGCAAATGGAAAGCCTGTAGGCGGGCTGACTCCACAAAGTATATACAACATGTGTCTTTGAGACAGCGCATATGCTGTTTAGAGCCGAGACCTAAAAATGAAAGCTTCTACCCACAGGGAGCCTGTTTCCTGTTTTAGTGTTTTGGATCCTGCTTCTGGTCTACCATGCATACCATGGCAGTTACTGGTAGGAAATTAAATGTTGGAAGAATGCCCTAAAAAGGGTGGACCTTTAAGTGTTCATACACCGGCTACTTTTGGCAGATCAACCAGGTTTCCTGTAGGGACCTGATTTATAATTTGCCTGCTGTCACAGGAGTTACTGTCAATGCATTGTCATTATGCCTTACAGCAAACTTACAAAGTTTTTTTATTTTCAAAAAGAAAATCCCTATGCAGCCAATAGACTTTTCAGTGCCCCTACTGCTAAGTTTTTCCTGGCTTTGATAGGCATTGAAAAACAGCTATTTGTCCTCCCATTTAAAGTAGGTGTTGGTCATATAGATCTAACTCCATTGGAGGAGTTTGATCACGGCTCTGTCGCAAGTTCGAGGGACACCTTTCTTTTTGCTTCTGCTCCTTATGTTATTCTGCCATCCATGTTTCTTTCCTCACCTGTGTTCTTTCCCCACCCACTTTTCTTCCACCCTCCTGCTACTTTTCTTTTGCTTACCTATCTAACTTGGATCTGTAAACAAAAATTAAAAGAAGCACTTGTGCATTTTATTGGCACATGCCTGCTTTTGTTTATGGGTAATAAATGACACGCGGATCACAATTTGCGTTATCTTTTTTGTCTACTGTTGTTAGCCATGCTGCATAGATTTAGAGATGTTGTGTAGAAAAAGCAAGACCAATTGGCTTTGCAAGGGCTAGTTTAGCATGCTTTACTTTATTTGGATGTTCAATGTTTAGTAATATATCCTTGTGCGATTTTATGGACCATCCCGTGGTAGAAAATAAAATGTTATTTACCTGTAACTGTAGATCTCCAAGGTATACAACTTGTACAGATTTACCCACATACCTCACCTAAGTTGTTTGTGTTTGTCCTTAAATTAAGTGAAAGTGACCACATGATGAGTCACCTTTACCCCTTTAAAAACACACTGAGCTACACAAAAATGCTACGTAGAAATACATCCAGAGTCCCCAGCTGCAAACCTATCTAAAGCAACACTGCAGAATAGACTGCCTCCAGAAACAGTTTACAGTATTTGCTTTATCATATATTTCTGCTTGAGAGGGTCCTCGGGTAACACCTTGGAGGTGTATATGAAGCAGGGTATAGGGTGCAAAGAAAAACTCTGTCAGGAACTGAGATTTATTGAATAAGAGATTTTGGGCTATGTGCCCAAAAGTGGTTTGTGGTGGCAAAGTCTGCGATTTGCTAAAGCACATTTTAGAGACTGTAAAACATCCTTTTTAAAATACATCAAAGCCCTTCTACAAGGTGGAAAAATCTTTGCAACTTGTAAAAGGGCTTTAGTGAACCATTATGATTTGAACATAGGAGGGAGCATGAAAGAGGCATCCCAAACTGTGGTAAGCACGACGGACGGCAACATGGAAGAAAAGGACTTTATCGGTAACATTTTTCCCAGCAGTGGAGGTAAGTGACCACAGAAGACAATGGCCATTATCCAACTGCCAGGCACTTGAACATAAACATTCTGGAATAGCATGTAGCACATAACAAGGTAGTAGCTCGAAACGTCAGCAAGAATGCAAGCTGCTCTTTCACAATAACAAAGGCACTATAAACATAAGAGCTCATTACTAAACATTACTTACTTAATAACTCATCCTTTAAATAAAGCATAAAACAGAAAACAAACAAATACAATGTAACTAAAATTAAAATCTGACCAGTTTTTAGGTACCACTATCTCTCTCTTAGGACGGCAATCCAAAAGTATTGGCTCTGTAACTTGTGCAGAATCATTTCTTAGAACAGACGAAATTGTGGGTTCTCCATCCAGCTCAGATTCAATGTCTACCTTATTGAAAGCATTGCCTTCATCCAATTTTTTGTTACAAATCCATTCCGACATATCCCCTCCGTCACCCAAGCTTGAAATAATTCACCTGTTTCAGAAGACAAGCTCTCAAGGGGCAACTTGACTTTGGAATCTGAAAGTGAATGAAAATGTGAAGTGGAATAGCTATCACTTCCATGTACTATTGTATCAATATTGTTGTTACACAGTTTATCCAATAAACCTTCATCAACCTTGGCAAGTCTGTTCTTGCTCCACCAAGGTCCACTGTTAAGTTTGACAGAGGATTTTCCCACCCTGATAATTTAGAAAGGTCTTGAAAATTTAGACTTACTTTTTTTGACATGAAAAGGAAGCTAAAGTTTGACAGAATCACCCACAATGTACTTGGAACCATTGTATTTAGAACAGTCCATAATTATTATTTATCACTGTCTTTTCCTAACATCAACGTTATCTTTGGCTACCCCACACATTTCTTTGAATTTTAAATCCCCTTTAATTCATGAAGGTGTGAGTAAAGTCTGTGATACATTGCCTTTAAGCATAGAGAATATGGAAAAACCTGTGCTCAAATTGGGAGAAGAGTGATAAGCCTCAATTTTTTCTGAAATAAACTCCTTAACCTCAACCTTGTTGGCTAGATCCGCCTGCACTGCTTCAACAATGACCTTATTAAATCTTTCTACCACACTGCTCACATTAGGTGAATAAAGGGATGTTTGCAAATGTAAAATGTCAGAACCCTTGATAAACTTTTGAAATTTCAAAGTAGTAAATTGTTTACCATTATCCGTAACAATACTGGATGGCAATCCTTCTGTGTGAAGACATTCACACATAAAACTGCAGAGTAGTATCAGTGGTGGGCGGGGATACCCATTATTTCTGCCCACTGTGAAAAATAATCAATGAGGACAAAAGCATACACCTTGCATCTTGGTAGCTATCATAAGGCCCCAGAAAGTCCAAAGCTAACTTGTCCCAAGTTCTGTTTGGAAAATTTGAACAGATGGGAACAACTTTATTGGTAACTAACAATTTATAATAATTATTGCAAATCTAGAAATTTGTGAGTCCATATAAGGCCATCAAAATACTCATCTTATGGACTTTTTAAGTAAGGGTCTCACCCAATTGTCGTGTATGCGCTAACTTAATAATAACGTGGCAACTATCCTTAGGAGGAATAACACTCCTCGTTTAACACTATGCCCCCTGCGACCGAGATATAGGCTCTGATTTTCCACATAAAATCTGTAGAGAAGGTGTTAAAAGTTTCTCGCGAGGCCACCCTTTATTGGCAAACTCAATTACTTTTTTTAATTCTTTATTCTCCTAACAACTATCTATCCAGGCTTCCTTGCATAACTCACCACCACAAGCAGATAAAACATCATTAACAGCTGCAACTACACATTCTTGAATGATCACGGAATAGGACTCTGCAGCAGCATTTGGGCATCTTAATAAACAATCTGCATCAATGTTGCATGACCCTTGTATGTAATTGGCACAAAAAGTGTACTCATAAATCTTGGAGAGGATTCTTGCCAAACGGGAAGGCGCTTTGCTCTACCTGTGTTATTACTGTTTAGTAACACTATGGTCAGTCCTGATAGTAAACTCCCTCCCCCTTAAGTAAAATTTCAAATGTTCTACAGCTTAAGTACATGCCAAAGCCTCCCTCGCAATAGTGGAATATCTAGCTTCATAGTAGGATAGGGTCTTGAAGCAGAAGTAACATTGCTTTCTAAGCTTTGACATTTCTGATTAATCATACCTCCAAGTCCTTCAGAACTGGCATCAACATACAAATAACATCCTCATTTTTGATTAAAAGGACTTAGTGGAAGAGCATTGACAATTGAGTTTATGAGCTTAATAAATGCATCCTGGTCTTCCCAGGACCATATGAATTTTATTCATTTCTTGAGTAAATTTCTCAAGGGTATCACTATGTGAATTTTGCACATGAATCTGGAGCAAAACTCTCACAACCCCAAGTAAGATCTTAATTAGGTCAGTAGGTGTACACAATTTCAATAGCTCCCTCCAAATGTGCCAAAAGTTCTTGCATTTTGGGAAGAGGATGACAGTCAACAATAATCTGTTTGTTGAGGGACCTCAGATCAGCACATAACCTCAAAGAGCCAGATGTGTAATTTTATCCATACAGTGAGGGAAACCCATTCAGAGGAATTGACTGGTTCAATTACACCATCTTTTGGCTGTTGTAGTACAGCACTAAGATCCGTCCTTACACTAAGTTTGTGTCTAACAGGAGGCGCACAAGCTTTAGACTTAATTTCATGAGAGAATCCTTTATCCAAGCCCAACTCTTTTCTAAACACATCTTTGTACTGGGAAATAACGTCATCAATACCATGGTGACTAGCCATACAATATACTGAATATCAGAAGACGGATCCAGAACGTGTCCTAGGTTTCCTTGGTGCCTCCAACCTAAAACATGATATACCGGGTTAATCTGGATCTCATTATTTTCAGATATGAATATATTGCTATATCTTTAAATGGTAGTGCTCCAAGGGAAGGGGGAATCACCCAACCCACTTAATTGAGACCACAAGTGACCTCTGTGTATCAATAACAAACTGCCCGAGCACACACTCAATCCAGTTACATAAGTCAAATTATATGACACATACAGCCGGATTCATGAAGCAAAATTGCGATCGCAATAGCTGCGAATTAGCTATTGCGATCGCAATTGACAGAAAAGCAATTCATCATTGTAAAAATACAGATTTTGCGAAATCGCAAAAAAATTAGTGAATTCGCTAAAAAAATTCACAGAATCTAGGAGGAACCCCTATTGCGATTCGGAATTAGCGAGAATCCATGGATTCTGCTAATTGTTTAGCGAATTTGCAAAATAATCGCAAGCGCTAGTCATGAAAACTCGTAAATTGCGAAATAGCTGAAAATCGCTATTTGCGAGGCGCAATTTAAGGAGAACCAAAAGCAGGTGGTAACCATTAAGGAAAAAAAAAACTACTAACGACCCGCAGGTGCAGTCCTAAACAAACACACTTAAGGAAACACAGTAGTAGCATGAGGACTCTCACAATGCCAGGACTCTACATGGTGGTCAGGCGGCGCAGGCTCCAGGCTGCAGCACGGAACAGACGCAGGATCCAGGAGCGAATATTTCGCCTGCGGGTCACCCTACTGGCCCAAACAGCGGAGCAAATCTACTCTAAGTACCGCCTGAATGGGCCAATGATCTTAAAGCTGATCCGGGACCTAGACCCCCTGATGCAGCACCCAACAAGGAGGACCAATGCCTTGCCCACCCATGTCCAGGTCTTGTGCTGCCTGCACCTACTGGCCTCCGGAAGCTTCCAGGGGATAGTCGCAGTTGCTGGGGGGATATCCCAGAGCACCATGTCCCGCTGCCTAAAGAGTTTCCTGGCGGCAATTCTGACCCGGCTACAACACTACATCTCATTCCCGACAACCCAACAGGACTTGAATGAGACCAAGCTACAGTTCTACAACTTGGCGCAATTCCCACATGTTATCGGATGCATTGACTGTACCCCCATCCACATCTGCCCACCAGCACAAACGGAATACATGTACCGCAACCACAAGTCCTACCACTCCCTCAGTATCCAGATGGTGTGCAACGCAAAGACCTATATCACGGACATAGTGGTACAATACCCGGGGAGCACACATGACTCCTTCATTTTCCGGCACACCGGCATTCACACACGACTGGCCAGGGGAGACTTTGGCGAAGGATCCCTACTAGGTAAGTACACATGCCACCATATAGTACACTGTGATCATGTAGCTGCGCAGAACATGCACTCACCCTTTGCTCCTTTTATTCAGGTGACAGCGCCTACGGTCTCCGTGAGTACCTCCTCACCCCTTACCTCAACCCTGCAACCCCACAGCAACGGCGTTACAATGCAGCACACATCCGCACTAGGAATTGCATTGAGAGGACATTTGGGCTTTTGAAGAGCCGCTTCCGCATACTGCATAAGACAGGTTGGGCCCTCAAATACGAGCCTGAGATCTGCTGCCGCATTGTTGCCGTGTGTGCAATACTACACAACATTGCTACTAAGTGCAGGATACTAGTTGAGATATCTGGCAGTGAGTCGGAAGGGGACAACCGCCCACCTGCACATGCGCGTCATGCACGCGGGGAAAATCCAGCTGAAGGACACAGACGCCGCAACCAAATCACAATTAACTGTTTCTAGTGCACCCACTCCCCTCACCCAACACTTCACTCATGCATGACAGTTGAAATAATGACATGAGTCTGATGTACTGTTATTGAATAAATATTATTGTTGTATTCACAATAATATGGCATTATTTTCACAAGATGCATTTGAGGTGTATTGCGTCATACATCTCTTGATTTGTTAGAGGGCATGCTTTTCTCATCAGCATGTCCCTGCATGATGAGCACAAATGCCAATGGCACCTCCAGCCCGAGGCTCCGATTGGCCTCTCAACATCTTTCTCCGGATTCGCCCGTGAGGCTGCTGTGGGCCTGCTGCTGCGGCGGGGAACTCTAACCGGTGGCAAAGACAGGCTGCTGTGGCTAGATGTTCCCTCACTAGCGTCATCCCCTCCTGCCTGGCCGTGGCCAGTTGCCTGCAGAGCCTGAACTGCAGTGGCTGCCTGCTCAAGTGCCTGTGCCACGTCCTGGCAGCATTGGACCATCTGGATTTGCATGGCCAATGATCTTCGGGACATCTGGGATGTTGCGTTGCCAATTATATAATTGGAGCGCGTGTACGCCGAGAGGCGTGTTATGAGCTGGCGGTGGCGCCGCCGGGTGAGGTCCCACTGGGTCAGCATGGCCTCAGTGTTTGCCTCCACTGCTGTGGTCATGCGCTCCATCCGGTCGGACAGCTGGCCAACTTTCCTGGCTGTATTGTGCAGCTGCAGATGTATTGCTGCAAGGTGTCGTGCCTGTTGTTGGTGGACGCGCAGCATGCGGCGCTATATTGAGAGATTCGGCACACGCACAGTCACCCCTCTCCTGCCGGCGCGTGGTGTAGTTTGGTGCTGCTCCCTGACCTGTCCGCTGGACTGTGTGGGCACAGAAGGTGTGTGTTGTGTTGGTGGCCTGGCGGCTGCAGGTGTTTCCGATGCAACTGGCATGGGTCTCACATTTGGCGTTTGTGGTGCGCCTGTTGTGGCTGGCGTTGCAGGTGGTGGTAAGGCTGCTGGCGCTGGTGCTCGCACTGATGGACCAGGTTGTGTGGATGGATGTGCGTCACCCTCAGAATCCTCTGGATTATCGGCAATTTGTAGCCCCTCACTGTCGCTGCTGGTATCTTCAGCGCCACCTGTGATGTAAAGTGGACGTTGATTAATTACATGTATCTTGCACATGGAAGGTTGCTACATGCATGCAGG
Source organism: Lissotriton helveticus (assembly GCF_964261635.1). NCBI lineage: Eukaryota > Metazoa > Chordata > Amphibia > Caudata > Salamandridae > Lissotriton > Lissotriton helveticus. The sequence goes on from NC_136065.1 coordinate 2,107,354,994, forward strand.
CTATCAATCCCTGACTTGCTGTTGGATCGACTCTATTAGGACATGTCTGGCTGTATGGGGCTGAATGTGAATTGTGGTCAGACTACATGTTCCACAATGCAATAGGGATTTTCTGGTGTGCATGGGCTGCATGACTGGGGTTTCTAATGGGTAGCTCTAGGGTCATGGCCATTGTTAGGGGACAGGGTCGCAGTTGCATGGCACTTACCTTGGCTTTCTTGGGTGAGTCGGGAGGAGTCCAGCCGGGTTACCCCCACGCATGCCTCAGGTTGCAAGGTGTCCTCAACGAGGTCCTCCAATGGTGTGTTGGAAGGGACAGTTGGCTCTCCCCTCCTGTTGCAACGCGCTCACCCAGCCTCTCGGCGATCCTCTCCTTGGCACGACCTCGGAGGTCGTACCACCTCTTCTTGAGATCATCGATTGATCGCTGGGTGACTCCAACTGAATTGACTTTTGTGCGGATGCGCAACCAAATTCGCCGTTTGTCGGCCTCTGGCACCCTCCTGGAGTACTTCCCAAACAGTCTGTCGTGATCTCGACTGACTCCCTCAATCAGGTGTTCAAGCGCCTGTTCGGAGAATTTGATTTTTCTCTTTCTCCCACTGGAACTGGCCCCTGCTGCTTCCTGTGACATTGCTGCAGTGGGTGTAACCTGATTCAGTTCTGGAGGTGGTTTAGAGTGGACCTCTGGGCTGTGCTGCTTCCAAATCAGCCTCAGTATTCAGAATGAGGGAGGGAACTGCCTGCTTCCTGGTTGTGATGTCATCACTGTGCTCGAAATGCGACTTCCCGTTTTTGCGATCTCGCTATTGGCGAGATCGCAATTTGTGATTTCGCTAATAGCGAGATCGCAATTTCAACACGGAAATCGTCCGATTTAGCGATTGTTCTGCGATTTTTGGAATTTCGCAATCGGCTTTTGCGGCCGAATGCGAATCGCTATTTTTTTCGCAGATTTTCATGAATCCCATTATGCGAATTCTAAATTGCGATTTGGTATTTCTCGCAATTTAGAATTCTCAGAAAATGGGTTTCATGAATCTAGGGGTATATTCTTGTGTTCCTCTTGATCTTTAATTTTCTTTTCTTTTTTGCCCAGCCAGCCAACACGTGTTTTGTCGTCCTGTTACATCCGTAATTCTTGCCGAGTAATGTATTCGGAAGCCGTACTCGGCAAGTCTAATGGTTGTAACAGGACGATTAGTGGCATCCTTTTCGAAGGTAATAGTAACTCGGATCTTAAAATATTGGATTATGTAATTGAATTGGGACCGGATATATTTGTCAAGATACACATATAAGGGATCGTATGTTAGGTGAATAAAAGATGCTGAGGGTTACACGGAATTCTTATGTACATTAAATGAACCATTTGTGAAATATTATGATGGGATGGAAGTAGAGAGTGTCAATAAAAGATAAAGAAAAAGAAAAAGGCACAAAATCAGAGAAGAAAATCTTCCTGAAGGATTCACATTGGAAATCAATAGGGATTTTCTTAGAAGCCCTCACTCACCACCCTGGGTGGTGACATGCTTCATCATCGGGCCCACCAGGAGAAGCCGAGTGCCTCCCTGGTGTGCTACAACGCCAGATTACTGCGGAGCTGGATTTTTGTGTGACAGTGATGTGAAAAATTACGTGATCTTAAAATTTTCAAAAGACTGTACCATAAGGTAATTTTTTTATTTCCTATTGATTTCCAAGGCGAATCCTTCAGGAAGATTTTCTTCTCTGATTTTGTGCCTTTTTCTTTTTCTTTGTCTTTTTATGACACTCTCTTGTTGTTTGATTGAGATTGCCCGGAGGACTGAGAGTGCTCCTTTCCCTCTCTCTCATATTGTTACTACGGGATGCAAGTAGAACCATCTTGGAGATACAAACAAGAGATTTTCCAGTATTACAGCCCTGATTAAGTCGTAGGGACCGCTCTAAATGACGAAACACGTGTTGACTGACTGGGCAAAAAAGAAAAGAAATTTAAAGATCAAGAGGAACATAATAATTATGTGTCATATAATTTGACTTATGTAACTGGATTGATTGTGTGCTCAGGGAGTTTGTTAATCATAGGAGGGTCACAGATTGTATAATTATAATTCATTAGGCTGGTCATTTTGCACCCCCAGCAAATGAACAATTTACGATGTGACCTGTTAGTACATAGGCCACATCAAAAAGTGAATTGTTTTTCGCAAAACCAACCAGTGTGCAAATTGCACACCCCTAGTTTGAGAATGGGAATATCACATCAGGGACTTCATTGTCTGAATTCATTAATATCCTTGTCTGTGGTAGTGTTGTCTGGTAATAAGTGCATTAAGGCTGTGCATATTTTCTCCCCTGGCTAAATTGTCTCCACTTGACAGCAGTCCATGTTTGAAATACAGAATCTTTGAAAGATGCTTTCTAAGTACATGTTTTGTTTGTGTTGTTTTAGACTTTAGCATTGGAGATGGAGGAAAAGAAATTGGTCAAAACATGTGTCACAGCAGAAGGGCAGACTGAGCTCAAGACAGAGGAGACTGCACCTGTGCTTCAGGACCTGGGGCGACAGGACCTGCTTGAACCCATTGATGGTGGAGAGATCACACCTGACACACAAGGACAAGACCCAGAACTACATTCAGAACCTGGAGATCTCACAGCAACACCAGAGCCCAGTACTTTGCAGGAACAAACAATGGAGCCTGATATATCGGGGGGACAACTTTTGCAACAAACTGCACAACCTGAGGACATTGTGGCGGCATTGTCTGAGCCTGCGGAGTTGTCTGAGTCTGAGGACCAACCATCCATAGAATCAGGGCAAGACAACAGCAGAGAAGGGTCGGGGAGCCAACTTTTGCAACAAACTGCACAACCTGAGGACATTGTGGCGGAGTTGTCTGAGCCTGCGGAGTTGTCGGAGTCTGAGGACCAACCATCCATAGAATCGGGGCAAGACAACAGCAGAGAAGGGTCGGTGCTTGAAGTAACTGAGGAAACAAGTGCAGAAGAGAGCACAGAAAGAGAGGTCACATCACAAGCTTCAGTAAGTCAATCCCTCCCTATGCAAGAATGTTGAGCAGATATGTGTTAATGTGTGTGATGCATGTGGCGCCCAATGTTGGGTCGCCAGGCAGTGTTTTATTCTAGAACTTGGTGGTATCAAGAACTGATAAACAAGTCAGACTTGGAGCACACCAGTTATTGTGCACAATTTCACCACACAATTTATAGTTAGCCAAAGGTTAAATGTGCTCATGTCCCGGGGTGTGGGCGCAATGATCATCAATGATTTTAGTGTGAATGAATGCACCCTAATTGTTCAGCCTTACTTCCACTGTCCTCTTCCCCATCCATCCAATCCCAGCAACATTCCTCACTCACACATTTTCACTAAATTTCGTTTTCCCTTCCCATTCACCAGCACTCACCACTCTCAGTAAACCACTCCCTCTACATTATTCACCCCTGAGATACCCATTTGCCACAACCTGTCCTGCTTAGTTACTCACTCATAATAACTTGCCCCAAGGGGGTCACTCACAACTGCTTTCCTCTCCTGACCAAAAAACTCCTGTCATGCCTGTCTACCAAACATCATCCTTCTCAAACACTCTCTATCTCCACCATTCATCCTCTCCATTCACCTGCTTAACATCTGCTGTCCTCTTCAGGTGCCCGTTCTTAATGTCAATCGTTATCATCACTCACCATGCCTCGGTATCACTGATCCATTCTGAACATACAATACGTCTCCACATACCGCCACTCACTTTGCTAACTCATTCAATGTCACCAACTCTTATCCTGTTCACTCATCCACTTCTACCTTCACTCATCCTCCTCACTCACTTTCAACAACATATTCTCCTCACTCTATAACACTCACCCTCTTCACTTATTCACTTTGACCACCTCTTACCCTCTTCACTCACCCACTTTTACCATCACTCATCCTCCATCATACCCTCATGAACCTTCTCACTCGCCACTCTTACCATCACTGGCTCTCCCCAGTGAGCCGTGACCGACCATTAGACATCCTTGTACTCCTCTACATTCACAATTTCTCATCTTTTGCAATCACGCACTCCAGCCAGTCAAACTCATTTCAAATCCACACTCATTCGCTCTTAGCCATCACTAATTCACCTCCTTCACCCACTCCCTGTGCTTCGTTCTCTCAAATTACCTACACTCATCACTACTCGCCCTTAACGCTCTCCTCCACTTATCATCATGCATTCTCCCCAAGAACCGACTCACTATAACTATTCTTCCTCACTCAACATGAACCCTGTTGGAACTAGTATGACGGACACTCATTCACATTTGATATGTCCTTGTCTCCAGGTAGGTTCACAAGAAGAAATATGTATAACACCAGAGCTGCCTCCTAATTCCTTTATCACCTCCAATGGAAACATCTACTCCTTGCTTCTGCCCGAGGAGATGGCTCAGAGGAAAGGGAAGACTGGATGGTTCATCAGTGCAGAGCAGACCGAGTCAAAGAAGGCCTTCATAACTGAAGTAGAAACTGAAGACAACCCACCCGTCTACCTGGAGCACATTCTTATTCCAGAGAACATCTTGAAAGCGCTCAAAGAACGGTATGTTTTTGTGTGCTTGTATGTGCATGTGCTTAGTGGTAGTGGGAGAGTTTGTTTGTGGCATGTGTTCAGTTGTCAGGCAAATTAACATTCCGTGAAACACTAGCTGAGCTGTTTGAGTTGCCATCATTTCGAAGTCCTGATATTTGACTTAAATACTACTTAATCCAGAGGTCCAGCTCACCCGCAAACCTTGTGTGAACTGTGCGGGTGTGTGTATAGCAAACGTGGTAACAATCTTCATAAACCACAACAAATCTAGTTGATCCATGGACATTTATAAGAGGAAAAATCTAGGATTCATAATACCTCTAACTCACTACCAAGGTTCTGCATCCCACCTTTGACAGGGTTTCCCTTGGCCTGTTTGTGATTGTTCGTCACAGGGTTAAAATATAAAAGCAGATGGACACTTTAATTGTAGACAAATACCAAATATAAGGTGGTCCTGGCCATCAAAAAATGGCTTCTAAGATTTGGAAGCTATTCTGATTAAGTGCCCAGAAGCCTGAGAATTCATCGTTTTCATTGGCCTTTATTTTTTAAGATTTTTTTTTTATAAGGAACATTTTCATATAACTAGATATTTCTTCATATCTAGACCAGTAGTCACCCATCACTTACACAGTAGATATTCACATTTACAGAGAAGCATTTAAAAGACATAATTTTAACAATAACATTACACAAATGTGAGACAATCAATTAACTGGTATACATAATAAGAACAAGCATTGAAAATGCAATAGGCCTCGCCTTTTATTAGGTTTAAGCCATTTGCTTTGCAAATGGTATTGTATAGCAAGGCAAATGGCTTCAACTTAATTAAAGGCGAGACCTATTACATTTTTAATGCTTCTTTTATTCTTTTTTGACTTCACATTAGAAAATACTTAGGCACAGAGACTGTCCAGGCCTCGGCTGCAGGTATCTCTTGGCTATGAAATGGCCACGTCATTGAATATTAACCAAGTTTAATATGTTTCGTGCAAACATGTGGCAGACACGTTTTATTTTCCTTTTTGTAGCAATCGCTTGCAATATGTAAACTAATAATTTACTAGTGTAAAGCTTGTGAGAGCACTGCATATGGATTTTGCCAATGCTTGTTTTGAAAGGGCGTCACAGATCAAAAAAAAAAAACTTTGAATCAAAGGTAAACCCTCAATTCCTCGCCCACCGCAAAATAGAACTGATTGAAATACACGTAATGAGAGCCTCAGTGTGTCTGTGTCCCACAGGACTGAGGCATAATGGCAGTACGGCGCTACTTACACACAAAAGTACCATGTGCAGACCAGCCTTTTTTCCAAATAATGGCATGGGGTAGATTGATGGAGAGAGAGGAAAGGGTGTTGTAAACGACATAACAGGATGCCAAATGTAGCTCGATGCAGAATACACAATGCAGATCAACAGAAAATTGCAGGCAGAGGGTAAAGAAAATAAAAAGGGTATGGAGGTCATCAGTTGGATAAGAAGCATGGTCTTAAACGGGTGTAGATGGTGACGGGCAGCACCAGAGTAAGCAGAATCAGTGTAGCTAACACCAAAGGAAGACTTTGGGGGTGGCAGAACGAGGCAGTAGATTGTAGTTCAGTAATGCAGAGAAAAAAGGAGTATGCAGCAAGACGGGATGCAGAGAAAGTTATGCGCAATATAGGTAGGGGGAGAGAAACGTCCAGTGGGTGAACAGTAATTGGAACGAGGCAGTAGATTGCACTTCAGTAATGCAGAGAAAAAAGGAGCTTGCAGCAAAATGGGACGCAGAGAAAGTTACGCGCAATGTAGGTGGGGGGAAACGTCCAGTGGGTGCACAGTAATCGGAACTACAACAGACGGATGAGTAAAGTTTCGAAGAGACTAAGGCAGAAATGCGGGCAAACAGCCGTCAGTCTAAGCAATAAAAGCTACGTTGTCAGAAGCAAGAGCGTGCAAGCTAATTAAAGTAAACAAAGATGGCGTTGGGCTGTCTACATCTGTTTGTCAGTGCGCATGCATTTTTTTGTCTGTCCATACGCTTTCACATCTAGCTTTCGAATCTGAATCGATTGTAAAAGGCACTTGCATTGCGAGAGCAGCGCATGCGCGCTGCTAACGCCAGGGGAGACCTAAAAAGGACCAGAAAAGAGGACAGAGAGAGCAGGAAGAAGTAGAGCACAAAGTGTCAGAAAGAATGACGATGAGAGCTGTTAGTTGGAATCCGCTCTAAAACGTATCTCCCTCACGAACCACACTGCTCACTAAAGCTGCTTCTTACAACATCAATTTTCATGGCTTATGACGTATCCTCCACAAGGCCCCTGTTAATCTATATTAGGAAATAAAGCCATCCAGACTAGTTTCCAGTGCCACAAGATATTTTGTCTAGCACGAGTTAAAGGCCTGCAGTCTAACAATATTGCTCATTCAACTAAGAATGATCAACCAGTGGTCAATGTTTATAAACCCCACATGATCCACTCAATCCTTTACTTCAGGTCACCTAGGAATATCAGACTTTTTGAACAACTTCAAACCATGTCTGTCAAATTCCCTTTTTTTTTTACCACATTCTGAATATAGATGTTTTATTCTTAGTCTATGCATTTTTCATTTGTCAAAATTGGCAAATTATTAAAATCCCTACAACATTTTTAAATATTTCTGTACAGATTGGTCCAGCATAAATCTTCCATGACTATCCTTCTTCCTCAGGCAAATTTATTTTTAGAATGAAGCTTCGAAGATTGGGGACTTTCATTATCTGTTTCGAAGATCAACTTGTCTTGTTTTAGCACAGATGTTACTCAAAGTATGGTTTGTAAAAAGAGCCTTTTGCCTTGTCTCGAGATCCCCTTTCTTATGGGGTCTTTCTGGGGTGTTTTCTTTTTTCACTTGTGTCAATTTTAGCTACTGATTATGTGTTTAGTTGTGTAATCAAAGCCCCTTTGTCCTTGGTTGTTTGAGGCAGTAGTAGTTCAGGTTGTTCCGACAAATGTTCACATGAAGCATTTACTCTTAACTTTAGGTTGATTTCTGAACATTTCTTTGCTAAAATGCAAAACACACTTTAACCAGGATCTAAAATATGGAAAATATTTCACGGTTTCCTGTGAAGTACAGATTTCATAGCAATAATGACAGCTTTCAACCGCTCTGCAGAGATTTAACATTGTCAAGGCTACCAGGATTAAATGCCACGGTGGACCAAACTATGTAACAACAATATCTAAATTATGCAGCAAAAAAACTGCAAGTTATGCGGCACATTCTCTGGTGGTAATATTTTTGTCCATATGAGATAAAAACATATTTTTTATAAACTCTACACATCTTGTGGGAATTGCACTTAGTCCATAATTATACAGTAAAAGCTGCAGCCCGAGAGTTGCAAACATCTACTAGCCCTCACCATTGTTTTAACAAGTTATTCATGAAAGGTAAATTAAATATAAACATTATAATTCCAATCAATGCATATGCATTGTTAAGTTGATTGATCGATTGACCTCTTATGTATGCCTATTGGAGCGCAAAAACTCTTAGCAGGTCCATCATGATCTCAGTGGAGAGGTGTGGTGCAGCGGCCATGGCAGCTGACTTCGAAGCACAGGGTTCACGGTTCGATCCCTGGCCCCGGCGGCAGCTCAGCTCAGCACCATGTGACTCTGGGCAATAGCTCACTTAATTTCCACGACGGCACCCAGCGCCTCAAGACCCGTAAGGGTGAGTAGTTCGCGCTTTACAAATACGGATTTTACATTTACATAATCACATCATACATTGGTCACTCATAGCCGATGACCTTTTAATCTCGTGTTTACAACCGACGACATCCGAATACTCCTGGACAACGGTGAAACAGTGGCCCTCATTCTTCTCGACCTCTCCGCCGCCTTCGACACTGTCTGTCACAACACCCTCGTACAACGCCTCAACAACATCGGCATACAAGGAAAAGCCTTGGACTGGATCATCTCGTTCCTAGCCGGGAGAACACAGAGAGTCCGACTCCCCCCTTTCTACTCAGAGCCCACCGAAGTCATCTGCGGCGTACCTCAAGGATCCTCACTCAGTCCCACCCTCTTCAACGTCTACATGAGTCCCCTCGCCCCCATCGCACGTCGACACAACCTCAACATCATCTCCTACGCCGACGACACCCAACTGATACTTTCCCTCACCAAAGACCCCAGCACCGCCAAGGACAACCTTCACGAAGGTATGAAAGAAGTAGCCGAATGGATGAAACAGAGCCGCTTAAAACTCAACTCAGACAAAACTGAGGTGCTCATCCTTGGATCCTCCCCCTCAGCCTGGGACGACTCTTGGTGGCCTTCCGCTCTGGGATCAGCGCCCACACCCACTGACCATGCACGTAACCTTGGCTTCATTCTAGACTCCTCACTCTCAATGTCCAGACAAGTCAACGCCGTATCGTCGTCCTGCTTCAACGTCCTTCGCATTCTCAAAAAAATCTTCCGCTGGATCCCCCTCGAAACAAGAAAGACTGTCACCCATGCACTGGTCACGAGTCGACTGGACTATGGCAACACTCTCTACGCCGGAATCACAACAAAATTGCAGAAAAAGCTCCAGCGCATCCAAAACGCATCAGCGAGACTCATATTAGACATCCCACGCCGAGAGCACATCACAGGTCACTTAAAAAACCTCCACTGGCTTCCCGTCCACAAAAGAATTACTTTTCGCCTTCTTACCCACGCACACAAGGCCCTTTATAATCTAGGACCAGAATGCCTCAACTCCCGACTGTCCTTCTACTATCCCACCCGCCATCTAAGATCATCCATTCAAGCCCTCGCCGCAGTCCCGCGCATCCGAAAAACCACCATGGGTGGCAGATCCTTCTCCTTCCTGGCTGCCAAGACCTGGAACTCACTCCCCACCCACCTCTGCCTTACTCAGAATCACATCTCCTTCAGAAAAGAACTGAAAACTTGGCTATTCGATAAACAATAAACCCCTCCCTCTAGCGCCTTGAGACCCTCTGGGTGAGTAGTGCGCTTTATAAATGCCTGAACTTGAACTTGAACAGTGTCCACAGAAGGAATCTCAAAGGAAGAGAAATACATGAACTAGAGAACAGAGTGTGCTCAGTAGGGATCAGAGTGCCTAGTCTGCAATGCCCCTCAGGCTGTGAAAATGCACTTCAAGCCTTTCTTTATTTTGATTTCATTTAAAAAGCACTCTACAGGCCTACCTAGGCCTCGCAGAGTGCCTTATGGTTTCCTGGTGATGACTGAAGACCATGCTCGCAGTCTTTCTTGCCAGCAGCATGTCTTATTGATTAGAGGTAGGACTTCAGGGTACATCTTTTTACCCACACTGCCACCATCCTGATCTTGTTTTTTGGCTCCTTATGTGTAGGATCCGCCTGGGGTTCTTCGAGCACCTGGAGAACTGGTTTGACCAAGCCTTGGCCAACGCGGAGAGTGTGGTGTCAGCCAAGATGGAGGAGCTGAAGTCGGAGCTTGAGCTGCGCTTGCACCTCCACCAACCAAGGAGTCAGCGCATCGAGAAGGATATCCACAACGTCAGAGCAGGTAAGTGGAAGGTGCAGTGGTAGGCATAGGCATGACAGTCGGAGGAGGCACAGCATAGAGGAGGGACAGGGTAAAGAGGAAGTCTGGAACAGGGGCCGAAGACTTGCTTAATTATGGGAGCAACGGTGAGACAATGGATGTAAGTCTGTCCAGCTGCAAAGCAAAGCCACACACCCTCTATGGTGGCATTAGCAAAGCCTCCATTTATCGTCTCCAAATGGTACAGAATGCCGCGGCCAGATTGGTCTTAACTCTCCCTAGGCGAGCTTCTGTAACTATGGCCAGAAAGGACCTCCACTGGCTTCCGATTCCTGCTAGGATTTCTTTCAAACTTCTCTGCCTAGCTCATGGTGCTTTTTATGGCTCAGGATCAGAAGGTATTAGGGCCTTCTTTGTGTGTATTCTCTCAGTAGAACCCTCCGGTCATCTTCAAAGAACATGCTTGTGGTTCCTAAGTTTACGAAGGTAAAGTGGGGAGGTAGAGCTTTCTCTGTCTTGGCTCCTAGACTTTGGAACTCTCTCCCCCTGAAGCTCACTAGTCAATCCTCCCTGGCGGTCTTCAGGAAATGTGCAAATGATTTGTTGTGGGTCCCGCACTCCTAGGTAGTTATTTTAAGAGGTTTGTTAGATATGTGTAATACTGTCGTTGGTGCAATGGATGGTGATCTTGCTGGGCTTCCAAGATCGTGATATAACGTTATTAGATTATGTATCCTGTGAACACAAGATGCATTCCGTCCATGCACTCCTTTTCAAACTTTCATAAATTTTCATGCAAACTTTGTCATATAGAATAGTTCATTTATTTTTCATTTTGTTAGAGATATGTCATTATATTCATGACTGTTCAACATATTCCATGTCTCAAAAACATTTTTTTCACATTATTGTAGTTGCCCAATGCATTTCAAGCGAAAACGCCCTTCCTCAGGGGACTTCATAAACTCTAAAGAACAATAATCATAAGTCACAATCAGTATTCAAAAAAGAAAGTGGTCCCTAAATAGAAACACATTCTTGTAACAACACAGTACAATAGTGATATCCCACACACTATAGTGAAGCTAATGAAGTTTGTAAAAAACATTTATAGTGCGTTTTATAGAAATGTGCTCAAAAAAAATACTGAAGACCCAATGACTGGGTACTGACCTTAATGCATGGAATTATTCATTCGAAATATTTAGCTGCAATGAGGAAAATAAGATCTTAGTGTCAGTGTGTAATGTGACACGAATATCTCGTGTCCGTATTAAAAGATGTATCCATAGCGTCTTACCGGGGTATTGGGAACGTGGAGTCTCCCTCGCTAATCTCGGCGTGCAGCGCTCTGTACGGGAGCGCTCTATGGTTTATGTGACGAGCATTAGGTGTTGCCAAGGTTACCATGCGTCAGCGAGTGACGTGCTGCGTTCTCTATGGAGGTGGACGGCGCTGTGAAAACAGCATGTGTTTGCGGGGGTAAACAAGGAAAAAGGACTGTGTAGCTAAGGTAAACAAGGAAAAGCTACACATGTTTTTTACAAACTTCATTAGCTTCACTATAGTGTGTGGGATATCACTATTGTACTGTGTTGTTACAAGAATGTGTTTCTATTTAGGGACCACTTTCTTTTTTGAATACTGATTGTGACTTATGATTATTGTTCTTTAGAGTTTATGAAGTCCCCTGAGGAAGGGCGTTTTCGCTTGAAATGCATTGGGCAACTACAATAATGTGAAAAAAATGTTTTTGAGACATGGAATATGTTGAACAGTCATGAATATAATGACATATCTCTAACAAAATGAAAAATAAATGAACTATTCTATATGACAAAGTTTGCATGAAAATTTATGAAAGTTTGAAAAGGAGTGCATGGACGGAATGCATCTTGTGTTCACAGGATACATAATCTAATAACGGTCTTCAGGAAATACCTGAAGACCTGGCTTTTCTCCCAGGCATATTAGGAGCAGCGCTGTTAGTGGCTTCCTGGATCATTTATCTGGTACTGTGGACTTTTGTTTGTTCGTTGGCGCCTTGATGCCCCTTGGGGCTAAGTTTTGCGCTGTATAAAAATGTTTTTCATTCACAGCTGCACATGAAGGGGCATTGTGCAGTGTACTGAAACACTTTACTGTAAGAAGAGGCACTTTGCAGCGGTAGGAGGCACTTTGCAGTGGAAGGCACTGTACAATGCGAAGAGTCCCTGTGTAGTGGCAGGAGGTACTGTGTGGCGGGAGAAGGCATTGTACAGTAAGTAGTCGCAGAGGACTGAGGCACTGAGCAGAGCAATGCAGTTCACAGAGTAGTAAATTCCTGGCACTAGTCTATGGACCACTGAAATGGCTGGAGTTCTTTGTATGTCTAAGTTGCACACAAAATTAACGGTGTTTCTTGAGAACTTTAGTCCGTAACGTTGGGAAGTTAAGGCAGATTACTATTCTCACAACCATCTAAGGCTCTTCCTGAGATACTCGAGCTAGAAATCTCATTATATATGATCAGAGTATTCTCCTGTAAAGTAAAACAGCACTAACAGCACACAGCATGTGGCCACTTTGGCTTACTTCTACCCATGCCTCAAACTTCACTCCCTTATGTAGAGCCTTGACGCCCTTAGACTGAGTTTAGTGCTTTATAAATTCAATATTCATTCATTCATTCATTCACATGCACACGCATGCCCACATCCCGCTTCATGACTCTGTTATGCATGTCCTCTCAGCCTACAATGGCGTAGAATGAATACCATTGGCTGAATACGTTTCATCATTCCTCAGGCACAGTAATGTGTGCTCCTACTAAGTCTGCAGCCTAACCTATTCAAAGCCATACTCTAGTCTACCCTGAGATGTGGTGTCACATTGGTGTGTAGTGATTAGTATTTAGTTATGTGCAGCAGGGAAGAAGGTTTGTTTCTTAGCACATTCAGCTTGTAGACCTGTTAAAGTAGGAGGTGGGACACCTGGAATGGCTTTTTACAAGGGGTTCTACATGACGCAGTCTGTTAGGCCATCATAGTGTTGTTGGTTAAGCTGGTCAGAGCAATTTAATCTCCAGTGATGTCCGCTACTACAGATTAACAATTTATCTTCTCTTGTCCTCAGCGGAATTGCTGCTACACAGCGATCGTGTCGAGCGCCACTGTGCTGGAGTGGTCGACGCTCTGGTCAAAATGAAAAACTTGTCTATCCAGCTCAGAGATGAAATGAAGAAGAAGACCAAGGAATTCAGCAAAAGAGTCGCTGACATGGAACCCTTGTTCCTGAACGCCAACAAGTCTGAGAAGTAAGGTTCTTGCCATGTTAATGCTAGTTCCATACCTGCATGCCCAGAGTATCCTCATCTTGAATCGGTGAATCCAGTGGTCTCTGCGGTCTGATGAGGATAGAGTAGGAATTGATCACTGCGGCGACTGCCCTCAGTGCCTGGAGCTCTTGTGGAGAGGTAGGGTCAGGCAGTGCGCGAGGTTGAGGAGGGCACAGGCATAGCACATGGTGAGGAAAACTTCATAAAATGGCTGTCATGGCATTCGTCTTCCAATCCCAGTGGCCAGTTGCTTATTTTATTGACTGTCAGAAAGCGTCTGCTCTTATAGTTGTGATGACCACCTGCAAAAGTCGCTACTAGCCTGGAAAGCTGCGATTGTCGAATGTCACATTTTGATGCCATCGTCCCTGCGTGCAGTGTGGCCATCCCTGCTGGTATGGTGGGCACGTAAGAGGCTGCTTTAGGAATTGTGGCCATTGATCCCTGATAGCCGCCGCAATCGCATTTTGAACAAGTAGTGCACAGTTGTGACTGTGGCTTCTTTTATTGACTGCTGCTGTTATTCACTACTACCTTCATTCACTGCTGCTTGTATCCACTGCTGCTTGTATCCACTGCTGCTTGTATCCACTGCTGCTTGTATCCACTGCTGCTTGTATCCACTGCTGCTTGTATCCATTGCTGCTTGTATCCAGATATGCTTTTGTCCACTGCTACTTGTATCCATTGTTGGTTGTATCCATTGTTGCTTTTATCCGCTGCTGCTGTTAAACATTGCTGCTTGCATGTACTGATGCTGTGATCCAGACACACGTTTGTCCACTGCTGCTTGTATCCACGGCTGCTTTTATTTACTGCTGGTTATTTCCTTTGCTGTTTTTGTCCACTGCTGCTTGATTCCACTGCTGCGGTTTCCCACTGTCGCTTTTATCCACTGCTGCGGTTTCCCACTGCTGCTTGTATCCACGGCTGCTTTTATTTACTGCTGGTTATTTCCTTTGCTGTTTTTGTCCACTGCTGCTTGTATCCACTGCTGCTTGTATCCACTGCTGCTTGTATCCACAGCTGCTTGTATCCATTGTTGCTTGTATCCATTGTTGCTGGTATGCACAGCTGCTGTTATCCACTGGGTCTTATATCCACATCTGCTTTCTTTAACATTGGCCTTCCTATTACATGCACATGGGCAGCGATGGACTTTCCACATGTGGCTGTAATATTTTGCAAATACGGGTCCAGTTAGCAATCTGGACCCCACGTTTTGCATACTTCAAGAGCTTCTTGACAGCTAGTCACTACTCATCCATCCTTTATTGCAAGACAATAATTCTGCAATAAGTTGAAGCAGGCTTCTGCTCCCATTGTGTGGAAGTTCATGCTTTAGGGTTCTCGGCCCAGATGTACAATGGTTTTTAGTGTGCGCAAACGGGTTTTAGACCCGTTTGCGGACGCTTCAAACCTTGGGCCCATGTACAAAACCTATTTTGCGACTCGCTAATCAATTAGCGACTCGCAAAATAGGTTTTGGGACTCGCTATTAAGAAGGGGCGTTTCCTTCCTAATAGTGACTCATGAGCCATGTATGAATGTTTTACGACCGCAATTGCCGTTGCAAAACACTTGCCAGGGACCACTGCCTGCCCACAAAAAATGAAACGTAAATGTTTCATTTTAATTTTTTTTAGTATGCATCCCCTTTTCCTTAAAGGAAAAGGGGATGCATTTAAAAAAAATGCTTTATTTAAAAGCAGTCCCAAACATGGTGGTCTCCTGAGCCCAGCAGTCCACCATCCCTGGGAGTGCCAGCCATTCTCAATGGGGTTGCAAAATGCGAGTGCCTCATTAATATTAATGAGCCTCGCATTTTGCGACCCCATTGGGAATCGCAATCAGTGTCTCTGACACGGTTGTACATAGTAAATTGCGACTCGCAATCGAGCGCAAATTGCGACTCGCAATTTACTGTGGTCATACATCTGGCCCTTGATGTGCAAAGTGATTCAACGGTCACAATCCTGAGGTTTGGGAAACCTGAGGATTTGTAACAACTAAAACACCTTTTTAAAGGCATTAGACCCATTTAACAATTCCAAAAAGGTTTTCCAAATCATTAAATGGGTTTAGTAAACATCAACAATTTGCTATTTTGAATTGATTTTTTAAAGCATTTTTTCCAAATAGAGATGTTTTAAGGTATGTTTTAGTGTGTTGTGACCGAAATCCAGACGCAAAACATTGATATTTCACTGTCAAGGAAGTAGTAACTCATTTGCAAAGGATAGTGGTCGCCAAGTGACCCCTTCCCCTTTGTGAATGCTGACAAATTATATTTGAAGACTAGGCAGTGGTTCCAGGAACCACTGCTTAATCTCATTAAAAGTGTGTAAACATTTTCATTTTCTTTTTTTTTAAATACATTCCATCTTCTTTTTAGGAAAATGGGATGCATTTTAAATAAAAGATTGCTTTATTTTAAACTGATCACAAACCCCAACAGACCACCATGCCTATGACTGTAGTCAATCTCAGTGGGTTGCAATTTGCGACTTCCCTCATTAATATTTATGATGTGGGTCGAATTACAACCCGATCCGATTCTGTATGATGTAAACCGATCTATTAATACACAGGTTGGTTCTCAAAATAGGAAAGCATTTGGTAAAAGTTGGTGCGCAAACTGCGACCCCATTACCTAATGCATTCTTCATACATGAGGCCACTGAAATCGACAGTTCGTTCATTTGGTGCCAAACTATGACACAGTGACTGCAAAGGGGCATTGCCGGGGTACAGGATTGAGCAGCAAAGGATGGGGAATAATAGTCTGATCTTGGCATGTGTTTACACGTAACTAAAATACTGCTCGGGTCTGAAACACTCTGTGGATTTCTGCACTATTTTAATTTGGAAATTCTAGACTTAAAATCTGGGTTCCTGAGTTTGTTGCGCGCATGCACAGCTGATCAGGATCCACCGTTGAGGTTCTGTAAAGTGCACCAAATAATGTTCGACTTCTCCATCCTGACTGTCATGACCTGTCCCTTAACTCAGCTTTAATGCCCCAGAATTCCCATTAAATGTTCATTTCTGATGGATACTCTGAACCACAGATTCTCACCTTGTGAATACTCCCGAGTCGTCAGATTAGATCCAGAAAGATTTCAGCAGTACCTATTCCTGCCTGCAGGTGGTGTCGTGTGGCTCCACACCAATATAGTTCTGCTCTGGAAGGGACATTCAGTATATATAAGTGCCACCTATACTTGACGATGTCAGTTCCATTCTTTCTGTGCCTTCAGACACTAATCCGGAGAAACTCCTTGGTCTCTGATGAGATTTTTTTTTTCCCCCAAATTTAGACTTAAAAACCAGTGTGCAAGGAAAGTGTGAACCCCTAAAAAAAACAGGCTTTAAACTGTGCAGGGACCGTCGCAAAACAAATGTCTGTGACAGATCCACACAAAGTCTGTTTGTGGTGCCTGGAGTTGGGAGACGACCATTACAACGCGGTCTTTACACCGCACTACCATTACGACGCGGTCATCACAACGCAAGTCGTAACAACGACTTGCGCTGGATGGCGCTATATAGTAAGGAATAGTATGATTTACTATTCCAACACCTTCCCTACTGTTACGTGGGCTGGAGTTGGAATAGTAAATCATACTATTCCTAAGTCCAGCGCCTACAGCGCAGGTTGTTGTAACGACTTGCGTTGTGATAACTGCGTTGTAATGGTAGTGCGGTGCAAACACCGCGTCGTAATGACATACATCCCCTGGAGTTGGACCACAACTTCAAGGCCTGTGGCGACTGCCCATATAAACCCAAAGGCACTATGGCAACTCACAGCCCAACTCTGTTGTTCAACACATGAAGACTCCACGCGGTGAGTGGTCGAAGTCAAAAGGAAGGTTCCATTTCCACTCCCACAACCATTCCTGTGGGAGGTCTTTCTCGCGGTGGAAGTCTTCAGGAAAATTGAAGAAGAAGCATAAGTAACCCATGTTTGAAATTACCCCTTCCCACCACCCTTGAACTCCAAGGAGGAAAGTGAAAAATTATGTTTTAACTTAGGTTTTGCAACCTGGCCAGGCTCCCACTGAGCCTACCCTTCAATGAGGCATTTACTGGCATCCTTTGGGGTAGTTTGGAGAAGCCCTGTTCATGGCCACCCCTCAATAGACAGATTGCCCGCCTTCATCTCTCCGCGCCTGACAACCCTGCTGCCTTCCTAACCCAGCATCCCACTCTGGAAACCCTGGTGGTTCAGGCGTCAACCAGCTGGGTCAATCCAAATGCTTTTCCTACCAGTCCTCATGACCATGAGTCTAAGCGAATTGAGACTTTTGGCAAAAGCATTTTCTTCTCCACAAGCTGTGCTCTACAATTGGTCAAGGCCAGCTGCCTCCTTAGCTGTTATTCCCATGCCCTTTGGGATATGGGGGCTCTGGTTTTACCGGCTGTTCCAAATTTGCTTTGGGCATCTCTCACGCAGGCTCTTCAGGATGCTTGCGATGCCATACAACTCGTCATACGTTCAGGACTGGACACAACTGATTGCATAGACGTGCCATGGCACCAGAGTGACCCTCCACCACAATGCCTGGATGAGGTGCACAGGTTTCTCTGGTGGTCACATTCAGGCAACATTAATGGACATGCCTTTTGATGGATCTCACTTTTTTGGAAATAAAGTGGACTCAGCCCTGAAGCATTTTAAAGAGAGCAGAGCCACAGTACGTTTCGTGGGTCTGTCTTCTGCCAAGAGGTAGTTCTATCACTAATTTCAGGCTCTTTGTGGTTACAGGAGAGGTTCCCGCTCTGTCAACTCTTGACCCGAGCTTCAGCTCACCACACATTTTAGCCAGTTCATGGCTGAGGCCATGGTTCCCAGAGATTCCAAGGTCAGCAGGGACAATTGAAAGCTCAGTCCCTGACCCCTCTAGCAACCACAGCTGATAAACCGCTTGAATGTATCTGTGCAGCACACAGCCACCCTGTTGGAGGCAGGATCCAATGTGCCCTCCAGGGTTGGGACCATGGACAAGTGGGTCCTACACATTGTCCATCGGGTCTATACCCTTCCCTTTCTTTCTACCTGCAGTACCTTTCAATGCCTTCATGGTGGCTGTCTTATGACAGCAAGTGTAGGCCTATATCGCCATAGGGGCCATAGAGAGGGTTCTGGCCTAAGAAGCAGAAACTAGGTGTTACACCTGCTGCTTTCTTTGTCTTGGAGAAAGATGGAGGTATTTATCCAGTTTTAGATCTCTTCCCTCTCAATGCCTTCTTGTGGAGGACAAAGTCAAGATGCTACCATTAGCCTAACTTCTGACTGACCTTGCCTTGGAGACTGGATGGTGGAATTGGACCTACAGGAGGCTTCTTTTCACATATTCATCCCGCAGGCCTACAGTCGCTACCTGGATTTCACAGTGGGTCAAGGGCATTTTCAGTTTGCAGTGCCCCCCTTTGAACACAACAGCGACCTTTGTGTGTTCTCGAAAGTGATGGCAGTGGTAGCAGCACATCTACAGAGGTCAGGGTTACCAGTTTTTCCATATCTTGATGACTCTCTACTGAAAGCGGGCTTGGCCTCGGGGGAAACGGGCACTACAACGTGGCTGTTTCCACGCATTACCATAACCACGCATGCATTACAACGCATGTATGGTTACCACGAACAGGCTTACCACGGAGGGTTTTCCCCCCCAAAAAAACTCACCTGTTTCCCGTTGCGATGTTGAAAAATTAATTAAAAAAGAACATTCATGAAAGTAAACTGCATCTAAATGCAGCACGTGCCATCTAGTGGTGAAAATAGATTATTGAATTACAGCTGAATCCAAGCGCAGAATTGGGGCAGGAGGTCGGAGCCTTTACCATGAATATGCCAATATCATGCACGGTTTTACAACGCAAATCGTTGTATAGGTATGCATGGCAAAGGCAATTTTCGTGGTAAAGATTATGCGCGGCAATGGCATTCGCGTTGTAACGCATGCGTAATAGCGTCATACAACCGACCCCGTCAGCTGTGATGTTAAAATTTAGGTCTACATGTTTCAACCATTTTGCGATTGTGGGTTTTCGTCAGGACCAGTGTGGGTGACCTGGGTGGTACACACACGCTAACAGTGGTACGCCCCGTGGAGAGGGACGGGGTGTACCGAACAGGAACCAAGTAGGTTTCCAGTCCGATGAGCAGAAGCCACAAGTGACGTGAGCACAGCTCTTGGAATCCGGACGCCCATGTAGCGGCTTACACCGCTCTCTCAGTTTTTCTTCCAGATTGGGGAGAAGACTATATTTTGCAACGGTCCACAAGTTTGTGGTTCCAAACAATTTTCACGTGATCGTGGGCAGGGCGCACCTTAGCGTGTGCGTACCACCCAGGTCACCCACACTGGTCCTGACGAAAACCCACAATCGCAAAATGGTTGAAACATGTAGACCTAAATTTTAAAATCACATAGCACACGCCGCTATTTTTAAACACTACACGTCTTAGACACCGGAGTCTACCTAATTAGACATAGGTGTCACATCTTTTTTATGGGGGTTCAATCACTCAGGAATAAAGTCTTGTAGTGAGTAGTATTGGCCCCTTTTTAAACCACTTTTCACCTTTAGAACTATTGCACATATAAAAAAGAAAATAAACCCGCTCCACTGTAGTCAGGTGTCGAAGCACACCCTGTTGGCACTCGGCCTTCGGGGTGGGACCCCGATGATGAAGCATGTCACCAACCAGGTTGGTGAGTGAGGGGTCTTCTAAAAGGACATGCTTTGTCCTGCAAAAAGGTTGGGCACACTGTGCTTCACTGAGCCTTAAGCTCTAGGTACAGAGCCTTTCTCTGTTACTCCTCCAGGGGGTACTCCTCCATTTGTTGTTGAACACTTGACTCCATCCCAGACGCTCCTTTCTTCTGAGCTATTCTGTATACAATACGGTTTTGTGCCAACTTGTTTGAGTTGAGAGCGATTTGCTTGACGTTTAAGGCTTTCTTGTCAACCATCAAAGGAAAGCTGGTGCAGGTGCTCGCAGACAACACCACCGCCACATGGTACTGCAAAAAGCAAGGTGGGTTGAGGTCTTGGACAATGTGCAAGGAGGCCTTGCACCTCTGAACGGGGCTAGGCTGCCGAGGGATTTCCCTGGTGGTGAACCACCTAATGGGATCTTTGAATGACACGGTGGACAACCTCAACCACAGGCCTCTCGCAGATATCAAATGGGATACATCTAGAGGTGGCACAGCGGCAAAGGGTTTGATCATCTCCACTGCTGAGAATGCGCAGTCTTAGCATTTCTGCAAACAGGGCAGTCCAAAGCAACTCTTGCTTGAAGACACATTCCATCTACAGCGGAGCTCGGGACTCCAGTATGCCTTCCTGCTACTGCGTTTCCTGGCCTGAATTCTGAAGAAGATTAGGAATGACCAGGCTCAAATCATTCGAGTGGCACCCTATTGGACCAGCTACCCAGAAATCTGGAGCATGAGTGCCTGTCCTCTAAACAAGCTGATACTTCGGGAGGATCGTCTGTTGCAGCAGCAGAGCAGGGTGTTGCACCCGGGCCTGCACACTTTGCATCTCCATGCTCCATGATCAATTGAGGTCTTTCCACCTGCACCCTGATGTGGTTGATGTCATCCTGGTGGCGAGACATCGCTCCACTAAATCTGGGTACACACAAAGTTGAGACAAATTTGTGGATTGATGTGTCATCCGACAAATTGACCTTTTACAGTCAGAGTTCTGCAGAGGTTTACTATTTGTTTTATCCACTGCCCAGTTAGAAGTTTCTGTTCAGGGCAATCTATCGGCCCTTTCAGCCTTCTTACTGTTGCCGGATCAGCGTTTGTTATTTAAGCCACCAAATGTGTTGATGTTTTTGATAGGTTTCTGACACTTGTTTCCACCAAAGTGGCCCACGTTCTTGCTGTTATGCTATGGTAATTGGCATTTGTTAAGCGCATTATCACCTACAGGTCTCTAAGCGCTGCCAGAGAGATCTTACCTAACCAAGAGAGTGGGTTATATCCACGCTTCTGCGAACAGGACAGTTTTTAGTTTTTTCCTGAAAGGAAGGAGATCGTGTTCCTTCCGCAGACTCTCTGGTAAGTTGTTCCAGGTGGACGGGATCAAGGATGAAAATGCGCTGCCGCCTTTTGTGGGCAGGTTAAACCTAGGGCAAGCCAGGAGGCTAGCATCTGTGGACCGTAGTGCCCTATTTATTTATTTATTTTATTTCTTTATTTAAAATTTATAGTGCGCAACAGCTACCCGCAGTGGGTTTCCCGGCGCAAGGGATAGACTAAAGAAGAAAAACTGACATCAATCACGGCTATGAGAAATAATTTTAGAAAAATAGTAGGGTTTTCAGTTTTTTCCGAAAACTGAGCATGTTGGTCTCAGTCTTCATGGCAATGGGCAGAGCATTCCAGAGTTTGGGGCCAAGATGGGAGAAAGATCTTCCACCCATCTTCACTAGTTTAAATCTGGGGATGATATAATCGCAGTTGGCCGATGATCTCAAAGTACGACAGGGCTTGTAGGGTTGGACCAAGCTTTGAAGATATAAAGGGGCAGAACCCTGCTTGATTTTGAAAATATAGCATAAGGCTTTAAATTTAATTCGACTCGAGATCTTAAGCCAGTGGAGATCTCGAAGAGCCTGCGCAGCCGAGGACCTCCTCGGGATATTACAGAGGAGACGGGCTGATGAATTTTGTATGACCTGTAGTTTCCTTACAGTCGCAGCATCTGCACCAAGATAAAGAACATTTCCGTAGTCCAGGCAAGATGTTACTAAAGCCTGGACTACTGTTCTTCTCGTGGCAAAGGGCAACATCCAGAGAATTTTTTGGAGCCATCTTATGGTGGTAAAACAGATGGCCGCCACCTTGGTGGCTTGTTGCCTCATGGACAGTCTGTCATCAATAAGAAAACCCAGGTTACGTACCACCTGGACTGGAAGAGGAGTAGGACCCATGGTGCTGGGCCAATGTTGAGGGCCCCAAAGATCCTTCTGCTTCCCCAAGATGATAATCTCGGTTTTGTCACCGTTAAGCTTGAGGAGATGCCTCTGCATCCACTCAGCCACAAGTGACAGACCAATTTTTAGACCAGACACGTTGCCCTCTTCAGCACTGGAGAGGGAAAAGACGATTTGCGTGTCATCGGCGTACGAAAAAATACTCAGCCCGGCTTCCTCTGCGATGGTAGCGAGAGGTTTGATGTAAATATTAAAAAGCAACGGGCCGAGAATGGACCCCTGAGGGACACCATACGCCGAAGAGCAAATCGTAGATGCAGCTTTCTGAGAAAAAACTTGGAATGTACGCTCACTTAAAAAGGAGGCAAACCAAGCAAGTGCGGGGCCAGCTATTCCAAGGGAGCGGAGAGAGTTTAGTAAGATGGAGTGGGACACGGTATCGAACGCTGCGCTCAGATCCAAAAGGATGAGAGCAGAAGTTTCACCGCGATCGATACCGTGCCGAAGTCTCTCCGTCACCCCTAGTAATGCGGTCTCAGTTGAATAGTGGGCCCGAAAACCGGACTGGGAAGGATGTAAAAAGCCCTGATTTTCAATAAACAGAGTAAGCTGCGTGTTGACATGCCTCTCCAGTATCTTTGAGAAGATAGGCAATAGAGAAATGGGTCTAAAATTGGAGAGGTTAGAAGTATCCGCACCAGCCTTCTTCAGGAGTGGGATCACCATCGCATGCTTTCAGTCTTGTGGCACACGAGACTCACTTAAGGAAGTATTTAGAAGTCTCATGAGAGGGCGCCGGCACTCAAGATCAAGCAACTTTAAAAATTTTGCAGGCACCGGATCACACGGTGAACCAGATCTCACACTGTTCAAGCAGGCAAAAAACGAGTCATCGTCAAACAGGAGCCAATTAGTTATCAATGTCATCGGGGACAAAGAAGCGGTCGTAGTCACACACCCCAGTTGAGACTGAGTTGCTGTGTTGGAAGCACTCATGGAGTTGTTAATTCGCTCAACTTTAGCTATAAAAAATTCCGCAATGGAATTACATTGGGCTTCTTCCAAAACTGGGGGGGTCGGTAAGGTGTCAGCACCTGTCAGTTTTTTGACCACTGCAAAAAGAGTGCGAGGGCAATTCTGAACTTGCGACACTATGGTTGTCGTGTAAGTCGCTCTTGCCTCTTTGCACTTAGAGTGGTATCCCTTCAATGCTTCTTTGTAAACGGTCTTCCGAGAAGCAGAATAGGTGCGCCTCCATTTCCTTTCCAAGACCTTGCAGTGAGTCCTCAGAACCTTTAAATCGGGCGAGAACCATGGGGCCGGACAACGATGGAGTTTGGATAGTCTCGGAGTAGGGGGAAGCACGATATTTACAGCATTCGTGAGCCAAGATGCAACTGCCGAGTTCAGATCTTTAAGGGGGGCGTCGTCGTTCAGGGGACGAGTATCAAGAAGATACTGATTGAACTTTGAAATATCTAGTTTAGCCCATCTATGGACTAGTTCGCCCTTACCCTGTCTATTCAAGATAGGCAATTTGATGTCAGATAGGGCGAAGTGGACTGCAAAATGATCAGTCCAGTCCAAAGGACGAGCACTCTGTGAGCAGTCAAAGGAAAGATTAGAAAGGATTGGATCCAATTGATGCCCCGCAGAGTGAGTAGGACCCGAATTGCGCAACATCAGACTCAACACCTCAAGATCGTTTAAGAAACTCTTACTAATGGCGCAAGAAGTATCATCGAGATGTAAGTTTAAATCGCCAAGAATGGTAAAGTTTGCAGCTTTGAGAAGTAGAGGGGCTATAGAGTTGGTGAGCGCAGATATCCAGGTTTGGGCATTCCCGGGAGGGCGGTATATTAAAAGGCCAGATAGAGTAAATTGAGGGTTAATAGCAAGTTTAAAAAGCGCCGCCTCACATCCAGGAAGAGGAAAAGTTTCGAGTTTGCAGACGTAGCAAGACTTGAAAATTATTGCAATACCCCCTCCTTTACCAGAATCTCGGTCCTGTCTCAGGATAACATAATTATTGGGGACAGCACATGCAATATCCGGTCCAGAGCTGCCATGTAGCCAAGTTTCCGTTAGGAACAAGGCGTCGGGTTGCTCAGTGACTAAAAAATCAAAAATGTTTGATTTATGTTTGGGTAGGGACCGGCAATTAATATTCCAGAACTGGAGAACAGAGTGTTTAACAGGAGGTACCTTAGTCCTTCTTCGACCACGCAAATGGACCGGTTTCATGGCCCTGCAGGTGGACATTTTACCAGTACGGAATTTACAGCCTCCACAGATGAAATTGTAGATCGGTAAGACGCAACATGAGCATGAATCATAGGAGGGAGGGCGTAGAGATCGCAAAAACTCACCCGTATAAGATCTTGTAGGTGCAGCCTGAAGTGCAGAAGTAGACATAACTGTAAAAACCGAGTCCTTATGCCCAGTCAGGCCCGGTCTGGCGCGGACGGGCAGGACTCTGGCACGACTCAGGCTAAGCGAGAGGCGTTCCCGCTGCGCGATCCCGCTGCGCTAGGCAGGGAGCTTTAAATAGGCGTCCCCCGTATGCTTCTGCGCACTAAAGCGCCCTAAAGCGCTTCCTAAAAGATGGCGCCCAGCAAACAGCAACAACACCAACTACCCCACTCCAAGATGTCTGCCGCGATTTGAGCCCACCCCGGGAACCGGACCCGCTCCAATAGCGGTGGTTGACAATTAGGCTGCAGGTAAGAGGGCAGAATTAAAATCAATACAAATGACTAAGGAACAAATAATCATAAGAAACAAGGTCGTTTTAAAATAGCAATTAGCAGCGTGCGCGCGAAGCGCTGAGCAGCAGTATAGATGTCAGTAGGACTGACCCTGGGGCAGCTCGCCTTAAATAGGCGTCCCCCGTATGCTTCTGCGCACTAAAGCGCCCTAAAGCTCTTCCTAAAAGATGGCGCCCAGCAAACAGCAACAACACCAACTACCCCACTCCAAGATGTCTGCCGCGATTTGAGCCCACCCCGGGAACCGGACCCGCTCCAATAGCGGTGGTTGACAATTAGGCTGCAGGTAAGAGGGCAGAATTAAAATCAATACAAATGACTAAGGAACAAATAATCATAAGAAACAAGGTCGTTTTAAAATAGCAATTAGCAGCGTGCGCGCGAAGCGCTGAGCAGCAGTATAGATGTCAGTAGGACTGACCCTGGGGCAGCTCGCCTTAAATAGGCGTCCCCCGTATGCTTCTGCGCACTAAAGCGCCCTAAAGCGCTTCCTAAAAGATGGCGCCCAGCAAACAGCAACAACACCAACTACCCCACTCCAAGATGTCTGCCGCGATTTGAGCCCACCCCGGGAACCGGACCCGCTCCAATAGCGGTGGTTGACAATTAGGCTGCAGGTAAGAGGGCAGAATTAAAATCAATACAAATGACTAAGGAACAAATAATCATAAGAAACAAGGTCGTTTTAAAATAGCAATTAGCAGCGTGCGCGCGAAGCGCTGAGCAGCAGTATAGATGTCAGTACTAGGGATGCATTTGACGAGGCGGTCCTTGATGTAAATAGGAGCTTGGCCATAAAGGGATTTATTACAGAGGCCTTTGAATTTTGCTCTATGTTTAACAGGAAGCCAATACAACTGTTTGAGAAGGGGCGATGCATGTGCATGCCTAGGGGCTTTGAAGATAAGCCTTGCGGCATCATTCAATACAACCTGGAGTCTTGACATAAGATTCTCCGGGAGACTAACGTATAGGGCATTGCCATAGTCGAGGCAAGCTAATATCAAGGCAGAGACTGCAGTTCGTAGTGTGTTAAATGTCAGGATGGGGCCAAGTTTGCGCATTTGTCTCAACAATCCCGTGCATGTACCCACCACAGCCGAGATTTGCTGGGTCATGGTGAGCTTAGCATCAATTTTAATCCCTAGACTTTTGACCACCTTAGCAGGTTCTGGAGGTATACCCAGTTCTTGCGGCCAGAAGAGTTCCTGCCAAGGGTGGGAGTCTAAGGTGACGGCTAATACTTCCGTTTTGTCTGGGTTTATTTTCAGAGAATTAGCAGACATCCAGTTCACCGTGAATTTTAATATATTTTGAAAACGTAGCTGGGCAGGGGATGTATTGTCTATCTGAATAATTATTTGGGTGTCATCAGCGTAGTTATAAATTTGACACTCCAGGTGATTTAAAGCCGTTATCAGTGGCTGGAGATAGACATTAAAGAGAAGTGGAGATAATGCCGACCCCTGAGGTACACCACATGAGAGTGATCCTGGCTCAGATACAATATCATTCAGTTGTATTCTCTGTGACCGCTTTCCAAGAAAGGAAGTCAGCCAGGCCAATGTCGTGCCCTGGACCCCCAGCTCCGAAATCCGTGACATTAGTTGGTCATGATTGAACGTACCAAATGCCGCGGAAAGGTCTAGTACAACCAGGGCACATGGTTTTTTCCTATCGGCCCTAAATCTAAGTTCATCCAGGACCGATAGCATCGCTAGCTCCGTGCTATGGTGTGCCCTGAAACCTGCCTGATTTGGTTGCAGGAGATGGTTATTGTCAATGTGGTCAGTCAGTGATTTTAGAACATGTTGCCCAAGAACTTTGGCCAAGAATGGAAGTTGCGAAATTGGCCTGACATTTTTCAGATCTTTTATGCTAGCCCCACGTTTTTTAAGAGTGGAATAACGCGTGCTTCCTTGAAATTGGAAGGCACCTGCCCTATTGCCAGGGATCGATTAAGGAGTGCGAGTACCGCATTTTTGATGCTTACAAATGCTAGCTTAAAAACTTTGGGCGGGCAGGGATCCATTGAGGACCCTCACTTCACTCTCCCAATGAGGTGCTCCAGGGAGTCGAGCGTTAAGGCAGGGAAAGCAGTAAGTGGTTCAGCGAGGGAGATGGACAGTACAGGGCGACTGACGCTGGAATCTGGGGATCACGGTTCGATCCCCGGCTCCGGCGGCAGGTTAGCCCAGCACCATGCGACTCTGGGCAATAGCTTGCTTAATCTTCCCGACGGCCCCCAGCGCCTAGAGACCCTAACGGGTGATTGTGCGCTATACAAATGTGGATTATTATTATTATTATTAGCACAGGTGATAAAGTACATGGAAACTGAGGGATGGATTGAATGTCCATCAATAGATTTTTATCTTTTTCCAGAAAAAAAGACTGAAAAATATTACAGTGTTCTAGGTGGAAGGTCGTTTTTTGTTCTTTGACTTGCCTTAAGTCTTTAAGGGTACTAAAAATCACTTTCTGTTTATTGTCAGCGGTCGTGATTCTTGCCTCGTAGAATTCTGATTTGCGTGATAAAATTGCCCTTTTATAGGTTGCAAAAGCCCTACCATAATCTTGGTGGGCGCAAGGGTCATAGGTTTTCCGCCAGGCTCTCTCACTGTGGCGAAGGGTCTGTTTCAAGGTTCTTAGGTGGTCATTGAACCAAGGGGCCCACTTGCCTTTATCCGAAGTTCTGACCCTACGTGTCGGGCTGCTTTGTCAATGGCAAGCTGTAGCCTTTCTAACAGGGTACTACTTTCATCATCGATGCTTCCCCGCTTAGGTAAAACCGGGGTCGATGTCTGTAGAGCCATAGTTAGGTCAGCGGGGCACATCTTGTTCCAGCTCCGTATCCTTTTCCAATCAAAGAGTGGATTAGTAATTTGCTTAAAAAAGGGAAATTGGCCACTGAGTAGGAAGTGATCCGACCAGGGGCATGGGCTAGTAGATATCGGGCTAGCAAAGGGACGGGTGGACCAGACCAAATCCAGGGTGTGTCCTTTGTTGTGAGTGGGCCCTTGGACTAGCTGAGTAAACTCTAAGGCAATTAATGCCTCCTCCAACTGAATAACTGAAACAGCTCCCTCTTGACCTATAAATACTTTTATCATGGGAGTTACCTCTCAAACACAGGGCATACACCAACAATGTCTACGCAAAATGTGATTTTTTTCTCATTTTATTTCATTTTTCTATAAAAAAGCATTTTTTTCCTTTATATCATATTTTTCAGATACAACAATTATAAAAAATATTATTCAAAGACACTCCAAGGGGAATTTTTTTCAACACAGTGGAGCTATAAATGTGTGTCCTTAGTTATTCAAATTCATATAAAACACAGAATCAATTAAATGTGCACAACCAGGTAAAGAGCCACACACACAACACATGCATACTTCCTAAACATCCATCCCATCACAAAAACAACCAAAAAGTATCCTAAAGCATTCACTCTGTTGTGCAGTTGGTGACCAAAGTCATTAGATTTGAAAGGAAGGAGAATGGTCGACGTGTGTCGTAATCCAGTAGGAGCACTTCCACATGTACCCAGGTTTTTGAGAAAGGTACTTACTCATAGGCCTTTTATTTTTTGCCATTGGACCTTAGGACCATTTTTTGTATAAAAATGTCTTTTCTTTTGTGGTTACTGGGTATCACACCTTGTCCTGAGGGTTATATGGTTTCACTTAATGGTGTAAGGCTGTGTGAATTTCTGCGTGTGTGTGTTGGTCCATGCTGTTGTCTCAAATGTAAATGAGAATACACTATGTATTATAGGGCATATTTGCAAATTATTCCTTTTTGTGCATATCTTTCCAGATTCGCATCCCAGGTTTAGAGATCCTATACCGCACTGTCTCTCACTGGTCCTGATGAAGGTGGTCCTGACTACTGTTTTTCCACCGAAACGCGTCGACCATTCTCCTTCCTTTCAAATCTAATGACTTTGGTCACCAACTGGACAACAGATTGAACGCTATAGGATACTTTTTGGTTGTTTTTGTGATGGGATGGATGTTTAGGAAGTATGCATGTGTTGTGTGTGTGGCTCTTTACCTGGTTGTGCACATTTAATTGATTCTGTGTTTTATATGAATTTGAATAACTAAGGACACATATTTATAGCTCCACTGTGTTGAAAAAAATTCCCCTTGGAGTTTCTTTGAATAATGTATATATTTTTATAATTGTTGTATCTGAAAAATATGATATGAAGGAAAAAAATGCTTATTTATAGAAAAATGAAATAAAATGAGAAAAAATTCACATTTTGCGTAGACATTGTTGGTGTATGCCCTGTGTTTGAGAGGTAACTCCCATGATAAAAGTTTTTATAGGTCAAGAGGGAGCTGTTTCAGTTGTCTTGGTATTTCTTCTCCCCTCTACTCCCTGACCTGAAATTAACTTCCAGAGGGGGTCCCCTTTTTGTACTATTTCCTCCAACTGCATGGCCTGGCTTTCTTTGGGAGTTAAGTCCCAATGTAAATTAAAATCTGCCAGCACCACCACACATTGGTACCGGGATCGAATGCCATTAACTAGTTCAGTAAACCTTTCGATGAACCTAGGTGGAGTACGTGGAGGGCGGTAGACTACCAGAATAACTAAGCACACTGATTGGAAGTGGAATTTGGCCCCAAGAACCTCTGCCCCTTCAATATATTCCGCACAGATGGATTCTACTTTTAGTTGACGTTTATATAGTAGCGCCACACCGCCCCCTCTGGAGCCACCTGATCGATTATGACAAAGAGCTGCATAATTGGGGGGGAGGGCTGCAACTAAATCCGGTGTTGATGAATCGTCTAACCAGGTTTCTGTAATGCCTAAGATATCAAAGGAGGCATCTTGAAGTAACGAAAAAACTTCAAGGTTGTGTTTTGATAGAGAACGTGTGTTCAGGGTGGCAATCTTGAGTTCAAGGGGGCTTTCATTTTGAGTTTGTTCCAGGGTTGGTGTTTTTTGGGAGCGGCGGTCTAGGTGAGGTCTGAGGAGTCCAAAGGACCTTAGTTTAATAGCTACAGTGTTGTTGAGATGGGTTGAACCTTTATTAAGCTGGCGTAAGTCGTCCATGGTGTACGATGGCTCATGGCCCTTGGTCCCGTCTGGGCACGGACGGGCGCAGGCGGCCTTGCCTTAGCGCGCCTTCGGCGCCCCCTCAGCACGCCCGCTGCGCACTTGTTCCAGTGTGATTATAAGCGTGACGCTGCTCCCCCACAACACTCAGCCCTGCTGTGCAGCGGCTGCCTCTCCTGATACACTAGACCGTGCCCCATCAACGGAAGTGCTCAAAGCGGAAGTGTGGCAAGGTAATGCAAGTGATCTTGTGCTTTTAAAAGGATTCAAACCAATTTTAAACGAAATTCAATAATTTTTAAAAACAGCGTTGATCCCAGCGTTTTTCCTAGCACAGCGCAGCAGCGTGCTCGTAGTACCACCTCAAGTCTCGGTGGACCTCTCTGCTTTGCACCCCTCTTGAGCTACTGCACAGTTGTCCGTTGAGACTTCCAACCTTGAAGACAGTCTTTCTCATTGCCATACTATCGGTTTGGCATGTGAGTGAACTTCAAGCTCTCCATGTAAAAAAAAAAAAAAAGAAAAATGTAAATCCAGTATTTGTAAAGTGCACAGCTACCGGAGGCATCCCGGCGCTGGGGGCCCTCAGGAAGATTAAGCGAGATATTACCCAGAGTCACATGGTGCTGGGCTAACCTGCCGCCGGGGATCGAACCGTGAGCCCCAGCGTCCGGTGTCAGTCGCCCTGGCCGCAGCACCACACCTCTTCCCTTCTTACACCACCTTCTTCTCTAATAATTTGGTTTTGAGGCACTGAGATCCCTTTCTACTACATCAGTCAGGGTATCACACTGACGGCATTCTGTACTCCACCACATCCCTCTAAGGAGGAGCAGAGACTCCATTGTGTGGACCTGAAAGAGCAATACGTTTCTATATCGATCATACCAAAGAGCACTGAGAGTACAATCAGCTCTTTGTAAGTTTTTTCCATAGCAAAGAAGGGTAAGACAATGCAAAAATAGAGCATCTCCCAATGGATTGTTCTCTGCATAAAGATCTGCTACTTACCCGCTGTCAGGAAGCCACGTGGGCTTTGGTATACGTGTTCACGAGCAATACTGCCTCGACAGTCTGGTCCATACAGAGGGGAATTTTACCTATTTGGTCCTAAAGGACTTTTTGGTTTGAGCCAGCTCACATACCCACCATTTTGAGAGGTACTGCTTTGGTATCTGTTCACAAGGTGAAGAATCTGCAGTTAGTATCCATCAAAGAACAAATTACTTACATCTGGTAACAATCGTTTCTGGTGAATACTTCATCTAACCACTGATACCTCATGGACCCTCTGCATTCCTTTTCATCTAGAATGATCCCAAAGTAGATATCTGAACGCTAGTCATACAAATTTGACGATGCGGGTGTCTGAGGGCACAGACAGCCAAGACAAGAACTGATGTCAGCACGCGCGGGTTTTGCTTATACACGGCTCTGTCCATCACTTCCAGACTAGAGCGACATTATCTTGGATCTGCACAACACCACCCACCAGCGCACAAAGGCACCATGAAAAGTTTCTGAATACTGTTGTATGCCTGGGTGGAGTATTCACAAGGCGAGGAATCTGCGGTTAGATAGAGTATCCACCAGAAAGATAGTTACCGAAGGTTAGTAACTTGGTCTTCAGGGTTCCATTTGAAGCACATTATCACCTGTGCATGCACCCGCAGTGAGCAAAGGGACATGGGGAGTTTGCATGCTTCCGAACTGCTGAAATTGTCTTAAAACCTTCACTAGCCTTTAGTATTGAGCCTTTCGCCTGCAGTCATGGAAGCTGTTCTGTTCCTCTATACACTAGAGAAGCGCTAAAGAAGGACTTCACCTTCTCGTGTGTCTCCCGGTCTAAGCCTCTTCTTGGCTCTGCATTCCCTTCAGAGGCACAGTGTGACAGAAGCGGCGGGGTCCCCATACTCAGAAGTATCTAGGCCATAGCCTGCTTATGTCATGTTGGGGGGCATTTCACTTATCGTCTCCTAAGAGTTTATCCTGTGTAACTTTCAGCCTAGGCTCTCCAGACAGGAAACATCCTTTACGACGCAACTTTTACCACACAGTGCCTTTACAACGCAGGTTTTTCAAAGCAAGTCATTACAACGAATTGCGCTGGAGGGCGCTGTAGGATAGGGAATAGTTTAATTTACTATCCAACACCTTCCCTACTATCCACGGGGACTGGAGTTGGAATAGTAAATTAAACTATTCACTATCCAGCACCCCCCAACGCAAGTCGTTGTAACGACTTGCGTTGAAAAACCTGCGTTGTAAAGGCATGCGTAGTAAAAGCATGCATTGTAACAACGTACATCCCTCCAGACTTTCTAGATAGTGCAGAGCACAGTTTTGAAAACTGAGAGCAGTGACATCCAAAAGTCAGATACATCCCTTTGACAACCTGTTAAAGATCCCATAGGAAGTGCAGTTTGAAAGGGGCACATCCATTACGACGCGGTGTTTACACCGCGCTACCATTACAACGCAGGTATGACAACGCAAGTCGTTACAACAACTTGCGCTGGATGGCGCTAGAGACTAAGGAATAGTAGGTTTACTATTCCAACACCTTCCCTACTGTTGCATAGGCTGGAGTTAGAATAGTAAATCGTACTATTCCTAAGGCCAGCACCTACAGCGCAAGTTGT
Organism: Lissotriton helveticus; assembly: GCF_964261635.1. Lineage (NCBI taxonomy): Eukaryota > Metazoa > Chordata > Amphibia > Caudata > Salamandridae > Lissotriton > Lissotriton helveticus. The sequence continues at coordinate 2,107,387,893 of NC_136065.1, forward strand.
TGTAACGACTTGCGTTGTCATACCTGCGTTGTAATGGTAGCGCGGTGTAAACACTGCGTCGTATTGACATACATCCGCGCTGACTGCTTACAGAACTGCAGCTGGAATTGTTTCACTGGTAGTGTAGTCAAAATCACGGCACTGCACTTGACCATGAGCTGGATGTAGGTGGACAGTTTTGGGGTCACAGAAAAAGGCACTTTACTTGAGGATTCTACACTGGTGGAGAATTGCATCTGCAAACATCATAAACTCTCCTTCACGCTCCTGCTCTGCTCTTCTTTCAGACTGATGATTCTGAGCAACTCCCTGTATCGTGACCGAGATAAGCATGTGGAAGGAATTAAGGTCTCCATGCGTAACTACCGCCAGACCCTGGAGGGGACGCTGGGGATGCTGCGCGACTCCAACTCGGAGTTCATTAAAAGTTTCAGGTAAGGTGGTATTATGTTTTCTGCATTTGTTCCCAGAACACAGGCTTTCTAGACCTCCTGGCACTGAGGACTTTTTCAGAAAGCCAGTTGGCCTGCAGCCACCTCACAACCCACTGAGCACTATCTGACGGAGATGCTTTTTTTGGAACAATCAATCCTGCGAGCTATCACAGCGATGATTAGTCGAGCTCAAACCCCCTTTCATTATGGAAATTTCACACAGTAGGATATCAAGGATATATTTTAAAGATTGATTTTTTTAAACCAAAATCCTATTCGCCTGTATACAATATGAATAATAATCATTATCAACACAAACAAAATAGTAGCGACAAAATTTACCAAAAGTGTAAATAGCAAATAATAGTGTGGCATAAATATTTCCAACCACACCCTCCAAAGAAAGGGCCTAATTCAAGTTTAAAAGATGGTTCACTGCCGGAATACCTAGTCTGCACCATGTTACCAATGTTCGGTGCAATAGCAGGCTGGTAAGCCCATCGAGCCAAGGCTAAATGGGCCTCCGAGTAGCCTTCGATGAAGTAGGCAATATACAGGTAGATGCATCAAGCATTTTTGCGAGCGCAAACGGTGCGAATCGCAAAATTCGGCCGTTTGCGCCCGCAAAAATGGCATTTGAGATGCATCAAGGGTTCATGCACTCGCAATTTAAGAATTCGCAAATAATTGCGAGTTTTCAAATTGCGATTGCATTTAAGGAATCGCAATTTGCGATTCCTTAAATGCAATGCATGAACCATTCCACGAGTGTGAATTCGCAATCTGGGGCCGCTATTTACCGCGAAGTCAAACTACGTGGTAAATAGCAAAAACTTAGAAATATGCACTTTAGTGCATTTTTCTAAGTTGTATATTACACACACACATGTCCTTGGGACATGTGTGTGCGCAACACCAGTGAACATTACCATTTCAGGGGTGCAACAGGGTGTCCTTTGGACACCCTGGCATCCTTGAAATTGCGGCACATTTGCAATTCGCTAATTGCTAATCGCAAATAAGGAATGACTTCCCATTCATTCCTATGGGCCTTTAGGCCTTTTAGGGAAAGCCTTTCCTTATTTGCGATTTGCAATTAGCGAATCGCAAATAAGGATCGCAAATAAGGAATCAGTAGGAATCGCAAATAACATTGCGATTCCTACATGCATCCCGTTTTGCGAGTCTTTAATAGCGAATCCTTAATATTCGCTATTAAGGACTCGCAAAACATAACTTTGATGCATCTGGCCCATAGTTCTGTACGGCCTCTATCTAAAGTCTCTAGTACGAAGTTCCTCTCTAATTCGTCACACCCTGTTCTTAGTTTCTAAAACAATTCTGAACATTGTTGAGCCTTTCATAAAGAATTAGCAGAAAAAGCCTTTGCCCCCTTTTACTTACTTATATTGTGGCGAACTCTGCTCTTTGTTTGAAAATATAAAGTGACCTTATCAGCTTCCAAGAAGCCTGGTTCAGTCTTAAAACAAGAACAGAAGATTATATTAATCTGAAATAATCTGAAAATATTCAAGCAGATTTGATTAACACGTTGGAATGTGTAATGGCATGAATAAATGTACTTTCTATATTTCAATAATTAGCATATATAATTAAAAAATTAGGAAGGCCCAAGAGTAAAAAACTTGTAATTATTGGAGTGCTTTGGAATTTGTGTGGACAAATGGCAGGATGTTCCTCACTCCTGATATGTCCAGGAGCCAGCGTCTTTGCCGTTCAGTATCTGAGGCCTGCAGCAACTAACATGGCTTGGGACACTGCCTCCTTCCTCCACATTAAGGGCCTCATTAGGATGGCGGTTTTTCCGCATCCTCCGGGCCGGCGGAAGTGTCCGCCGGCCTGGAGGATGCGGAAAAACCGCGGCGGAGACTCCAAAGACCCACCGCCAAATTAGGATGGCTGGTGGGTCTGGAATTCCGTCCGCCGCTTTTCCGCCGCGGTCGGCTTCCGACCGCGGCGGAAAAGCTATAACATGGCAGGCGGTGTCTATGAGACACCGTCCGCCATATTATGATGTTTGTGTAAATATGCTTTTCCACGGCGGCTTTTCCGCCATGGAAAAGCATACGGACATTCACTTTGGGGGCCCGTTGCGGGCCCCCTGGGTAAATGGGGGGTGGGGGGTGCACATGGGGGGTACCTATGGTACCCCCCTGCATTTGCGTACACAAAGCAGCAGGCACCGCGCGGTGCCTGCCGCTTTGTGCATGTAAATGCAACACATGCATTTTTAACATTGCGGCGGGTGCAGCTTGAAGCTGCACCCGCCGCAATGTTAAAAATAGAGGATGTGACCGCCACCCTGGCGGTCACATCCTAATTGCCATGGAGGGACCGCCGCTGCCCATGCGGACGGTCCCTCCTACTCAGGGGTGGCGGACGGACGCAAGTCCGTCCGCCATCCTAATCGGCCCCTAAGTATGGCCGCCAGTTGACTGCACCTGATGTGAGATAGGATCCAGCCCAACAGTACTGGCTTGTGTTCTGTAAAGCCATGGGCAACATCTGCTGACATCTCTTGGGATTTTCTGTGGTTTGCCAAGTGTTTTGTGGAACCCTACTAAGGGCAATCAGATAAATTTACCCCTTTTTTTTACATTTGGTCTTGTCCCATTTCAAAGCACACACAACATTGCCTTCAGACACAGGGACATATACAGATATGTCCCAAAGGACACATCTTGGATAAGAGGGGGAAGCTATTAAACCATAGGTCTCCTATTTTCACAGCTGATTGTTGAGCCTAATGGATTCTTGTGGTATGGATTTCAACTTCTTCCTTTCCTTTCAGACTCTTTGCAGAAGGGGGCAACTTTTCTCCAGACGAGGTTGAGAGATTCCGCAAAGATCTGGAGCAGGCAGCGAGCCGCATTGACTGCTCGGAAGGATTCATCATGGTTGACCTAGAGGGAGTTGAGTCGAAATGTATTGAGCAGGTGAGCAGATGTATTCTTAGGGCGCGGAGGGTAACACGGACTATCTCTGCTGCCACCACAGTGACCCAATCAGGAAGCAACAATGGAGCTCCAGGGTAGAGGTGAATATTGTGCCTCTGAGAACGGGGCGCGAAAATCAAATAACCTAGGTGACCGCTAGGGAGGGATATGTGAAGAAGTCTACATAACCCATGGTTGACAGTTATTCTAGACCAATGGCCTTAATTTTTGTAGCCGTGTTGAGCGTATAAGTATACATGCCTGGTTGGGATGATGCAATTTTTTTATGATATTCCTAAATCCGATGTGGCTGTATGAGTATCTGTAAAGCATTGCATTTTCCAGCTGTGAATCTTCCCTAGATTCCTGGTGCCACTGGTTAATTTTAGCATCTGAATATCTTGGAGAAAGCACTCTGGAAGATTGCAGTTAGTAACAGTGGAACAGGATGAATAAGTCAGAGATTCCAGCCGGGGAATCTCTTGTAGATTCACAGGGGATTTACACACTGCCCCCCATGCACCAGGAAGGCACCTCAGTCCAATGGATACTTTACCACAGCACATCTATGAAAGTCAACATTCTGGAGGCCCACAGTTAGAGGACCGTAAGTTCATCATTCATTTCTGGTGGTTCTTGTAATGATATTTAGCATTCCAATTCAAGCCGCTGTTTGTTATGAGACTGAGAATTCTGAGACAATTTGTAATGTAGCTACAAGATCCTGATGTAGAACAGTAGGAAAAGCTTTTCAGTTATTATTATTATTTAGAATTTATATCGCACGACGAATCATCCCCACAGGTTTTTCTCGGCGCTTTTGGCTGCACAGTGCTGCAGGCTAGGACATAGTTGTGGATTTAGAACAGCCGGGTTTTTAACTTCTTCTTGAACTGCCCCAAACTTGTGCAGGCGCGGAGCTCATCTGGCAGATGATTCCAATGGAGTGGAGCTAGATATGAGAATGCGCGCCCTCCCATTTTGGCTTTCCTGATTTTACAGGGACGGAGCAGATTACGATTGCTGTATATCAATAAGTGGGCCGGTATATAGGGAATTAACTTCTTCCTTAGATAGACCGGGCCAATCCTCTGCAGTGCTTTAAACACCGACGTCAGGAGTTTAAACACTGCTCTCTTCCTCATGGGCAACCAGTGAAGTTGTTGCACGAGAGGTCGGAGTGGGTACGTACTGGTTTGTTGATGACCAGTCGTGCTGCTGTATTTTGCACTACCTATAGCCTAGATGCAAGGTCCTCCCTGATTCCTACTAATAATGAGTTCCAGCATCTGCATGATGCCAAAGCAGGTGCCTGATACTGACTTCACATGTTCCTTCATCGAGAGCTTGTTATCAAACAGGATACCCAAGTTCCGTGCCTGGGTGGTTTGATTGGGTGCCTCCCCCAATTCCTCCGGCCACCAGTCCGGCAACCATAATTCCGTCACCTTTCCAAACAGAAGGATCTCCGTCTTATTGGAATTCAACTGCAGAAAATTCTCACTCATCCAAGAGGCAATTTTCAGCATGCAGGATTTAAACTTTGCTCTGGATTCCGCTGGGTTCGTCTCTATGGGGGTTATCACCTGCGTGTATTGTATTGTATTTGCATTTATATAGCGGTTACTACCCCTGACGAGGCGTCGAAGTGCTTTTTCGGCAAGTAGCACGCTACTCCGGGACCCATAGAGGATTAGTGTTGAATTAGTATAGTGAAACATGCAAGTACATTTTAAATGGTGGATAGATTAGTCAGTTATTTGGATTTGGAATGATAGCAGAAGGATAGAGGAGGAAAAAGGTTTGTATTTATATAGCGCTCGTTACCCCTGATGGGGTGTTAAAGCATGCTATTCCGGAAGCCCATAAAGGATTAGTAGTGAATTAGTATGGTGAAATATGAAGTAATTTCAGTGGTGGATATTAGTCAGTTATTTGGAGTGAGAAGGATAGCGGAGGGATAAAAGGGAAAGATGTTGAATAATGTGGGTCTTAAGATGGAGCCCTGCGGGACCCCTCTTGTCTACTACTGTGGTCTGCGAGACGAATGTGTCTAATTGAACACATTATGTTCTATTGTTAAGAAAGCTCTGCAGCCACGTCCAGGCCAAACCTTCAACACCAATCTCCCGCAACCTGTCCAACAGGACACGATGGGAGATGGTGTCAAAGGCCGCCGATAGATCAAGGAGCACCAGCAAGGTCGGTGTCCCTCTATCCAGTGACATCCTGATGGTATCCATGACCTCGACCAATGCCGCCTCCGTGCTATGGGCTGCATGGAAACCTGATTGCGAGGGGTCCAATAAACAATAAGGCTCCAGGTATCCCGTAAGTTGTTTGTTTACCAAAGTCTCCATGACCTTCGAATTGCAAGGGAGGAGGGAGATAGGTCTATAGTTTTGCAGCTCTGCCGGGTCTGCCAGTGCCGCCTTCAGCAGAGGTTTTATATGCGCTTTTTTCCATTTCCTCAGAAATTCAGCTGTAGACAAGTAAATGTTGCAATCCTCGGCTAGGGATGGAGCTAAAATTGGGACAAGTTCAGCCATTATGAAAGGCACCGCCGGATCTAAGGGGGCACCTAATTTCGACCGTGCCAACACCGCTTCCACTTGTTCTGTGGTGATAGCAGGGAAAGCGCGAGCATAGGTAGTGTGGGATCTCTCTCCGGAGGGGCTAGCCCCATCGGTGCTGCTCCTGTGCCAAGGAGCTGTAGATCTTGTCTACCTTGTCCCTAAAATGATTTGCTATGTCATCACACAGCGTTTGTGTCAGGGGAATAGAGGGGCTGATGGCTTTAGGGTTTGTGAACTCTGAGTATTAAAAAGCTCCTTCGAAGAGTTCTTTGCCTCCCGTATTCGTGAGCCTAGGTGGTCTCTTCTTGCTAGGTTGCAGTTTGTTAGATATGCCTTGTGAGCTACTGAAAAGGCCAGTTTGCCCTCTGGCCGCTTGGTTTTCCTCCATTTTCTTTCTCTGCCTCTACATCGGGTCTTTTACTTCTTCAAGACTTTCCGAATACCAAGGGGCTGAAGCCGCCCTTTCCTGCGTTCGTAGTACCCTGAGTGGCGCGATGATATTTAGCGTGTATTCAATCGAGGCCTCCCATTTTCCTAAGGCATTATCACTTCCCTCTCCTATCCCAAAGGAGGAGGGTATAAAAGCCAGACTAAATGCTGTGGGGGTGACTTTCCTCCAGGCTCTGCGAGGACTCACTCTACGTTGGGGCTGGCTTCCTCTACCCGCTCTACTAATGGTGAATTTAAGCGTAAAATGGTCGGTCCAGGTTAGTGGCCACGGGGACTTTATTGAAAAGCCTATGTTTGCAAAGAGAGACCTAGTGACTCCATGGTTGACAGCAAACATTTCTTATCTGCATTAGAGGGGTCATCTAGATGGTGATTAAAGTTCCCAACCACGAAAAAGAACTCGGATTGCAGGATGTACAGGGCCAGAGTCTCCAATAATGAGGTGCAGAACATTTTATTACTTTCTCCTGGTGGATGATATTCCCAGTTTCAGTCCATTCCCCGTTTAACTAATGAGCGGATGTTAACTCTTGGATTTCCCACTCCTGTGATATAAACATCATATACTCCGTGTCTTTGGAGCTACAGCTGATGATTTTCCAAAATAAGATTGAACATTGAAAATACGAGACACTTACTAAGTGACTTATCGGTTAAAGGTCTGCCCCCCCTTTCTCTTTTCTCTGTTCTGATGAGTCAAGTCCTCCCCAGAATGACCTCTCCTTTATCTTCTGTCCCCTTGCCTTGCGCTCTCCCTTTACTGCATGTGGGTTTCCTTCGGGCTTCCCTCCCATTTCTCCTTTTAAATGTTGTGCCACTTGTTGCAGTATTTCTGCCCTCATACTTTTTAGTGTGGAAAACTTTTTAAAATTCATTTTATTTTGCAATGCTTTTAAATATGTAAATCCAAAGGTTTCCAAGAATTATAGGTGACATATCTTGGATGTCTGTGTTTTTGCTCTGTCCTGTGGCGTGGGGCCTTTGTCGCTGTCTGTGGTGACTTGCTCACAGCACATTGTTTTTTCTGGTCCCATTGCTAGGACTGTCCTCCTTTGTGTTGGCATTCATGGCTCCTGGACTGCCTACGGCTTGCATCTTGCTTCATGACTAACTTAGTTGTGTCCTCTTTCCTTCCCGCCGCAGGCCAAGGGGGTTGTGCGAAAGTTTGAGGTCCGGTTTCAAAGTCTGACGACTGACATGGTTTTCCTGGAGAAGATTCAGCGGCTGCTTACCAACCTTCAAGTGAAGATCAAAGGAGAGGTGAGCTCCAAAGACCACAGCAGCTGAGAAGGTTGGTGGGGGAAACAGCCTTTACTTCGAAGTGTTTACTTCGCAGTACATTTTCCACGCACTTTTTTGTTCGTAAAGACTGTTGGCACGCAAGTCTTTACATTTCAAGACAAAACCATGCTTTTGAGGAGAATTCCGGGGTCTCCCCCCAAAAATATAACATGTTCAATTACTAACAAATGTGTAAACGACAAGTAGAATTAACAAATGTATTAAGAGTTAATGTATACATTTTTAACTGTAGGTGGCAGTGTTACACTGTGATATAATTTTTCAGAGGCAGTAAGCGTGGTAAAAGTATGCGTGGTAGTGGAATGCGCGGTGAAGGTGTTTGTAATGTGATGAATGCAAATGCGTCGAAGTGGTATGCGTTGTTAAATGTGCTATGTAAAGATGTGCAGGGTGAAGGAAGGCATAGTAATGTCATACTACCATATATAGAGAGGGGCGGGTCTTAAGTATTCCGCCGACGGAGCGACCTCATTGGCTCTGTTGACCAAATGCTTCCTCAAAGGGCCCAACGGAGTAAGGGGTCATCTGACACCATCCATCCAATTTACTGTGGTGGAGGCCTTTTGTCCTGTCATCGATAGGAAAAAAACATGACCCCAACACCCTCGGTGTGGGGGGCATTAGAAGTTTTTGCTTTATAAACAAACTCCCACTTTGGGAACTTAAATTATGAAAAACATAAACATGCCAAAGGTTTGGTGGATGGCCAGCAACACAAGTGGGTGGTAGTCCACCGAACATTTAGTACATTAAAAGAACAGCTAAATAGGAGGTTCTATTTTATGTAATATATACTGCATCTTGTCTAGTTTTCCAAACACACCCTACACTCCCAAAGCCAATACATGACTGGTGTCCTACACCTTGAACCAAATCATATCTCCTACTGCCCCCTTGAGTTCAAAACTGGAACGGTCCCGTCCACACAACCCAAACCTGTTTGATTTTCAGGATACAAGAATACTGCAGGCTTCAAAGTTAGACACGAAGGTCGCATAAGAAATAGGGAATTACTGTAGGAAATGGAAATACTCCAGTAAGGCCAAATGGGCTGTCCGGGCGCTAGCTGGAAGAGGCGCCATGAGCGTGCACTTTGGCTGTCTGAAACTGACGCCGTGAGCGTGAACATGAGCTGTTCGGGCGCTAGCTGGAAGAGGCGGCATGAGCGTGCACATCGGCGATCTAAAAGAGACACCGTGAGCATGCACATGGGCTGTCCGGGCGCCTTGAGTGTGCACATCCCTGTCCCCCTTCGGCCACCAAACCGACGACTATAGGACTCGCCAAGGCGTGCAGCGCATGCGCTGCGTCACTAAACGAGACCTAAAAACTAGAAACGAAGGAGCAGTCAGTGAAGAAGAATTTACCGGAGGAGGGTTGTGTGAAGGCGATGGTATGATCTGAAGGTTGCAGGGTGGTGAAGACAGCGGGGTGGTGAAACCTGAGGAGTTGTGAAGGCTGCAGTGCTATTAGGACTGCGGGCGGTGCAAGCTAAAGGGAAGTGAAGGCTGTGGGCAGATGAAGGATTCAGTACTATGAAGGATGAGGTGCAGTGAAGGCTGTGGGAAGGGCTTAAGGGAGGAGTAAGGAAGAGTTTAGGTAGGGATGGGGGAGGAACTTAGGCAGGGACATGCACCCACCCAAAGAGAACAACTATTATTATACGCAAACAGAACCTCTAAAGTTAAGACAGGCAAAAGGGACCCAAAACAGTCCTAAATTTTTATTGCTCAAGGGTGGAGTAAGTCCAGCACCACACGCTGCCAACCACTGGCACTACAACACCCTCCCAATGGAAATAATTGGGGTAGGGACTTAAAATAAGACACCATGGGGTAAATAATGTTAAATTAGATTACTCAAAATAGTTACCGAAATGAATATATATATATATATATATGCAAAAAAGAAGGAGAGAACTCTGGGTAGGTCTCAGTTTAGGTGGAAAGCAGCTCCTGTTAGAGCACTCTCAACACCAGCGACACTCTAGATCTGCTCACCTCAAATGTCTGTTTTTCTATCAAAGTTTTTAAGCATAGGATTAGACAGTGCTATCCATGCCGAGATAGAAAATGACAAAGTCTTTCGCCATTTAAACAGCAAAGTCTTTAAGCATAGGACTAGTACAATGCAGTCCTTGCCGAGCTGTCAAATAACAAAAGCCATTTATCACTCCAGGCACAATATTACAGCTTTGAATTGGTAAAATACCAACTCAAGCCAACCTGAAATGAATAAAAGCAACCCCTGACACAGTGTTTCGCTCTAATTAGAGCTCTTCAGAGAGGTATAGCTTTGTCCAGACACAAGGGAGCACCCAGTATTAAGTCAAAACAAAACCCTTTCAGGCATAGAGTGACGCATAAATTATGCAAAAAAGAAGGAGAGAACTCTGGGTAGGTCTCAGTTTAGGTGGAAAGCAGCTCCTGTTAGAGCACTCTCAACACCAGCGACACTCTAGATCTGCTCACCTCAAATGTCTGTTTTTCTATCAAAGTTTTTAAGCATAGGATTAGACAGTGCTATCCATGCCGAGATAGAAAATGACAAAGTCTTTCGCCATTTAAATAGCAAAGTCTTTAAGCATAGGACTAGTACAATGCAGTCCTTGCCGAGCTGTCAAATAACAAAAGCCATTTATCACTCCAGGCACAATATTACAGCTTTGAATTGGTAAAATACCAACTCAAGCCAACCTGAAATGAATAAAAGCAACCCCTGACACAGTGTTTCGCTCTAATTAGAGCTCTTCAGAGAGGTATAGCTTTGTCCAGACACAAGGGAGCACCCAGTATTAAGTCAAAACAAAACCCTTTCAGGCATAGAGTGACGCATAAATTATGCAAAAAAGAAGGAGAGAACTCTGGGTAGGTCTCAGTTTAGGTGGAAAGCAGCTCCTGTTAGAGCACTCTCAACACCAGCGACACTCTAGATCTGCTCACCTCAAATGTCTGTTTTTCTATCAAAGTTTTTAAGCATAGGATTAGACAGTGCTATCCATGCCGAGATAGAAAATGACAAAGTCTTTCGCCATTTAAACAGCAAAGTCTTTAAGCATAGGACTAGTACAATGCAGTCCTTGCCGAGCTGTCAAATAACAAAAGCCATTTATCACTCCAGGCACAATATTACAGCTTTGAATTGGTAAAATACCAACTCAAGCCAACCTGAAATGAATAAAAGCAACCCCTGACACAGTGTTTCGCTCTAATTAGAGCTCTTCAGAGAGGTATAGCTTTGTCCAGACACAAGGGAGCACCCAGTATTAAGTCAAAACAAAACCCTTTCAGGCATAGAGTAACGCATAAATTATGCAAAAAAGAAGGAGAGAACTCTGGGTAGGTCTCAGTTTAGGTGGAAAGCAGCTCCTGTTAGAGCACTCTCAACACCAGCGACACTCTAGATCTGCTCACCTCAAATGTCTGTTTTTCTATCAAAGTTTTTAAGCATAGGATTAGACAGTGCTATCCATGCCGAGATAGAAAATGACAAAGTCTTTCGCCATTTAAACAGCAAAGTCTTTAAGCATAGGACTAGTACAATGCAGTCCTTGCCGAGCTGTCAAATAACAAAAGCCATTTATCACTCCAGGCACAATATTACAGCTTTGAATTGGTAAAATACCAACTCAAGCCAACCTGAAATGAATAAAAGCAACCCCTGACACAGTGTTTCGCTCTAATTAGAGCTCTTCAGAGAGGTATAGCTTTGTCCAGACACAAGGGAGCACCCAGTATTAAGTCAAAACAAAACCCTTTCAGGCATAGAGTGACGCATAAATTATGCAAAAAAGAAGGAGAGAACTCTGGGTAGGTCTCAGTTTAGGTGGAAAACAGCTCCTGTTAGAGCACTCTCAACACCAGCGACACTCTAGATCTGCTCAACTCAAATGTCTGTTTTTCTATCAAAGTTTTTAAGCATAGGATTAGACAGTGCTATCCATGCCGAGATAGAAAATGACAAAGTCTTTCGCCATTTAAACAGCAAAGTCTTTAAGCATAGGACTAGTACAATGCAGTCCTTGCCGAGCTGTCAAATAACAAAAGCCATTTATCACTCCAGGCACAATATTACAGCTTTGAATTGGTAAAATACCAACTCAAGCCAACCTGAAATGAATAAAAGCAACCCCTGACACAGTGTTTCGCTCTAATTAGAGCTCTTCAGAGAGGTATAGCTTTGTCCAGACACAAGGGAGCACCTAGTATTAAGTCAAAACAAAACCCTTTCAGGCATAGAGTGACGCATAAATTATGCAAAAAAGAAGGAGAGAACTCTGGGTAGGTCTCAGTTTAGGTGGAAAGCAGCTCCTGTTAGAGCACTCTCAACACCAGCGACACTCTAGATCTGCTCACCTCAAATGTCTGTTTTTCTATCAAAGTTTTTAAGCATAGGATTAGACAGTGCTATCCATGCCGAGATAGAAAATGACAAAGTCTTTCGCCATTTAAACAGCAAAGTCTTTAAGCATAGGACTAGTACAATGCAGTCCTTGCCGAGCTGTCAAATAACAAAAGCCATTTATCACTCCAGGCACAATATCACAGCTTTGAATTGGTAAAATACCAACTCAAGCCAACCTGAAATGAATAAAAGCAACCCCTGACACAGTGTTTCGCTCTAATTAGAGCTCTTCAGAGAGGTATAGCTTTGTCCAGACACAAGGGAGCACCCAGTATTAAGTCAAAACCCTTTCAGGCATAGAGTGACGCATAAATTATGCAAAAAAGAAGGAGAGAACTCTGGGTAGGTCTCAGTTTAGGTGCTTAAAAACTTTGATAGAAAAACAGACATTTGAGGTGAGCAGATCTAGAGTGTCGCTGGTGTTGAGAGTGCTCTAACAGGAGCTGCTTTCCACCTAAACTGAGACCTACCCAGAGTTCTCTCCTTCTTTTTTGCATAATTTATGCGTCACTCTATGCCTGAAAGGGTTTTGTTTTGACTTAATACTGGGTGCTCCCTTGTGTCTGGACAAAGCTATACCTCTCTGAAGAGCTCTAATTAGAGCGAAACACTGTGTCAGGGGTTGCTTTTATTCATTTCAGGTTGGCTTGAGTTGGTATTTTACCAATTCAAAGCTGTAATATTGTGCCTGGAGTGATAAATGGCTTTTGTTATTTGACAGCTCGGCAAGGACTGCATTGTACTAGTCCTATGCTTAAAGACTTTGCTGTTTAAATGGCGAAAGACTTTGTCATTTTCTATCTCGGCATGGATAGCACTGTCTAATCCTATGCTTAAAAACCTTGATAGAAAAACAGACATTTGAGGTGAGCAGATCTAGAGTGTCGCTGGTGTTGAGAGTGCTCTAACAGGAGCTGCTTTCCACCTAAACTGAGACCTACCCAGAGTTCTCTCCTTCTTTTTTGCATAATTTATGCGTCACTCTATGCCTGAAAGGGTTTTGTTTTGACTTAATACTGGGTGCTCCCTTGTGTCTGGACAAAGCTATACCTCTCTGAAGAGCTCTAATTAGAGCGAAACACTGTGTCAGGGGTTGCTTTTATTCATTTCAGGTTGGCTTGAGTTGGTATTTTACCAATTCAAAGCTGTAATATTGTGCCTGGAGTGATAAATGGCTTTTGTTATTTGACAGCTCGGCAAGGACTGCATTGTACTAGTCCTATGCTTAAAGACTTTGCTGTTTAAATGGCGAAAGACTTTGTCATTTTCTATCTCGGCATGGATAGCACTGTCTAATCCTATGCTTAAAAACTTTGATAGAAAAACAGACATTTGAGGTGAGCAGATCTAGAGTGTCGCTGGTGTTGAGAGTGCTCTAACAGGAGCTGCTTTCCACCTAAACTGAGACCTACCCAGAGTTCTCTCCTTCTTTTTTGCATAATTTATGCGTCACTCTATGCCTGAAAGGGTTTTGTTTTGACTTAATACTGGGTGCTCCCTTGTGTCTGGACAAAGCTATACCTCTCTGAAGAGCTCTAATTAGAGCGAAACACTGTGTCAGGGGTTGCTTTTATTCATTTCAGGTTGGCTTGAGTTGGTATTTTACCAATTCAAAGCTGTAATATTGTGCCTGGAGTGATAAATGGCTTTTGTTATTTGACAGCTCGGCAAGGACTGCATTGTACTAGTCCTATGCTTAAAGACTTTGCTGTTTAAATGGCGAAAGACTTTGTCATTTTCTATCTCGGCATGGATAGCACTGTCTAATCCTATGCTTAAAAACTTTGATAGAAAAACAGACATTTGAGGTGAGCAGATCTAGAGTGTCGCTGGTGTTGAGAGTGCTCTAACAGGAGCTGCTTTCCACCTAAACTGAGACCTACCCAGAGTTCTCTCCTACTTTTTTGCATAATTTATGCGTCACTCTATGCCTGAAAGGGTTTTGTTTTGACTTAATACTGGGTGCTCCCTTGTGTCTGGACAAAGCTATACCTCTCTGAAGAGCTCTAATTAGAGCGAAACACTGTGTCAGGGGTTGCTTTTATTCATTTCAGGTTGGCTTGAGTTGGTATTTTACCAATTCAAAGCTGTAATATTGTGCCTGGAGTGATAAATGGCTTTTGTTATTTGACAGCTCGGCAAGGACTGCATTGTACTAGTCCTATGCTTAAAGACTTTGCTGTTTAAATGGCGAAAGACTTTGTCATTTTCTATCTCGGCATGGATAGCACTGTCTAATCCTATGCTTAAAAAATTTGATAGAAAAACAGACATTTGAGGTGAGCAGATCTAGAGTGTCGCTGGTGTTGAGAGTGCTCTAACAGGAGCTGCTTTCCACCTAAACTGAGACCTACCCAGAGTTCTCTCCTTCTTTTTTGCATAATTTATGCGTCACTCTATGCCTGAAAGGGTTTTGTTTTGACTTAATACTGGGTGCTCCGTTGTGTCTGGACAAAGCTATACCTCTCTGAAGAGCTCTAATTAGAGCGAAACACTGTGTCAGGGGTTGCTTTTATTCATTTCAGGTTGGCTTGAGTTGGTATTTTACCAATTCAAAGCTGTAATATTGTGCCTGGAGTGATAAATGGCTTTTGTTATTTGACAGCTCGGCAAGGACTGCATTGTACTAGTCCTATGCTTAAAGACTTTGCTGTTTAAATGGCGAAAGACTTTGTCATTTTCTATCTCGGCATGGATAGCACTGTCTAATCCTATGCTTAAAAACTTTGATAGAAAAACAGACATTTGAGGTGAGCAGATCTAGAGTGTCGCTGGTGTTGAGAGTGCTCTAACAGGAGCTGCTTTCCACCTAAACTGAGACCTACCCAGAGTTCTCTCCTTCTTTTTTGCATAATTTATGCGTCACTCTATGCCTGAAAGGGTTTTGTTTTGACTTAATACTGGGTGCTCCCTTGTGTCTGGACAAAGCTATACCTCTCTGAAGAGCTCTAATTAGAGCGAAACACTGTGTCAGGGGTTGCTTTTATTCATTTCAGGTTGGCTTGAGTTGGTATTTTACCAATTCAAAGCTGTAATATTGTGCCTGGAGTGATAAATGGCTTTTGTTATTTGACAGCTCGGCAAGGACTGCATTGTACTAGTCCTATGCTTAAAGACTTTGCTGTTTAAATGTCGAAAGACTTTGTCATTTTCTATCTCGGCATGGATAGCACTGTCTAATCCTATGCTTAAAAACTTTGATAGAAAAACAGACATTTGAGGTGAGCAGATCTAGAGTGTCGCTGGTGTTGAGAGTGCTCTAACAGGAGCTGCTTTCCACCTAAACTGAGACCTACCCAGAGTTCTCTCCTTCTTTTTTGCATAATTTATGCGTCACTCTATGCCTGAAAGGGTTTTGTTTTGACTTAATACTGGGTGCTCCCTTGTGTCTGGACAAAGCTATACCTCTCTGAAGAGCTCTGATTAGAGCGAAACACTGTGTCAGGGGTTGCTTTTATTCATTTCAGGTTGGCTTGAGTTGGTATTTTACCAATTCAAAGCTGTAATATTGTGCCTGGAGTGATAAATGGCTTTTGTTATTTGACAGCTCGGCAAGGACTGCATTGTACTAGTCCTATGCTTAAAGACTTTGCTGTTTAAATGGCGAAAGACTTTGTCATTTTCTATCTCGGCATGGATAGCACTGTCTAATCCTATGCTTAAAAACTTTGATAGAAAAACAGACATTTGAGGTGAGCAGATCTAGAGTGTCGCTGGTGTTGAGAGTGCTCTAACAGGAGCTGCTTTCCACCTAAACTGAGACCTACCCAGAGTTCTCTCCTTCTTTTTTGCATAATTTATGCGTCACTCTATGCCTGAAAGGGTTTTGTTTTGACTTAATACTGGGTGCTCCCTTGTGTCTGGACAAAGCTATACCTCTCTGAAGAGCTCTAATTAGAGCGAAACACTGTGTCAGGGGTTGCTTTTATTCATTTCAGGTTGGCTTGAGTTGGTATTTTACCAATTCAAAGCTGTAATATTGTGCCTGGAGTGATAAATGGCTTTTGTTATTTGACAGCTCGGCAAGGACTGCATTGTACTAGTCCTATGCTTAAAGACTTTGCTGTTTAAATGGCGAAAGACTTTGTCATTTTCTATCTCGGCATGGATAGCACTGTCTAATCCTATGCTTAAAAACTTTGATAGAAAAACAGACATTTGAGGTGAGCAGATCTAGAGTGTCGCTGGTGTTGAGAGTGCTCTAACAGGAGCTGCTTTCCACCTAAACTGAGACCTACCCAGAGTTCTCTCCTTCTTTTTTGCATAATTTATGCGTCACTCTATGCCTGAAAGGGTTTTGTTTTGACTTAATACTGGGTGCTCCCTTGTGTCTGGACAAAGCTATACCTCTCTGAAGAGCTCTAATTAGAGCGAAACACTGTGTCAGGGGTTGCTTTTATTCATTTCAGGTTGGCTTGAGTTGGTATTTTACCAATTCAAAGCTGTAATATTGTGCCTGGAGTGATAAATGGCTTTTGTTATTTGACAGCTCGGCAAGGACTGCATTGTACTAGTCCTATGCTTAAAGACTTTGCTGTTTAAATGGCGAAAGACTTTGTCATTTTCTATCTCGGCATGGATAGCACTGTCTAATCCTATGCTTAAAAACTTTGATAGAAAAACAGACATTTGAGGTGAGCAGATCTAGAGTGTCGCTGGTGTTGAGAGTGCTCTAACAGGAGCTGCTTTCCACCTAAACTGAGACCTACCCAGAGTTCTCTCCTTCTTTTTTGCATAATTTATGCGTCACTCTATGCCTGAAAGGGTTTTGTTTTGACTTAATACTGGGTGCTCCCTTGTGTCTGGACAAAGCTATACCTCTCTGAAGAGCTCTGATTAGAGCGAAACACTGTGTCAGGGGTTGCTTTTATTCATTTCAGGTTGGCTTGAGTTGGTATTTTACCAATTCAAAGCTGTAATATTGTGCCTGGAGTGATAAATGGCTTTTGTTATTTGACAGCTCGGCAAGGACTGCATTGTACTAGTCCTATGCTTAAAGACTTTGCTGTTTAAATGGCGAAAGACTTTGTCATTTTCTATCTCGGCATGGATAGCACTGTCTAATCCTATGCTTAAAAACTTTGATAGAAAAACAGACATTTGAGGTGAGCAGATCTAGAGTGTCGCTGGTGTTGAGAGTGCTCTAACAGGAGCTGCTTTCCACCTAAACTGAGACCTACCCAGAGTTCTCTCCTTCTTTTTTGCATAATTTATGCGTCACTCTATGCCTGAAAGGGTTTTGTTTTGACTTAATACTGGGTGCTCCCTTGTGTCTGGACAAAGCTATACCTCTCTGAAGAGCTCTAATTAGAGCGAAACACTGTGTCAGGGGTTGCTTTTATTCATTTCAGGTTGGCTTGAGTTGGTATTTTACCAATTCAAAGCTGTAATATTGTGCCTGGAGTGATAAATGGCTTTTGTTATTTGACAGCTCGGCAAGGACTGCATTGTACTAGTCCTATGCTTAAAGACTTTGCTGTTTAAATGGCGAAAGACTTTGTCATTTTCTATCTCGGCATGGATAGCACTGTCTAATCCTATGCTTAAAAACTTTGATAGAAAAACAGACATTTGAGGTGAGCAGATCTAGAGTGTCGCTGGTGTTGAGAGTGCTCTAACAGGAGCTGCTTTCCACCTAAACTGAGACCTACCCAGAGTTCTCTCCTTCTTTTTTGCATAATTTATGCGTCACTCTATGCCTGAAAGGGTTTTGTTTTGACTTAATACTGGGTGCTCCCTTGTGTCTGGACAAAGCTATACCTCTCTGAAGAGCTCTAATTAGAGCGAAACACTGTGTCAGGGGTTGCTTTTATTCATTTCAGGTTGGCTTGAGTTGGTATTTTACCAATTCAAAGCTGTAATATTGTACCTGGAGTGATAAATGGCTTTTGTTATTTGACAGCTCGGCAAGGACTGCATTGTACTAGTCCTATGCTTAAAGACGTTGCTGTTTAAATGGCGAAAGACTTTGTCATTTTCTATCTCGGCATGGATAGCACTGTCTAATCCTATGCTTAAAAACTTTGATAGAAAAACAGACATTTGAGGTGAGCAGATCTAGAGTGTCGCTGGTGTTGAGAGTGCTCTAACAGGAGCTGCTTTCCACCTAAACTGAGACCTACCCAGAGTTCTCTCCTTCTTTTTTGCATAATTTATGCGTCACTCTATGCCTGAAAGGGTTTTGTTTTGACTTAATACTGGGTGCTCCCTTGTGTCTGGACAAAGCTATACCTCTCTGAAGAGCTCTAATTAGAGCGAAACACTGTGTCAGGGGTTGCTTTTATTCATTTCAGGTTGGCTTGAGTTGGTATTTTACCAATTCAAAGCTGTAATATTGTGCCTGGAGTGATAAATGGCTTTTGTTATTTGACAGCTCGGCAAGGACTGCATTGTACTAGTCCTATACTTAAATACTTTGCTGTTTAAATGGCGAAAGACTTTGTCATTTTCTATCTCGGCATGGATAGCACTGTCTAATCCTATGCTTAAAAACTTTGATAGAAAAACAGACATTTGAGGTGAGCAGATCTAGAGTGTCGCTGGTGTTGAGAGTGCTCTAACAGGAGCTGCTTTCCACCTAAACTGGGACCTACCCAGAGTTCTCTCCTTCTTTTTTGCATAATTTATGCGTCACTCTATGCCTGAAAGGGTTTTGTTTTGATATATATATATATATATATATATATATATATATATATATATATATATATATATATATATATATATATATATATATATATATATATATATATATATATATATTCATATATATATATATATATAATTTAGTGTTAAAAAATATCTAAAATTAAAATGTATTTACTATTTTATTACAAAATAGTTTAACAACCCTTTTTTGTTTATAAATAATCTAACATTAAAGTATAATTAAATTACTTTAATTCTATCAATCACTTTTAATAAAGGTACATGCATAGTGAAAACAAATGAATTTTTTTATTGAATGTATTTGTCATTTATTTTTAGAAATATATTTTTTAATTAATGTGATATATTTAAATTAATTAGACATATGGCTCAAAATTGACCTAATAGTCCTGCAACATTTTTCAAACAAATACATAAGATTAGTGTGCATTACCATCTCACATAAAGTATTTGTAAACATTTTTCTTTAGTTAAATAAACCTTTTCACTTTTCACTAGACGTTAATGTAAGGAGACTCCACAAAGGGTGGAGATCTACTTTGGTTAACATAGGGAAAGTTTAAAATGTTTTCTAAACTCTAATAAATTAGTATAAGTATTTTCATGGTAAACATTAATGTAAATTAATTTTATGTTTATTTTATATGAAAAAAACGTGCTGCAGCAGTATTAACTTCATTTTTAATTAAGCCTTTATTTAGTGTAAATATAGGTAATAAAATGTAAATTATGTTAAGTTTAAATTTAAAAATACATTCTACCTAAACTAATAAGTTATGTTTTTATTATACATTCACAATTATTAAAAGTGATGTATAGAAGTAATTAAACATATCTAATTTATATTTTATTAGCAATTATTATTAGATTAATTTTTAAGTTAAAAATGGTAATTTAATGTTATAATTTAATAAGAAATGTCCACTCTTTTATATATTTTTCTTGACATTAAATTTTATCTATTTATATGTTTAACAATTTGAACAATTTTTATTTATTTTTACATTATTTCCTAAGGTTTTTTTAAAGTTCCTCCAGCCATTATTTTCTACGGGAGGGTGTTGCATTACCAGTGTTTAGTCATGTGTGGTGCTGGACTTACTGTTATTTTTTTACTGTGAGGATGCAAAGAGAGGTGCGGTTAACATGCAGAACCTGATGCTGAAATTTCATGTTTTGTAAAGTTCTGTTGTTGTGCCAATAGGCTGTTGTTGTTCCAACAGTAGTGTGGCTCACTGGTTAGAGGCGGCAGGCCCGAGAGCAGAAGTCAGCCTGGGACCAGGGTTCAATTCCCGACGCGGCAGGGTCATGGACCTTGGTCAGCGGACTCGATAATTCTCGCTTCGGTGCTTACTCTAATCAGGGGTTCCACTCGGCAACTCTGGGCATTAGCTTGCCTAATCTCCACAACGGCCCCACCAATTCCGGGGATGCCTGGCTCCACCTTGGGGACCCCCAGCAAGGGACCATCCCACAGGGAAAGCCAGGACGGGTTCCCCAGAGTTATACAGCGCCGGGACGCCACTTTGCTGGGGCAGCTGTGCGCTTTACAAGTATACTACATTTACATGTAAAGAGAGATTATATGGATTTGGAATGTGACTGTATAAATAGAATGGACTTAAACATTTATTGAATATTGCCCTTTTAAAGACATTGTTCATTGGCCTTGATGAAGCAACTGGAAAAATTATGAAATTCATCAAACATGTGTTTGCCGCTTGTCGCCTTTAAAGAATAAACAGATTATGAATTTTCATTACCAGAACTAGTCACTCGTTCATTAAAACATTAGATGATACGGAGAAAACCACAAAAAAACTACTATCGTCATAAACACATTTTTTGCCACCAGAGCTTGAATACTATCCTTTGTTTTTGTTGGGCAGGAACAACTTACACTTGTAAATTTGGCTCCACCCTCTTTTGCAGGGGGTGGACTCATGGAAAACGTCACTTTTTAGTTAGTTTACACTTGGACTTTGTGAAGAGCCAAATGTAGTAAAGTTACTCAAAAGTGTAAGAGTAAATTACACATCTAAATTACTCAAGTGTAATTTACCTGCCTGAATAGCTCGAAGTTGTCTTTCAAGACCCCCTCAGTCGGGCGATGAGGAAGCGTGGTGGAGGCGTAAACTCCGTACATAGGTTTATGAATAGCATTTTGGAGTTAGTAGTACTATTGTAGTTCTGCAAAACGTACTACAAATTGCATTTTGTAATCAACCCTGTGCCTGCAAGAGGTGTGCTTGCAACAATGATTTCTCCCACCTGTCAGGCCCCTTGTGTCTGCACCACACAAGGGTCACAGGCAGGCAAAGGAGAGCATTTTGAGACACCTGTGGCAGATGTTCTACTCTTGTGCCTGTTTACAGTTTAAATATGTGGCAGTGCCATGTAAATACAATGTATGCTAGAAGATAAATAGTAAATAACACATGCCAGGAGACAGTCCTGATTCTTGGTGTTATGATCTGGTGGCATTTCCGGTGGAGCCAATCCGAACACCTCTCACAGGAAGCCTGGCCCTGCTACGGCTCATAGTACACAAAAGAGCAGAACCAGAGCAGAACCAGATTGGTTTGAGCCGTGAGCTATCATTGGCTCGCCCACCACTCCCCCGGGCCAGCCACACTGGAGTTTTAATACTGAGAATATTGTGTGACATCATTACTGTTCCACCACCAACCTGAACACACCCCCGTAAAGAGGCCTTTTAAAGGGCGGCTTTGACTTGTGCCTTTCATTGGTGAATTTAATTCTAATTTTGTATTTTATTCTTGAGTCTAGGTGGCAAAAAGCAATTTGCAGACCGAAAACCTCCAGGCCAGTTTGGACGCCCTCAGTAAGAAGATTGATGCCTGTGCACACCCCAACTTGGACAAAGAGGTAAGTTCTATGCCATGGGTTTAAATGCCGTCCAGTACCCTGTACCTAGAGAATCGTGTTAGCCTACCAAGTGGTGCCATAGCCCCTTGCCCCCTTTTACTAACACATGAACGGTGGCAATAGAAGCTTCTCTAAAAATGGAAGGTTTATCATTCACCCCTTCAGTGGCAAAATTACCACATTCATTGATGGATTGTTCACACAATATTGCTACAATAAAGGTGTAGGATCTCTTACCCTGTACACCAGGGGGCACTAAACAAAGGCGCAGATCTGGAGTGGAGCATCTACCGCATCGTTTGTCTCATGGTGACAAGGGTGGCTACCTTTAAATAAGATGCATTAATAGTGTCACAGACATGATGGGAACATCTCCCAGCTTGCTATGAGGCTAGATTTGTGAGCACAGAAATTGCAGCAGTGTTTAGTGGTAGAAACTCCATTTTCCAACACAGCAGTTGGGGTACATTTGAAGAATCCTCATTTGTTGAAAGAAGTTCCACCATTTAAGGGATGATTGCTGCATTTTCTTCTGGAGCTTTTCCCCTCTTCCATTTGGCTCCTTCTTTGGCAGATACACCATAATCTGCTTGTGATGGATATATTCTACTATTTCAAGGTCTGCTTCAACTACCCACCACGACTTCTCAGCCACAATATCAACTACTACTACATCTCAGCCACGATATCAACTACTACTACATCTCAGCCACGATATCAACTACTTCTACATCTTAGCCACAATATCAACTACCTCTACTTTGATAAATGTTTAATAAAAATTGCCACTATTTTGACCTCACTTCAAAAACGAACCCTTCCCACCGCCCCCTTGTAATCAGATGTTAAGCACAGGCTACATCCCTACTAATTGGAATCTAGTTTCTATCCTCCCTCTTCTGAAGTCTAATATTGACGCCGCGGACACCAGCAACTATCGTCCTATTTCACATCTCTCTTTCCCTGCAAAAATTGTTGAAATCGCCATCAACTCAGAATTGACATACTTTATTGAGAATCATGGTCATTTTCATCCCACTCAATTTGGCTTCAGAAGTCATCACAGCACAAGAGTAAATTAGACAAACTTTTGACGCAGGAGGCAGTGCTGCCCTGGTCCTTTTAGACCTCTCGCAAGCCTTCGAAACAGCAAACCACAATATCCTCCTAGGTCATCTTGTCTCCATCGGTATCAGGGGCTAAGCACTTACTCTTTTTAAATGTTTTCTCACTCACCAAGAACAGTTTGTCGCTCTTGAAGATTTCAATTCACCTCCCTTTACTTTACCCTGTGGCTTTCCACATGGCTCTTCATTGAGCCCTACCCTATATATCTATGTTACTCCACTAGCCGAACTGATCAGGTCCGTTGGGTTCTCGATGGTATCTTACGCTGATGACACCCAAATTGTGATATCATTTGCTAGAGATCCAGCAGACGCAGCCATCTACTTTCACAACTGCTGGCTCCAGGTTGGAAAATGGATGTCTCATAACTGTCTGAAGCTTAACTCCAGTAAAACGGAGGTCCTGCTCTTCGGAAGTAACACTTCCTTTTGATCCCCAATGTGGTGGCTTTAGGAGCGTGGCTCTCTTCCTACCTCAATTACGAATTTCAAAAACTTTGGGGTAGTTTTTGACAGAAAATTTTCTTTTAACATGTTAATCTCATTACCTCAACTTCCTTCTATACTATGAAGCTTCTTAGGAAAATCTTTCCCTTATCATACCGAACATGCAAAAAACTGTGATCTCAGCTCTCATCTTATCTAAAATTGACTACTGTAACACCGTATTTGTTAATATTCAGCAAGGATGTCTCAACAAAATTCAGATTCTACACACTGCCGCTGCCCACCTGCTCTTAGGCATTCCCAAACATAAGTCTGTTCCTCTGCAATATCTATCTTCATTGTTTTCCTGTCAAGAAGCGCAAAGATTTTAAGACCCTTTGCATTGCCTTCAGGGGCACTCCATGGCATAAGCACGACTACCTCAGGCAAAGCTTCCATCGGTATACTCATTCCAGACCACTAAGACCTGCTATGGCCTTCAATCTTGAAGTCATAAAATGTAAACATTTCTTCTGGAGCTGAAGGAGCTTAGTTGCTGGCACAACCATACTATGGATCACCCTCTCCCTTGAATTAGAAAGAAATAATCAGACCTGTAAACCTTCAGAAAAACCCTTAAAATGTGGCTCTTTAATCAATAGTTTATCATGTATTCTTTCTAGTTTCCAGTAGGCTACCTTTTTCTGAGTCTAGTGCTTAAAACACTCCTGGGTATTAGAGCGCTTTATACATTTTCATTTCATTTAATTAATTTCATTTCAAGGGCTTATCAACTTTCTAATGTCTGTTCTTGTTGAGAGACACCTTCAGTGAAGGGGTCACCAAATGTGTAATCTTTGTTCTTATTGCGAAGTACCTCAAGTGAAGGGCTCATAAGCTGTCTCACCCAACTCTTCGTGAGACGTACCTCCAGTGAAGGTCCCATTAATTGTCTAACCAGAGTTCTTGTTGCAAAGTACCACATTGGCTGTCTGTTGGCAGCTCTTTCCAAACAGTACCTCCAATGTAGCTCTGTTGGATATGAGCTTTTCTAGAAGAGTACTGCCAGTACAGGGTTCATCATCTGTCGGATCTCGCCTCTTATTGTTGCATTCCTCCAGTCTAGGGTTCATGAGCTGGTGGATCTCAGTTCTTGTTGAGGAATACCTCCAGTGTAGGGCTCATCAGCTGTCTAGTCTCTGATTTTATTGTCAAGTACCTCCAGTGATGGGCTTATCAGCTGTTTGGTCATTGCTTTTGTTGTAGAGTACCTCCAGTGAACGCTTTATCAGCTGTCTGGCCACAGTTCTTGTTGGTTAGTACCTCTTGTGAAGGACTCATCAGCGGTCTGACTGCAGCTGTAATAGAGGAATACCTGCAGTGAAGGGCTCATCAACTGTCTAATCTCAGTTCTTGTCAAGAGGTACCTGCAATGAAGGGCCCGTCAGCTGTGCAATCTTAGTTCTGGTTGAGAAGCACCTCAAGTGAAGGTTGCATAATCTGTCCGACCCCGGCTCAGCAGTGCAATCTTAATGTTTGCTGAAAAGCACCTCCAGTAAAGGGACCATTGGTTGTCTCAAGCAGTTCATTTCGAGGAGTACCTCCAATGCAGGACTGTTGGATAGGAGCTACTCTAGACGTGCACTGCCAGTAGATGTTTCATCATCTGTCAGCTTTTTTTGAGGCGTCCCAACATTGTACGATTCATCAGCCGTTCGATCTCAGGTCTTGTTGAGGAATTCCATCAGTGTACGATTCATCAGCTGTTCGATCTCAGGTCTTGTTGAGGAATCCCATCAGTGTACGATTCATTAGCTGTTGGGTCTCAGGTCTTGTTGAGGAGTCACTCTAGTGTAAGGCTCATCAGCTGTTGGATCTCAGGTCTTGTTGAGGAGTCCCTCTAGTGTAAGGCTCATCAGCTGTTGGGTCTCCGGTCTTGTTGAGGAATCCCCCTAGTGTAAGGCTCATCAGCTGTTGGGTCTCCGGTCTTGTTGATGAGTCACTCTAGTGTAAGGCTCATCAGCTGTTTGATCTCAGGTCTTGTTGAGGAGTCCCTCTAGTGTAAGGCTCATCAGCTGTTGGGTCTCCCGTCTTGTTGAGGAGTCCCTCTAGTGTAAGGCTCATCAGCTGTTGGGTCTCCTGTCTTGTTGAGGAGTCCCTCTACTGTAAGTCTCATCAGCTGTTGGGCCTACGGTCTTGTTGAGGAGTCACTCTAGTGTAAGGCTCATCAGCTATTGGGTCTCAGGTCTAGTTGAGGGGCAGTTTAGGCAGTTGGTGGAAGTTTGTACCCCTTCATTCTGAAATAACTGAAAAGGTGTTATCCTTATTTTTTAGTGTCTTTACTTATTTTCATCTTTACGCCTTGTCACGGTGAACAATGCACAGAGAAACAGCCAACATGTGTTTCCCCCTGTGGCCAGCAGGCTGAGGGCTTTTTCAAGGCAAAGGTATTTAAATAGAGTTCATGAAAACTATCAGAAAGGTTTAAGCGATGTGATCTCTGCGGTCCTTGAGAATGGAGTAAGTGTTGAGGGGCACCTCTAGTGTAAGGCTCATCAGCTGTTGGATCTCAGGTCTTGTAGAGGAGTCCCTCTAGTGTAAGGCTCACCAGCTGTTGGATCTCAGGTCTTGTTGAGGAGTCCCTCTAGTGTAAGGCTCATCAGCTGTTAGGTCTCCGGTCTTGTTGAGGAATCCCCCTAGTGTAAGGCTCATCAGCTGTTGGGTCTCCGGTCTTGTTGATGAAGGCTCATCAGCTGTTTGATCTCAGGTCTTGTTGAGGAGTCCCTCTAGTGTAAGGCTCATCAGCTGTTGGGTCTCCCGTCTTGAGGAGTCCCTCTAGTGTAAGGCTCATCAGCTGTTGGGTCTCCTGTCTTGTTGAGGAGTCCCTCTACTGTAAGTCTCATCAGCTGTTGGGTCTACAGTCTTGTTGAGGAGTCACTCTAGTGTAAGGCTCATCAGCTATTGGGTCTCAGGTCTAGTTGAGGGGCAGTTTAGGCAGTTGGTGGAAGTTTGTATCCCTTCATTCTGAAATAATTGAAAAGGTGTTATCCTTATTTTTTAGTGTCTTTACTTATTTTCATCTTTACGCCTTGTCACGGTGAACAATGCACAGAGAAACAGCCAACATGTGTTTCCCCCTGTGGCCAGCAGGCCGAGGGCTTTTTCAAGGCAAAGTTATTTAAATAGAGGTCATATAAACTATCAGAAAGGTTTAAGCGATGAGGTCTCTGCGGTCCTTGAGAATGGAGTAAGTGTTGAGGGGCACCTCTAGTGTAAGGCTCATCAGCTGTTGGATCTCAGGTCTTGTAGAGGAGTCCCTCTAGTGTAAGGCTCACCAGCTGTTGGATCTCAGGTCTTGTTGAGGAGTCCCTCTAGTGTTAGGCTCATCAGTTGCTGGATCTCAGGTCTTGTTGAGGAGTCCCTCTAGTGTAAGGCTCATCGGCTGTTTGATCACAGCGTTTGTTGAGTAGTCCCTGTAGTGTAAGGCTCATCAGCTGCTGGATCTCAGGTCTTGTTGAGGAGTCCCTCTAGTGTAAGGCTCAACAATTGTTTGATCATAGCTGTTGTTGAGGAGTCCCTCCAGTGTAAGGCTCATCGGCTGTTGGACTCCTGTCTTGTTGAGGAGTCCCTCTAGTTTAAGGCTCATCAGCTGTTGGGTCTCCTGTCTTGTTGAGGAGTCCCTCTAGTGTAAGGCTCATCAGCTATTGGGTCTCAGGTATGGTTGAGGAGTCACTCTAGTGTAAGGCTCATCAGCTGTTGGATCTCAGGTCTTGTTGAGTCCCTCTAGTGTAAGGCTCATCAGCTGTTGGATCTCAGGTCTTGTTGAGTCCCTCTAGTGTAAGGCTCATCAGATGCTGGATCTCAGGTCTTGTTGAGGAGTCCCTCTAGTGCAAGGCTCATCAATTGTTTGATCATAGCTGTTGTTGAGGAGTCCCTCTAGTGTAAGGCTCATCGGCTGTTGGATCTCAGGTCTTGTTGAGGAGTCCCTTTAGTGTAAGGCCATCAATTGATTGATCACAGCTGTTGTTGAGGAGTCCCTCTAGTGTAAGGCTCGTCGGCTGGTGGTTCTCAGGTCTTGTTGAGGAGTCCCTATAGTGAAAGGCACATCAGCTGTTGGATCTCAGGTCTTGTTGAGGATCCCCTCTAGTGTAAGGCTCATCAATTGTTTGATCACAGCGGTTGTTGAGTAGTCCCTCTAGTGTAAGGCTCATCAGCTGTTGGATCTCAGGTCTTGTTGAGGAGTCCCTCTAATGTAAGGCTCACCAGCTGTTGGTTCCCGGGTCTTGTTGAGGAATCCCATCAGTGTACGATTCATCAGCTGTTGGGTCTCGGGTCTTTTTGAGGAGTCCCACTAGTGTAAGACTCATCAGCTGTTTGATCACAGCTGTTGTTGAGGAGTCTTCAAATGAGGAGCTTTTCATCTGTATTACACCAGTTCTTGTTGAGGAATCCCATCAGTCTACTATTCATCAGCTGTTGGGTGTCAGGTCTTGTTGAGGGATCCCTCTAGGGTTGGGTCAGCTGCTTTTGGACTTCAGCTCTTGTTGAGGAATCCCATCAGTCTACAATTCATCAGCTGTTGGGTGTTGGGTCTTGTTGAGGGGTCCCTCTAGGTTTGCGTCATCAGCTGTTGGGTCTCAAGTCTTGTTGAGGACTCACTCTAGTGTAAGGCTCATCAGCTGTTTTGTGTCGGGTCTTGTTGAGGAGTCCCTCTAGGGTTGGGTCACCAGCTGTTGGGCCTCAGCTCTTGTTGAGGAGTCCTTCTAGTGTAAGACTCATCAGCTGTCTGACCCAAGTTCTTTTTAAGGGGCCCCTTCAGTGAGTTGTTCATCAGCTGTCTGATACCTGCTCTTGTCGGAGAGTGTCTCCAATGAAGGGCTCATCGGTTGTTGGATATGAGCTACTATAGAAGATTGAAGCCATTAGATAGTTCGTCAGCTGTTGAAGAGTACCTTCAGTGAAAGACTCATCAGCTGTCTGATCTCAGCTCTTGTTGAGGAATACCTCCAGTGTAGGTGTTTTCAGCTGTCGTACCCCACTTCTTGTCGAGAGTATCCCCAGAGAAGGGCTCATCAGTTGTCTGATTGGAGCTGTTGTTAAGGAGTACCACCAGTGAAGGGCTCATCAGCTGTCTGATCACAGCTCTTGTTGAGGAGCCCCTCCGTCGTAAGGTTCATCCGCAGTTAGATCTCACTTTTGTTTTAGGAATATCTCCAGTGAAGGCTTCATCTGGTGTCTGAACCTAGCTCGGGTTGAGGAGCGCCTCCATTCTGATGTTCATCAGCTGTTGGATCTGAGGTCTTATTGATGGGCACCTCTCTTGAAGGGCTCATCAGATTTCTGGCTCCATCTCATGTTGATGAGTCCGTCCAGTGAAGGGCTCATTGGTTGCCAGATCCCAGCTCTTGTTCAGGAATACCTCTATTTATGGGTTCGACAGCTCTTGGCTCTGAAGCTCAGGCTTTATTGTGGAAAGGGACGAGACCAGAAGCAGCTTAAGCCACTAAAGCATGTCCTCCGGAGCCAGTGGGGGTCAGCAGATCCGAGGCAGCTATGGGTTTAAAACCCTATAATCTCACCGAAGCAGGATTCCTGTACCAACATCCACTCCTTAATGTATCCAGGGTTTCTCTAAGCAGGTAAAGATTTGCCTTTTGTATATACTCTATGTGTTTACTCACTATACAGATCTATTTAACAAATGTACATAGAACATAACTAGCTTGCAAGACAGTTCAGTGTTTTTTCTAGATTACAGAAGTTGGTGCAAGTTCCTACTAATTGTTCTACATTATCTCCTTTAAGAAGCAAATAAAGTATTGCTAAGCTCTATGTTGTTTGTATGTAGATCCATATGGTTTATATCACTGCTTACTTTGTAAAAAATAAGTTCCAGGGCCCACGTCAGCAGGCCTCTGCAGCTTGTACCACCCATTGCCCCATCAGCGCTGCAAATAGCCGTACCAACACAACTACTAACCATCACACTCCTACAAGTGTGGCAACTTAAACTCTTCCAGGCCACCCAGAGTTATAATAATGGCTTGGGTGGCAGATATTAGTCATTTTTAATGTGTATTGAATTAATAAATATGTTATGTTATGTTATGTTATGTTATGTTATGTTATG
Source organism: Lissotriton helveticus (assembly GCF_964261635.1). Taxonomy (NCBI): domain Eukaryota; kingdom Metazoa; phylum Chordata; class Amphibia; order Caudata; family Salamandridae; genus Lissotriton; species Lissotriton helveticus. Next base: position 2,107,417,257 of record NC_136065.1, read on the forward strand.
TTACAATGTTTTTGTATAGCGCAAATCACCACTGGTCTCTAAGCGCTGTTGTTGTGCTAATATCTAAATTAGACAAACAGTGCCCCCATGTGGCAGACTGTCATAGGTGCTGGTGCAGACAAATAGGCGCCGGTGCCTAGCACTGGAAGCCACCGGCTCAAATTAAGCACAGCTTTATATTGCCGACGCATGCGTCGTGCCCTGAGATCATCTGAGTCCCTACCTGGGCTCAGTGATCTTGGCCTGTGAGGTGCATGATAGACTTCTGAAGCCTGCTCCCTCCCCTTGGCTCTCCTCTTATTCATCCATCATTGAACCCCTCTTCTCTTCTGTTCCCTAGGCCGTGACCCCTAATGATCTGCACCTGTTCATGAAATCTGTTGTGGAAGAGGTGACCCAGCGCTGTAACTACCTAAATTGCCTGCTGGTGAGTGCTCTTTCATGTGGTGGTGGGAGGTGCTCACTGTTTTATTATTCTCTGTACATCTGCTCTGAACCCTTCCCTACATGGCCCACAAAATACACATTGAGGTTCGACATGCTTGAATAGACTGCTAAGTAGTATGTGTGACAGGTGAGGCGTGGGGAGAGTGGGTCACTGTCTCTTTCTAGAGGTGGGCCTTGTCAGGAGTGGGCCACAGTCTATTTCCAAAGACGGGCCTCGTCAAGAGTGGGCCGCTGTCTCTTTCCAAAGATAGGCCTTGTCAAGAGCGGGCCGCTGTCTCTTTCCAAAGACAGGCCTTGTCAAGAGCGGGCCGCTGTCTCCTTCCAAAGACAGGCCTTGTCAGGAGTGGGCCGCTGTCTCTTTCCAAAGACGGGCCTTGTCAAGAGTGGGCCACCCTCTCTTTCCAGAGATGGGCCTTGTCAAGAGTGGGCCACTCTCTCTTTCCAGAGATGCCCATTATAATATAATGGGGTAACCCACAATAGTCCGCGGACCTGGGTAAGGATCGATAAAGACAACAGTGGTCCTAGACTTGATTACAATCGAGTTAATAAAACATTCATTGTTTCAAGAACATATATGCTAAATCATAGCGCCAATAATGTACATCAATTTTCACAAAATGCAAATATAGACACCCTCAAATGACAAAACAGAACCCAAAATCGCTACAAAGGTGATTGTATTTATTTCTCAGCATGTTTTAGTAACAATTCACCATAATCAAATGCTTCACAGGAAAAGGAGGAAGGTTGCTCCAAGGGGAGTGAGAAGGGAAATTGTGCTCGTTAGTGGGACAGATATAGAAGGAGATCAGATATGGAAAAAATTCAGCAAATAGTTCTTATAACATATGTTGTTCTTTAGCAAACCGGCTGCAGTTGTACAATGACACCAGTTCACTAATGGGCCTGTCCTTCACAAGTTGTTACAGATTTTCTTTCTGATTGATTTCCAAATGATGTACAGGGAGGTATCATCTGTAAGCTGGGCATGGTTAGGGTGATATGTCTGGTACAGGCTCACTTAGTGGGTGCATTGTCGACGTTTAGACCCTGGTGCATAGAGGGTAATTTACATCCTTAGCTGGCGGGTCTTCCTCAGGACAGGGGCAGGGAAGGAACCTGTGGAGATGCAAAGTCAGGATACAGCCCCGCGTTCGTAGGTGCGCACTGTAATGGCAGTGTAATTGAGGATTCAATCCGAAGGGTGATGGCTGCAGTGTTTGTCAGACAAAATCATCCAGGGTGAATGAATTGCCCAAAGGATCTTGTTGAGAAGATTCAGGCGCAGCCCAGGGAGTCCATGCTGCTCCACTCGAGTCAGAGTCCTCTGACTTTCCAGAGATGGACCTTGTCAAGAGTGGGCCACTGTCTCTTTCCAAAGACGGGCCTTGTCCACAGTGGGCCACTGTCTCTTTCCAGAGATGGGCCTTGTCAAGAGTGGGTCACTGTGCCTTTCCAGAGATGGGCCTTGTCAAGAGTGGGCCACTGTCTCTTTCCAAAGACGGCCCTTGTCAAGAGTGGGCCACTGTCTCTTTCCAGAGATGGGCCTTGTCAAGAGTGGGCCACTGTCTCTTTCCAAAGACGGCCCTTGTCAAGAGTGGGCCACTGTCTCGTTCCAGAGATGGGCCTTTTCAACAGTGGGCCACTCTCTCTTTCCAAAGACGGGCCTTGTCAAGAGTGGGCCACTGTCTCGTTCCAGAGATGGGCCTTTTCAACAGTGGGCCACTCTGTCTTTCCAAAGACGGGCCTTGTCAAGAGTGGGCCACTCTCTCTTTCCAAAGACTGGCCTTGTCAAGAGTGGGCCACTGTCTCTTTCCAGAGATGGGCCTTGTCAAGAGCGGGCCACTGTCTCTTTCCAAAGACGGGCCTTATCAAGAGTGGGGTGCTGTCTCTTTCGAGAAAGGTTTAGCCATTCGACCATCGCTTAATTTAGAGTGGGCAGCCGAATGGGCAGGTTTTACTCTCCCTCATTGTCTTGAAAAATGTGGTGATAAGAGACAGTAAAGATGTTTATGTGACCCCTGCATCATGGGACACAACTGCCATGGTGTGGGGGTTATTAATGTTTCTATTTTCTAAACCAAAACCCCACATTGGGATTTTTTTTTGAAAAAACAAAAACATATTAAAAGTTTGATGGACAGTGCTGTCATTTTGACGGAGCTGTCCGTCTAACTTTTAATACATTGCTGCCAATGTTAAGAGATGACTGCTGACCTGGGAGACATCTCTGACATCGAAATACAGTTACTCGGTCAGGGAGGTAGAGTATTTTCCTCTGGTGCCCTGACTGAGTAATTACCATACTCTGAAGTCTAAGTCAGGCCCTAATGGTTTCCTTTAGAGTTTGATGGCTTTGGAGAAATGTCTTAGATTTCTGGTTCCCTTTCTCTGCAAAACTCACGGTCCCCCCAGTGCTTAATTTGTTAAACAAATAAGTGCAAGGGCCCTCATCAGGAGACTACTGCTGCTTTCACCACCCATTGCCCCTACCGGCCCCTACCAAGGCAGCTACTAACCATCACAACCTACTAACCTACCAGTGTGACAATTCCAGGCCCCCCAAAGCTATAAGAATAGCTTACTCAGCAGGTAATTGTCATTTTTAAAGTATATTGACTTATTAAACAACTGTTGTTATGCTTATCTCTAAATTAGACAAACAGCGCCACCATGTGGCTGCCTATTATAAGTGCCTGTGTTGCCAATTACGTGCCAGCGCTGAACATCAGTCACCACTGGCTCAAATTAAGCAGCACTCCTCCCTCAATTAGAGTTGAAGGAACTGCAAAGTGACTGCAGGAGGTACCTTCACCAGCAGAAATGTAATGGTGGTGACCCGTCCACTACAGGGACACTGTTTTAGAAGCATTGCGAGGCCCGTCTTAGGTTTCTCCCAATGCATATTTTCCATACTTGGATCAGCCATGTGAATCTTTGAGAGTTTGAAAATTAATCAAAGAGGAATTCAGAGGGGACCAAACAGCAGTCCTCTCGGAATTTAGGGCCTGATTACGATGGTAGAGAGACTGCCACTTACAGGCTGTCGGTGGTGGTCTCCCCACTTTCGTAAGCAAGTTTACTGCTTGCCATATAACAGTGGCGGGCAGATGCGTGAACCGCAGACTGCCAGCTAGCCTTAGAATGGCGGCGGTGCCTGCCAGGCGCAGGCACCGCCAAAGGGATTATGATATCCCTTTCGTCTGTCTGTCAGTGGCGGCTAACCCGCTGTGACCAGGCAGGCGGAAAGGGACTTTGGGGGCCCGTAGCAAGTCCTCTTTACCCCCTGGCCATGAGCTGTGGGGGCACGTATGGTGACCCCCTACATATCCCTGCACCATGTGGCAGGCACCGCCTGATGCCTGTCATGTAGTGCAGGAATATGTCCAGTGTCCCATTTTTGTCTTTCGGCATGTGCTGCAGCCAGCAGCACACGCCATAATAGAAAATATAGGCATTGCGACCGCCATGGTGGCGGTTGCATCGTAATGCCTATGTAGGGACCGCTGACATCCTGTCGGGCAGTACCGTTTCCGTGAGGGTGGCAGGCGGACTAAAGTCTGCCCACCATCCTACTCAGGCCCTTAGTTTGCCAAAAGTGCATCCATCATATCCGCGGATCTGCCTTTGGCTGTGAGTTACCGCCGTGAGGGTGGGGATCTCTGAATCTGGTGTCGGTGTTCTGTTGAGTAGACGGAGACAAAGGCCAAATCGCAAACATCCAAACAGAAAAGGGGGAAGTTTACCATAGTTTAAAGTATTTACTGTAATGTGGGTACATTTCAGACTTCCTGGAGCCCATGAATTTTGCAGATTCCTAGAAGTACTCGCATGCAGTAGACTCCATGTCTACACTTCTGTAAACTAACATGAAATCCAAATGTGCGCTGGCAGCTGGTTGCTAAGAATCCAGAGCAACGCCACTATCAGTGTTGGATTCTCCGTAGCTGTCCGGCTTCAGTCGTGAGTGCTTTCACTCTGAATAAATCTACGAAGAAAACCTACCCGCCTCCCATCCTTCATTTAACAACTTGGCGACGAGCAGGAACTCCTTCCGCACCCACCGCAGAGATCATCATAATCGCCTCAGAGCATTTCCAGCCCCTCGCATCGATACTGCGCAACCACTGTTTGGCTGGTTTGGATGCGGATCGTACTCACAAAAAGCGACCCTTGACCCTGCTCCAGGCAGGTTGCTCCCCACGCCGCAACAGCACCACCTGTTGTGCCCCGCTTTCCTTGCTCGCTGCTGCTACCACTGCCGCGAGTTCGAGGCCCTCCTCCACCAGCAGGCTACCACCTGCGCCTCATCCCTGGTGGCCAGTGGTTGGCTGTAGGTTTGCTTGTATTGCATTGCTGCGTTTTTTTATTGTTTAATTGTTTCGTTTTTTTCCTCCTTTCCCTTGTATTCTGTGCCCTGTGCCCTTTTGTGCCTTCTGTTCCCTTGCCGTTCCTGCCCCTGTTCCTCCCGCTGCTGCGTCCCGTGCGGCCCTGCCCCCACCTGCTTTGTACTGTACTGCTTCTGTTTTATTGTTTAAGTGTTTAGTTTTTCCTTCTTTCCCCTTTGTATTCTGTGCCCTATGCCCTTTTTTGCCTCCGGTTCGCTCGCCGTTCCTGCCCCCGTTCTTCCTGCCCCTGCGTCCCCTTCGCCCCCGCTCGCCCTTTCGTCCTCTCCCTCCTCCCAGCTGCTCCTCAATCCCACCTCCCCTTCTTATGGCGCCCACTGCGCGGTGAAGAAAGCGACCCTTGACCCTGCTCCTGGCAGGTCGCTCCCCACGCCGCAACAGCACCACCTGTTGTGCCTGTGTTTCCTTGCTCGCTGCTGCGAGTTCGCGGCTCTCCTCCACCCGCAGGCTACCACCTGCGCTTCATCCCTGGTGGCCAGTGGTTGGCCGTAGGTTTGCTTGTACTGTATTGCTTCGGTTTTTTATAGTTTAATTGTTTTTTTTTCCCCTCCTTTCCCCTTGTATTCTGTGCCCTATGCCCTTTTTTGCCTTCTGTTCCCTTACCGTTCCTGCCCCCGTTCTTCCCGCCGCTGTGTTCCCTGCGGCCCTACCCCCCCCTGCTTTGTACTGTATTGCTTCTATTTTATTGTTTAGGTGTTTCGCTTTTCCTCCTTTCCCCTTTGTATTCGGTGCCCTTTTTTGCCTTCGGTTCCCTCGCCGTTCCTGCCCCCTTTCTTCCCGCCGCTGCGTTCCCTGCAGCCCCGCCCTGCTCGCCCATTCGTCCACTCCCTCCTCCCAGCTGCTCCTCCCTCCCACCTCCCCTTCTTATGGCTGCCGCTCCACGGCCTCGCAGCGGACGGCGCAGCGGGCGCGCAGCTGGCACGCCTAAGGCAAGCCAGTCTGCGCCCATCCGCACCTGGACCTCACCCAGCGCCAGAACCCCTGGCCCCCGCGAACACCACGACACTGGACACCACTACGATGCCAGCACCCTCCACACACTCATCACCGGACGATCATACACCTGCTTCCTGGCTGCCCCGAAGCGCACCCAAGGACCCTTCCCTGCCGGAACTGCATTATCACCAGCATCTGATCCGCCAAGCCACCCACCGTGAAAGAACGCAACCACCTCAGATGCATCCTTCTCAACACCCGCTCCGCCCACAAACATGCTGTTGAACTCTGGGACCTACTGGACTTATCCTCCCCAGACGTCGCCTTCCTGACGGAGACCTGGATGAACCCCTCCTCGGCACCCGACATCGCCATAGCCATCCTGGACGGTTACAAGATCACCCGCAGGGACCGCACCAACGGAACAGGAAGAGGAATCGCCATCGTCCATAGGAACAGTCTCAGAGTGTCGACCGACACCGACAACACCCTCAGCACCACCAAACACCTGCACTTCCAGATTCACACCGATCCCAACTCCACCTTCAGAAGAACTTTCATCTACAGACCCCCCGAACCCCGGCCACAGTTCAGCGACTTCATCGCTGACTTCGTCAGTACACACGCCCTCGCCTCCACAGACTACATCCTCCTTGGGGACCTGAACTTCCACCTCGAGAACAACGACACCAACTCCACCACCTTGATCGACAACCTCACAAAACCTCGGACTCAGACAGATCGTCACAACACCCACCCACTCTGCCTGCCACACGCTTGACACCATCTTCTTCGCAAGCTCCCACGTCTCCTTCAGTCACTCCACCGAACTCCATTGGACCGTCCATCGCTGCATACACTTCACCTTCTGGAAACCCACCACGCATCACCTACAGATCCCTCGCTGCTGCTGGAGCAAAGTCACCGAAGACCAGCTAACAAACACCCTCGCCCGGAGCCCACCCACTGACCCCGACACTGCCGCCCGCAACCTCAGACAGTTGATTGACGACTGCGCCAACACCCTCACCCCGATCAAGAAACCCTCCAACAGACACACCAGCAAGAAAGCCAGTTGGTTCACCGAGGACCTCCTGGCCTCCCAGCAAACTTGCAGAAAACTAGAGAAGACATGACACTGTGAACCGACACCGGACAACTATGCAGCCCACAAGAACGCCATGCTCCAACACCATCACCTCATCAGATCCGTCAAAAGGGCCTCCTTCAAACACCGCCTAGACGATAAGACACACAACAGCAAAGAGCTCTTCAAAATCGTGAAGGAACTCTCCAACCCCAACTCCAACACTAACGACATCCCACCTTCGCCAAGACCTCTGCGACTCCCTTGCCACCTTCTTCCATCGCAAGATCGCAGACATCCACATCTGAAAGAGACACGTTAGTATTAGATTCCTTACCTTAGAATATCCCCAGGCGTCAGACTGGATCCGGAAATTTTTGCATAGCAGTACCCTTGCGCGTCGGTAGGGGTCGTCTGCGGCTCCGCGTCCGTCGTCGGCGTCGTGGGCGCCGTGATGCGTCGGAGTACTTAGACGCCGCCTCCACGTGCTCACGTCAGTTCTTCTTTTTTCCGCGCCAGCTAGCGCAGATCTGGAAAAAGCAGTAACCCTAGTCAATTTTGACTAACTTTTTGATCCTTTTTGATTGCTATTTCGAAGTCTCTCGACTCCGAAACGGTGCCGATAGGGATGCCCGGCTTCAAGCATTGTGACGATTGCGACCGGCTGATGTCGGTCACGGATCCTCACCGTGTGTGTTTGTCGTGTTTGGGCGTCGACCACGACGACAAGGCCTGCTCCGACTGCCGGGCCCTCTCTTCGAAAGCCAGGCGGGAGCGGTCTCCTAGGCGCCTCGAATTCCGGCAGTCGGCCCGCGCCGTGAGAGGTCCCGATCCCATGGGAGGTCGAGGGACAGGTCGCGGGCCCGGAGCCACCACAGCTCCGAGAGTAGGCCGCACTCCTCCGGGTCGAAGTCGTCGTCAGGTAAGCGGCACAAGAAGTCCAAGCGGCGTCATCGCTCCTCGGACTCCCCCCGACGCTCGCGCGATGCGGCCGGGGGTTCGGGTGACACCACCCACGCGGCTCCGTCGGAGTCGCAGGTGTCGCGTTCAGCCCCATACCCTACGGTCCCTGGGCTGAACGCGACGCCGGAGGAGATCGAGCGCTTCCTCATGGCCATGAGGAAACTCTCTCCTCCGACGGGCTCCGCGGCGCCTCCGGGCCCAGCGGACCCGTCTGGGAGCCCTAGCGGGTCGGCGGCTCCGGCCCCGACGCCGTTGAGTGCTTCGGCCCCGACGCCGCCGATGCCTTCGGGCCCGGCGCCGCAGGTCCCCGTTATCCCGACGCCGCCGGCGCCTTCGGGCCCGGCGCCGAGGGGTCCAGTTGTTCCGACGTCGCCGGCGCCTTCGGGCCCGGCGCCGCAGGACGCCGCTGGCCGTCCTTCGGGATCTGGTTCGTCGCCGGTGGATCTGACGGCCTTCCCGGCGTCGGACCCTCAGGTGTCGCCTCCGGCGCCGTCCTCGGGCGGCGCCGACCCCGGTCCTCCTTCCGTTCCTGTTCGGCCGTCGGGACGGCCCCGTTGGGCGCCGCTCCAGACGCCGTTGGGTGAATTTCACTTTTATGAACAGGCCCCATTGGTTGATGACCCTGAATTTCAGGAGATGGGTGAAGGAGAGGACTGGGAGGGGTCTGAGGACCCTCTGACCAGGGAGTGTCAGTCTCATGAGGACTGGACAGGAGACCTTGGGGAGGCCAGTGGCCTGGACACCTCTCCAGACACTGGGTTTGTCTCCCCTCCTACCGTGGCTTCAGAGGAGGGGGCAACATATAGTGTGGTGCTGATGAGGGCTGCCAAGGCCTTGGGCCTTGAGCTCCCCGTCGCGGCCGTGAGGACTAACCTCCTCACTGAGGTCCTTAAACCGCAGTCAAGCTCGGCCGAGCCTCTGCTGCCCTTTAATGAGGCCTTGACTGACGTTCTTCTGGGCACTTGGTCCAAGCCCGCTACGGGTTCGCCCGTAGATAGGAACGTGGCCAGACGCCACCGCCCAGCCCCGGGCGACCCATGTTTTCTGTCCTCCCACCCTACCCCCGAGAGCCTGGTCATCCAGGCCTCCAATTCCCAAACCGCATTCCCGTCGGCCCCGCCGGATCGGGAATCCAAGAGGTATGACCAGTATGGGAAGAAGATCTTCTCGTCCATTAGTCTAGGCCTGCGGTCTTCCAACACCGCCTGCCTCTTGGGACGTTACACCCACTCTGTGTGGGATAAGGTCGCGGAGGTGCTGCCAGAGTGTCCGTTGGAGGTACGGGCCAAACTCGGCCAAGCCCTTGTGGAGGGCCGGGATGAAGCCAAATATTCCATCCGGTGTGGGCTGGATACCACTGACTCGCTGGGTAGAGCGATGGCAACGACGGTGGCGGTCAGACGCCACGCCTGGCTGAGGTCCGCCAACTTCTCGGCAGATGTCCAGAGCACGCTCATGGACATGCCGTTCGATGGCCGTCGCCTCTTTGGCGACAAGGCAGACCATGCGCTTGAGCGTTTTAAGGACTCCAGGGCTACGGCCAAGTCCTTAGGCCTCTCGGGCCAACGCCAGCTATCGGCTGCCTATCACTCCTTTCGTGGCCACGGAAGGGGTGCGCCCACACGTGCCGCCAGCCACGCGCCACAGGGCAATACCCAACACGGTGGTGGCCGTGGGAACCGCCGTCCAGGCGGTCGGGGGCAGCGGCGAGGTCAGTCCACACCTTCCCCCGCAGCATCCGCCTCAAAACCCTCCTAGTCCGTGCTTTCAGGCCCATGTGACGCCAGTGGGAGGCAGGGTTCGCCATCACCACCTTCACTGGCGCACTGTCACGTCGGACAGGTGGGTGCTGCAGATCGTCCGAAGGGGCTACTCCCTCCCCTTCGAGGCGACTCCTCCAGCCATGCCACCGCAGAACCACCGTGTATCGGGGGATCACTTGCGACTTCTGCAGGAGGAAGTTACGGCCCTCTTGGCCAAGGGGGCCATCGAGCGTGTTCCTGGGCCAGAAGTAGGGTGTGGTTGCTACTCCCACTACTTTCTGGTACCCAAGAAGGGCAAAGGAGGCCTACGCCCTATCTTGGACCTAAGGAACGTCAACGGCTTCCTCCGGAAGGAGAAGTTCAAAATGCTGACTCTGGCTCAGGTTCTGGCTGCCCTGGACCCAGGAGACTGGATGGTAGCGTTGGACTTGCAGGACGCTTACTTTCATATCCCCGTCCTGCCTGCCCACCGGCGCTACCTGCGGTTCATGGTGGGCCACGAGCACTTTCAATTTACCGTGCTCCCCTTCGGCCTTACCAGCGCCCCACGGGTGTTCACAAAGGTGATGGCGGTGGTCGCAGCTCATCTGCGCAGGTTAGGGGTTTCAGTCTTCCCCTACCTCGACGACTGGCTGTTGAAGGCGGGCTCGCCCCCGACAGTCGTCAGCCACCTCCAGACTACGGCAGATCTCATGCACCGGCTGGGGTTCTCCATCAATGTGCCGAAGTCACACCTGTGCCCCTCTCAGAAGCTCCTTTTCATCGGAGCGGTTCTCAACTCGGCGCGGTTTCGGGTTTATCCACCCGAACAGCGGGTCCGGGATATTCAGGCTCTGATTCCCATCTTTCAGCCGTTATCCCGGGTTTCGGTCAGGTTGACGCTGCGGCTTCTGGGGCTGATGGCCTCCTGCATCCTACTGGTGCATCACGCCAGGTGGCGGATGCGGGCTCTGCAGTGGGACCTGAAGTTTCAGTGGGCCCAGCATCAGGGCAACCTATCCGACCACGTCCTGATCTCGGAGGGCACTGCGAGACAGCTGCAGTGGTGGCTCACGGACCGCGATTGGGTCAGCGGCAGATCCCTCTCCCTTCCCCAACCGGAGCACGTAGTTGTGACGGACGCGTCCCTCCAGGGCTGGGGAGGCCACATGGGAGAGGCGGAGATCAGAGGCCTCTGGTCTCCGGCGGAGACCCGGCTCCACATCAACCTGTTGGAGCTCAGGGCGATTCGTCTAGCACTGAAGGCATTCCTCCCCTCTGTCCGGGGGAGTGTAGTGCAGGTGTTCACGGACAACACCACCGCCATGTGGTACTGCAACAAACAAGGCGGGGTGGGGTCGTGGATCCTTTGTCAAGAGGCTCTTCGCCTTTGGCAATGGCTGGAACGCCAGGGCGTGACCCTGGTGGCTCAACACCTGGCGGGTTCTCTGAACGCCAGGGCGGACGAGCTCAGCCGTCGGTGCATGATGGATCACGAATGGCGTCTGAACTCGGACGTGGCGTAAGGCCTCTTTCAGCGATGGGGAGAGCCTTGGTTAGATCTATTCGCCACTGAAGAGAACGCGCAATGTCATCTGTTCTGCGCGTTGGAATTTCCAAGGCGGCACTCGCTCGGAGACGCTTTTCGTTGCGAGTGGAGTTGCGGTCTGTTGTACGCCTTTCCGCCTATACCACTTCTGCCCAGAGTGCTGAAGAAGATCAAGCGCGACCGGGCCCAAGTCATCCTTGTGGCTCCGGACTGGGCGAGAAGGTACTGGTATCCAGAGCTACTCAGTATGTCAGTCGATCCCCCGGTTCGTCTGCCTCTTCGGGAGGACCTTCTGTCGCAGCAGCAGGGGACGGTCCTCCACCCGAACCTGTCCAGTCTCCACCTCCATGCTTGGAGATTGAGCGGCGACAGTTGAGGCCATTTGACTTTCCTCCTGAAGTTTGTAACATCATTCTGGCAGCCAGGCGTCCCTCCACAAAGTCGGTATACGCCTGCAGGTGGAACAGATTTGTGGCATGGTGCACAGCAAAGGCTGTGGATCCTCTTTCTGCCCCTCTTTCTGAGGTTCTTCTCTTCCTTCTTTCTCTTGCCCAGCTACCTTTCTGCCCTTTCCGCCTTTCTCAGGCTACCTGATCAGCCTTCTTTGTTCAAGTCCCCTATTGTAAACAGATTTCTTAAGGGCATCACTCACACGTTTCCTCCTGTTCCGTTTGTGATGCCTCAGTGGGACTTGAACCTGGTTTTAACATTCCTGATGTGCGCTCCCTTTGAGCCACTTCACAACTGTCCTCTTCGCCTTCTGACTTTGAAGACTGCTTTCCTGGTTGCCATCACCTCTGCCAGGAGAGTGAGTGAGCTCCAGGCTCTTTCTTGTACTCCACCTTTCCTTTCCGTCCATCCGGACAAAGTGGTGCTTCGTACCAAACCTTCTTTCCTGCCCAAGGTTGTCACGGCCTTTCACATCGGGCAGTCTATCACCTTGCCAACCTTCTTCCCGCCACCGCATCCCTCTAAAGAGGAAGAGCGGCTCCACCGTCTGGACCCAAAACGTGCGCTCTCATTCTACTTGGACCGCACACGCCAGTTCCGGGTGGATGACCAACTCTTTGTTGGTTACGTGGGCGCGAAGAAGGGGAAAGCGGTGCACAAGAGGACCATTTCCCGGTGGATCATCCTGTGTATCCAGGCATGCTACTCCTTGGCTAGGAAGGAGCCCCCGGTTGGACTGCGGGCTCATTCTACCCGAGCGACGGCAACTACCACTGCCCTGGGCAGGGGTGTGCCCTTACAAGACATCTGTCAGGCAGCTACGTGGGCATCGCTGCACACGTTTGCAAGACACTACTGCCTGGACAGCCAAGTCCGGAGGGATGGCTTCTTTGGCCGTTCCGTCCTCCAGGACTTTCTGGTGTGATTATTGGTTCGCAGACCCACCACCGGGGTTGGTATTGCTGGGGTATCTAATACTAACGTGTCTCTTTCAGATGCACAAGTTACTACTTGTGTAACGATATATCTGTAAGAGACATTAGTTAGTATTAGATTCCTTACCGACCCACCCATCCTCCCCGTTCTGCGAACCAATATCTAGGGTTAGGGTTGTCCCCTTTCAGGGCCCTAGTTTCAATGGCACCAGTGTTGGTTTTTAACATGGCTCTGCGTTTCTGGCGCGGAAAAGCTGTGTCTAAGAACTGACGTCAGCACGCGGAGGCGGCGTCTAAGTACTCCGACGACGTCATCACGACGCCCACGACGCCGACGACGGACGCGGAGCCGCAGACGACGCCTACCGACGCGCAAGGGTACTGCTACGCAAAAATTTCCGGATCCAGTCTGACGCCTGGGGATATTCTAAGGTAAGGAATCTAATACTAACTAATGTCTCTTACAGATATATCGTTACACAAGTAGTAACTTGTGCGACAGCTTCAACGTCACGACCGCCTGACAGCCACTGAGACCCCCGTCCCCACGGCCACCATCCCCACCGATCCCCTGTTCTCCTGGACCAACATAAGCGACGACGACAACACCATCAAAATCTTGAACACCATCCACTCCAGATCTCTGTCAGACCCATGCCCACACCACATCTTCAACAAAGCCAGCACCACCATCGCACCCCATCTCCGGAAAGCCATCAACATCTCCTTCGAGACAGCAACCTTCCCGGAGAGCTCGAAGCACACAGAGATCAATGCCCTACTCAAAAAACCCAAGGCTGACCCCAAGGACCTCAAGAACTTCCGGCCCACCTCCCTGTTCCCTTTCCCAGCAAAGGTCATTGAGAAGACCATCAACAACTGACCCGCTACCTCAAAGAGAACAGCATCCTGGACCCGTCCCAATCCGGGTTCCGCAGCAACCACAGCACCGAAACTGCCCTCATCGCTGCCATCGACGACATCAGGGCCCTGCTGGACAACGGCAAAACCGCTGCCCTCATCCTCCTGGACTTGCAGCCGCCTCCGACACTGTCTTGCACCGCATCCTACTCACACGCCGCTACAACGCTGGGATCCGTGACAAGGCTCTGGACTGGACCACTTCCTTCCTCTCCGGCAGAAGCCAGAGCGTCCGCCTCCCCCCTTTCTGCTCCAAAGCCCCCAAGATCATCTGTGGTGTACCCCAGGGCTCATCCCTCAGCCCGACATTGTTCAACATCTACATGGCACCGCTTGACCACGCCGCCTGAATGCATGACCTCAACATCCTCTCCTACGCCGACGACACCCATTTGATCCTATCCCTCACCAAGGACCCTCTCACCGCCAAAACCAACCTCCACGAAGGAATGAAAGCCATCGCCGAGTGGATGAAGAACAGCCGCCTGAAGCTAAACTCGGACAAGACAGAAGTCCTCATCCTCGGCTCCACCCCCTCTGCCTGGGACGACTCCTGGTGGCCGACCGCACTGGGAACAGCACCAACACCCACTGACCACGCGCGTAACCAGGGGTTCATCCTCTACTCTCTCTATGACAAAGCAGGTCAACGCTGTCTCGTCCTCCTGCTTCAACACCCTCCGCATGCTCCGCAAGATCTACAGGTGGATTCCCACCGAAACAAGAAGAACTGTCACCCAGGCCCTCGTAAGCAGCAGGTGGGACTACGGAAACGCCCTCTACACAGGAGCCTCGGCCAAACTCCTGAAACAACTACAATGCATTCAGAAAGCCTCTGTATGCCTGGTCTTCAACATCCCTCGCCGCAGCCACATCACACCCCACCTGAAAGACATGCACTGGCTCCCCGTCAACAAGAGTATCACCTTTAAGCTCCTCACCCACGCACACAAAGCACTTAACGACACCGGACCATCATACCCCAACAGATGTCTCACCTTCTACAGCCCAAATCTCGTGCGTTTGAGATTTATACTGACCATTAGCCACTCATGCACTTGCTTTCAAATAGCACCTCTAATAAAGCATCCGCTAGATTAGTATGGCTGCTTACTAAACTTCAGGAGTTTCACTTCATCATTAAACGCATTCCTGGAGGAAAAAACTTCAGGGCTGACTCTTTATCAAGGATGTCCTTGAATGAAGCTCCTGAGGTAGCTGATGATATTGAGTGCGTGGTTGCAGCTATTGATGCTATTTCTGAATGTTCACCTCTCTCCAAGAGTGAGTGGAACACAGCAAATGAAAACGGCCCCACACTTACCAAAGTCAAAACTTTTATTACAAACAAATGGCCCTGAGAGCAGAGTTTTATCCTCTGAGCTAAGATCCTTTTGGAAACGTGTCTGATGAGTTATCCCTAGTTATCAATTTGGTCATGCGACATGACTTGTTTGTTCCACCTGAGTCTTCATGCACAGTTATCTTTCAAACTACTCATCAAGGACAATTCGGTGTCACTAAAACTTGCCAAAGGATTAACCCCTTCGCTGCGGGCATAATTCCCCGCACAGCGCCCGCATGCTCATGACGAAAGCATGGTAAAGGTTAAACAGTTTTATTGGTCACCCTCCATTATGTACAGATCAGGAATGAATTGACAGTTGTGCAGAATGTCTCTTATTGAACAAACATTGGAAGACTCTTTGTACTCCTTTGCATCCTGTTCCACTTCCCGAGAATCCTTGGGATAAAGTGGGGTTCGAGTTTTCTGGTCCTTATGAGAATTTGTCCATTGAAAACAAGTATTTGATTTTATTGGTTGATTACAACTGAGAATACTATTAAGTTTTTACAAACTGTATTTGATGTTGAAGGTTTTCCCAAAATTATTGTAACGGACAATGGCTAACATTTTGTTTCACAGAAAATTTGTTCTTTTCTCAAAGTGCACAACATTTCCCATTTCACGGTTGCTTTGTACTCACCCTCCTTTAATGGTTTGGTTGAAAGAGGAAACTGGATCATTAAGGAGGGTATACAAACTGCAATCTCTTCCGGGCAAGACCCTTTGGCTTTCGCTCATAACTCTACTCCACACACAACTACGGGGTTTGCCCCTTTCACTCTTCTTAGAAGAAGAAAGGTTCACACTCATTTAAATCCAAGTTGGCTGTATGAGAAGAACAAGCAGAGTTGTTTTTCTATACATGATTTTACGTTCTTTAAAGAACAGGTCAAAGTCCAACAAGATTCCACGAAAGTACGCTTTGATGCTGGTAAACACTCTGTGGACCAACCTTTGAAAAAATGAGATTGGGTTCTCATTAAAAACCCCAGAAAGGTGGCTAAATGTTGTTCTAAGTTATCCTCACCTATATTGGTAATACAAGTGAGTAGAGGTTCTGCTCTTCTTGACAACAAGGGATGGTGGAACAAAAGGGCACTTGTCAAGGTTACCCTTTTTCAGGCTGATGTTATCAGTAAACATACCACTTCAGAGACAGAACATTGTGACTGGTTTGATTTACGTCAGGACAAAGAGGCCGAGTACTAATGTTGGTTTGGAGCCAGTTACTGTCCAAACTGCTCAGTCTCAGGTCACCGATCTTAGAGATTCACTTGAGGCGTCTTGCAAGAGGGCCTCACGTCTTAGGCAAATTTCTTGTAAATTGAGAGATTATGTATTAGAATACCATCGCTCCGTTTCCCTTTTCCCCTGGTTTCCATGCACTTACCTTGTTGTGCTCACTACCTTCTTGCAATTCATAAGTCACTTGTTCTTGCATGCAACACATGTTCTCATGATGCTTCCTTACAAATGTTTCCAAGTTCATATTTGTTTGCTTTAATGTTTTGTTTAGTTTTCCCTTTTCCCTTCTAAGGGAGGAGATGTTGTAATGTTGTTTTGCTCAATGTGTCGCGTGCTACAACGCAACTCATGGTTATCTTGTGTACATTCGATAAAATTCTGAATGTTGCCGCTCGGTTGCGAAGAATCCATAGCAATGCCACTCTCGGTGTTGGATTCTTCGCAGCTGGCCGGCTTCGGTCATGGGTGCTTACACTCTGAATAAATCTATGAAGAAAACCTACCTGCCTCCCATCCATAATTTAATAGTCTCTCATAAGGAAATACCCATTGATAGTTCATGCCAGCAAGAAAGCCAAATCTGCCTTGGAACGTTTCAAGGAAAGTAAATGTATGGTACACTACTTGGGCCTTGTGGCAACTGCCAAGCAGTTTCCTCACCAGTTTAGGAATTTACAAGGCTACTCTACAGGGTTGGCCTAAAGGCAATGCCAGTCTCTCTAGCTCTGTTGTAATCACTCTAGTCATTTCGCGGCAGGGGATGAGGATCTGCCATACTTACCGCAGGTCACCAAGGCACCACTCCTGTCGGTCCCCGTCCCCTGCTGCAACAGGCTTCATACTCTTTAACCTGCAATTGGGGTGCACACCCACCCTTTAAGAGGCACGATCCAGCACTTTCACCCAAGATTGGTATCCATCATATGCGACAGAGGAGTCATCCACATTGTTAAACATGGCCGCCCCTTCCTCCTTCATCAGAGAAGATCCCTGTCCATTCTAATGCAGGAGGTGCGAGGTTTAACCTCCGAAGTAGTCATTGAGAGGGTTCCAGACTCGGAATAGGGACAGTTTATACTTTCACTATTTCCTCATGCCGAAGAAAGATAGGGGTCTTCGGAGTATCTTAGCCATTCACCATCTTAATATGGAAGGCCAACTTTAAAATACTCATGCTAGCCCAGATTCTGTCTGCCCTGGACCTGGGGGACTAGATTGTATCCTTGGACCTGCATGGCGTGTATTTTCATATACTTGTCCTGTAGTCCCATAGACATTACCTGCGGTTCAAGGCAGGCAGGAGCATTTTCAGTTTGCCATACTTCCATTCAGCTTCACCATTGTCACTCTGGTTTTCATGAATGTGATGGCAGGGGTCACAGACCATCTTTGGAGGTTAGGAATACCAGTTTTCCCCTACCTCAATGACTGGCTGCTGAAGGCGGGCTACTCACTCTATTGTAGACCTCCTACCGATGACAGTAACCTCCTGAGAAGCTGACGTCAAACCTGGCTACTTTTGCAGAGGCTTCCCTTTGTTTGTAGGGGCTGTTTTGGGTACAGTGCAGCTGTTAGACCTGTCAGCCCTAGGCTGGTCTTTCCATGTGTTTTTTTTTGGCCTTGCCTCATTTTTCCCACCTTCTTTTTGTTGGCCCTTAGGTCTTCGGGCACCTTTTCATGGCTAATCCATGTTAGGGTGCAGGTGCTCCCTACTTCAAACATGGCTGCCACTGGCCCCTGCTACTGCAGCGTGGTCTTTTTAGTCAGCACCCTAGTTGCCAGGAGCAGGCTGGATCCCCATACAATGTTGCAATGCCAGCCACCCATCCCTTGTCCATAGGTAGAGTGGGGAAGCTCCTGGAACCTTCCAGAAGGAAGGCGGACCTGATTTTTGCCGCCTTAGAGAATGGTCACCTGACCTGGGCATACTTAAGCAAGGGAGGGAACTTTTTCTAGTCAGTTGGGGCATCACTGACCTGGGGAACCCATGCAGGAGTTTTAGGCGGGAGGGCCTAGTTAGGAACCTATGCTACTGGGAGTGACAGGATTTAGGTGCTGCCTCTTAAGCTGGGTGAGGTGTCCTAGACAAGCCCTCTGATCTGGCCCAGTGGTAGGGCACCCCAGGGTCCATCTGCAGTGACTGAGGAAAAACTCATCAAGCCTTCAACTCATCACCCCCCCCCCCTCTTCCACTTCAAGAAACCAACATCTAAGGGCGCAGAACCATCCACGCGCCAAGAAGCCTACTTTTCTGAGACCAGAGACTGCTGGGAGATCGACCAGGTACTGGACTGTGCTGCCCTGCGCACCCCCCCTGCCTGCAGTGGGCCCTCCTTGCCCCACTGGTCTCCCCCTGACTGAATTGCTTTGTTACCCATCCTGCCTGCAGTCCTTGCCAAGCTGTGTGGAAAGCGCTGTAGCCGGGACCCCCCCTCCCTCTCAAGCGCTGTGTCTGAGACTGCCCACCTGTCAAGTCCTGCTATAAAAGTACCCCTCAAGCGCTTGACCGCCCTCACGCTGAAGCCCCCGCGTGAGCGCTGACTGAACCTGCCCCCTAGTGCTTTGGGATCTGAGCGCGGGCCTGGGGTGACTCACCGCTGCGGCCCGGAGCCGTTGGCGCCCTCCTGTAGCGCCTAGAATTCCCCTCCGGTGGTCGCGGCGTTAGCGCCAGCATTGCATCCCCCCCTCGGCGGCCCCCGTGTGCCAGGAGAGGGCCGCCGGAATCCACCACAGGCCGCGCTGGGCCGAAGTCACCCTGCCTCGCTGTGCCCCGGCGGGCCCTGCGCCGTCATCAAACCCCCCTCGGCGGCCCCCGTATGCCAGGAGAGGGCCGCCGCATCAAGTACACCCGGCCGCACTAGGCCTGAAGCCGTCCCCGGCCTGCAGCACGTGACGGGGGACTCCGGCCTCGTCATTGGCCGCGCCCCCGTCCCTCTGTGCCGCGATTGGTCCCGCGGCCTGGCCCAAGCTGCTCCCTCATTGGCTGACACCGCCGGGCCCCGCTGACGCGGCCCGGTGCCCGAAGAGAGCTGCACCTCATCGCGGAGGGGGCCGCTGAGCTTGATAGCCCCCTCCGGTTGCCCCCAAACGCTGATCCAGCCTCGCCCCGGCGCCGGGGCTACAGAACTGCCCCCGCTTCGCACAGGGTCGGGTGAGGCCCCGGAAGCGCTGGAGCTCTTCCTCCGGCCCCAGAGTCTACGCAAGGGCCCCCGAGGGCCGAAGAGCACAAGGTAACCCCCGGGGAGGAGGGCGGTAGGCCGGGTGAGGCCCGTGGTCGCCCCTCCCCCGGGGTGAACTGAGACTGGGCCCCGTTGGCCCGCACCTTGATGTGCCTTGAGAATCAGGAGGCTTGGGGATAGACACGCTCCCCCCCCTACATCGTTCTGCCTGCCAGTTTCCGGCGTAAAATGTGTATGTCGACGCCCTATTTACAAGCCTGCTAATGTGAGAATGATCTTTTCACTGTACTGAATTTCTTGCAGGGGCGGGCTTCTACATTTCCTGATGGGGCCGAGTTGTGATACTTATTGATTCATTCTAATGCTATTCTGATGATCTGATTTTGGTCGCAAGACTGTTGATATTTACAAGAGGAAATGCTTTTGATTGCTTCCTACAGGTTGATCCATGGTTTATGCAACTGCCTTCTAGCCTGCTGAATAGTTTAACGCGACAGGCTGTGTTCATTGAAGTTTTCAGCTACACTGAGAGTACTTAATGTAATGGGTACCCTTTTACAGGAATTGCATTTTGAATGGTATTCATGAAATGTTTTAATGAGGTACTTTAATGCAATGCTGATGATTTACTAATGCTTTATCTGCTCTGAACTAAATCCTATATAAAAGAGCTTGATTTTCAAACACAGCTACTGGTGTGGTCTCCATTATTGCGTCCCACTTCGTGTCTCCTTGGATGCGTGTGTTGAGTAGCTGCTTTACACATAAGCCCCTGGCCGCCTTCCTGCTCAAGCCAAGCTACCCCCG
Source organism: Lissotriton helveticus (assembly GCF_964261635.1). Lineage (NCBI taxonomy): Eukaryota > Metazoa > Chordata > Amphibia > Caudata > Salamandridae > Lissotriton > Lissotriton helveticus. The sequence goes on from NC_136065.1 coordinate 2,107,437,275, forward strand.
GAGAACTGGTGGTCCCAGTTCTTACATTGTTGGCGAGCGGTGGGATCTAGGACCTGTAGCTACCTAACACCCTCCAGTGGGACAGAGTGCGCTGCAATTAATTGGACACCTATCGTGCTACAAGCTAACCTAATTGCCCACCACTGTCTAGCCTGCAGCAAAGTGTGTAGGAACCTGTGTTGACCCAGCGTTATTGCCTACGTCCTAGAATTTTTCTTTCAGGTTATCTGGGTCCCCACCTGACAAAAAGGAGTTCCAGCTGGCTGACCTTGATAGGTACACGGTAGTGCAGTTAAGGGAGTTTTGTCAGGGGATGGGGGTGCCTGTGGGGACGAGAGCTGTAAAAGAAGAGCTCCATACCGCCTTGAGGGCATTCCCAAGGGCCCACCCAGGGGAGAGAGAGGATGAGGAACAGGTCACACACGGGGAGGCGGACACTCACGAAGACCCAGGCCTACTCAACATTGACATGTCAGACAATGTATTGCCAGGAAGAAGTTCCGTGGCAGGGAGTAGTGTATCTAGGGGGAGTGTGGCGTCGCAGGAGTACGAGGACAGGAGGGAGGAGAGGCGATTGAAGTGGGAGCTTGCCAAGTTAGAGCACGAGAGGGAGAGAGAAAGGGAAGATAAGAAGCTGGCTTTAGAGAGAGAAAGACTAGCTATGGAGGAAAGGAAACTGGCGCACGAGCTTCAGCTCAAGGAAATGGAGCTGAGAGCATTACAGTTGGGTGCGCCAGGAAGTCCGAATGGTGGCAGCATACCCGAGGCTCATCAGGAGCCCAGATTCTGGTTACCTAAGGAGGTGATAGCGAGCTACACCAAGGGGGATGACATTGCCAGGTGGTTGGAGGCATATGAAGTGGGCTTGACTGCCCATGGGGTGCCTGAGAAACACTTGGGAGGTGGTTTGTAAATGTAAATGTAAATGTAGTTGAGCTTATATAGCGCACAGCTACCCGAGGTCGGTTTCCCGGCGCTTGCTTAGGGAACCCTTCCTGGTATTCCCCTGTGAGATAGCAGGGTATCCACAAGGTGAAAGTCAGGCATCCCGCCGCGAGGGGCCATTGTGGAGATTAAGCAAGCTATTGCCCAGAGTCGCAGAGTGTGAACCCGTGAGTCGAGGAGGCACCGGGGCGAGAATTATCGAGTCCGTGGAATTTTTAGCCCAAGACCCCGCCGAGGCGGGGAATTGAACCCTGGTCCAGGACCGATCTCAGCTTCCGGGTCTGCTGCTTCTAACCCCTGAGCCACACTGTACCGGTATATACCTCCGGACGTCAGGGACTCACTCCTGTATTTGGACAAGGCAGACCAGTTTAGGTATTCCCCCATGAAGGAGGCGCTTATCAAACATTTTGGCCTCACCCCCGAGAGGTATCGCCAGAGGTTCCGTGGCAGCCATAAGCTATTCCACGCAGAATTGGGTGGATTTTTTTGAGTATGCCCGTAAGGCTCTGGATGGTCGGGTGCGTGGCAGCGGGGTGCGTGATTTTGAGGGTCTGTATAACCTTTTTTTGAGAGAGCACCTCCTGGATAAGTGTTTTCCGGAGCTGCGCCAACATCTGGTGGACCGTAAGCTTACTGATCCCCGTGAGCTTGCGGAGGAGGCGGATACTTGGGTTAGCACCCGGGTGTCACACAAGGCCCCCGGGGGACACGGCCGGAAAGGCAGACAGGGCGGCTCTCAGAAGAAAGAGGGTGGAGATAAAAGACCTGAGTTCTCACGAGGCCCACAAACTAGACAGTTTGGGAAAGGAGTAGGTACCCCATCTCAGAACCGTTTCCCAAAACCCACTTACCCTGACAACAGTCAGCAGCCAAAAGTGGTCCGGTGCTATGAGTGCGGAGAGTTCGGACACTACAAGGGAGATCCCCAGTGTCGCAAACGACCCCCAGCCCCCACTGGTGGCAAGAGTCCCAGGGTGGCTAGCGTAGCGCTTGGGATGGAGCTGCCCCCAGATAGGGAAGGGGAGTGGACAGGCCTGACCCTGGTTTCACTTGGGGATAGAGAGATGGTCCCAGTGACGCCCTTACCATCAAATACTGCTAAGTACCAGCAGAGGGTGAAGGTCAATGGGGAGGAGGTGGACGCTCTGAGGGCCAGCATGACCACCGTAGTGAGGCGGCTGGTGTCCCCTGAGCAAGATGTTCCCGATGTGTACCATCCGGCCGTGTTGGCTGACGGCAGTATGAGCTACTATCCGGTGGCTCAAGTTCCCTTTGAGTGGGGAGGAGTGTCAGGCCCGTTGAGAGTTGCGATCAGCCCTGCCTTGCCTGTGGACTGTCTGCTCGGTAATGACCTCGAACATACCGCCTGGAAGGAAGTGGAGTTTAAGGCCCACACGGAGATGCTGGGATTACCAGGGTGGACTTGCGTAGTCACGTGGTCCATGGCTGCCCGGCAAGAAGCTCAACCCAGGTTGGAGCCTGAAACAACGGCCCAACCCACTGCCGGTCCAGAGGAGAGTGTTGTGGAGGACACACCCCGTGTGATGGATGGGGAGCCCGCAGAGGTAACCCCGGAGTCCGTGGAGGTGGATGTCGTTCCCGTGGGGGACTTGCCGACTCTTGCCGAGTGGCATGTGGAAGGAGGGCCTACCTGGGAGGAATTCTGTCGGGCGCAGAAGGAGTGCCCCACGCTTGAAGGCATGCGGCGACAGGCTGAAGCCCAAGCGTCGAACAAGGAGACCGGCAGCTATCACGTGTATTGGGAGGATGGCCTCCTGTACAGTGAGCCAAGGGTTCCGGTGCATGGGTCCTCGAGGGCCTTAGTGGTCCCCCAGTGTTACCGGGCCTTTTTGATGGAACTGGCGCATGAGATACCTCTAGCCGGACACCTGGGCCAGGACAAGACCTTTGTGAGGCTAGTGTCACACTTTTATTGGCCAAGGATGAGAGTTGCCTCTGACACCTATTGCAAGACCTGTAAGACTTGCAAGGCCAGTGGCAAGACGGGGACCAAATTGAAGGCCCCATTGGAACCGCTCCCGGTGGTCGGGACTCCTTTTGAACGGGTCGGAATCGACATCGTTGGGCCATTGGACCCTCCGACCTCTGCGGGACATCGGTTCATCTTGGTATTGGTGGACCACGCCACTCGGTACCCGGAGGCCCATCCCTCTGAGGACTGTTACTGCACCTGTAGTGGCGTGGGCCCTGATGGGGATATTCACCCGAGTGGGATTCCCCAAGGTCGTGATGTCGGACAGGGGCACAAATTTCATGTCGGCCTACATGCAGGCCATGTGGAAGGAGTGTGGAGTGACCTACCGGTTCTCCACTCCTTACCACCCCCAGACTAACGAGCTCGTAGAGCGCTTCAACAAGACCTTGAAGGGGATGATTCGGAGCCTGCCAGAAGACTTGAGGCGGAAATGGGACGTCCTCCTCCCTTGCTTGTTGTTCTCGTATCGCGAGGTACCGCAGAAGGGAGTTGGGTTCAGCCCCTTCGAATTGCTCTATGGCCATCCCGTTAGGGGACCCCTCAGTCTGGTTAAAGAGGGGTGGGAGAAGACTTCGAAGAAGCTTCCCCGTGATGTTGTCAGCTACATGCTGGCATTCCGCAGCCAGATGGCCAAGCTGTGGAAGGAAGCCTCAGACAACTTAGAGGTTAGCCAAGCCATCATGAAGGAGTGGTATGACCGCAACGCTCGGACGGTAGAATTGGACGCTGGACAGAAAGTGTGGGTCATGGAGCCTGGGGAGCTTAGTGCCCTCCAGGACCGGTGGACTGGTCCGTACGAGATTGTGGAGCGTCGAGGCCAGACCACCTATGTCGTTGACTTGAAGACGCCCCGACAGCCCCACCGGGTGCTCCACGTCAACCGCCTGAAGCCTCATCATGAGCGATCGGAGCTTGCTCTCCTCATGGTGACGGATGGGAGCGAGGAGGAGGAAAGTGAGCCTCTTCCTGACCTTCTAGCGGCTCAGGAAAAGGATGGTTCCGTGGAGGGAGTTGTCCTCTCCCCATCCTTGACCCCAGAGCAATAGAGGGACTGCCGCCAGGTACTGGCGCAGCACGCCTCGTTGTTCTCCCTCACGCCTGGAATCACACATCTGTGTACCCATGATGTGGACACAGGGGACAGTCCGCCAGTGAAAACCAAGTCTTACCGGCTGTCCGAGAAGGTGAAGAACAGCATCCAGGGTGAGGTTACCAAGATGCTGGAGCTGGGTGTGATCGAACCCTCCAGCAGCCCGTGGGCTAGTCCGGTTGTGCTGGTGCCGAAAGCGGCTCCACCGGGCACCACACCAGAACTTCGGTTCTGTGTGGACTATCGGGGGTTGAACTCTGTCACCAAGACAGATGCTCACCCGATACCACGGGCAGACGAGCTGATTGACCGGCTGGGAGCAGCCAAGTACCTCAGCACCATCGACCTGGTATCTATTTGAGTCCATTTTTGTTGCATTTTCCCCTGGTTTTTCACGGGACTTATTCTACCCCCCCTTACCTGCACTTTAATCGGCTCCTCACCGCTGTTTAGGCGGGTCCGGTTCCTGGGGTGGGATTCTCTTTGGGCGCCATCTTGGAGTGGTGTTCACTCTTTGGGCGCCATCTTGGAGTGGTGTTCACTCTTTGGGCACCATCTTGGAGTGGTGTTCACTCTTTGGGCGCCATCTTGGAGTGGTGTTCACTCTCCGGGGCTGTCACTGATGAGCGTTCTAGCGCTCCAGCTGAGTGGAGGGACGCCTATTTAAGGCGACCTGCCCTGTGGTCTTCCCTGAGAAGGTATTCGAGCGCTGCATCGCGCTTTGCGCCTCACTGTGCCTCGCTACTATTTTAATTAACCTGGTATCTATTTGAGTTCATTTTTGTTGCATTTTCCCCTGGTTTTAACGGGACTTATTCTACCCCCTCTTACCTGCACTTTAATCGGCTCCTCACCGCTGTTTAGGCGGGTCCGGTTCCTGGGGTGGGATTCTCTTTGGGAGCCATCTTGGAGTGGTGTGCACTCTTTGGGCGCCATCTTGGAGTGGTGTTCACTCTTTGGGCACCATCTTGGAGTGGTGTTCACTCTTTGGGCGCCATCTTGGAGTGGTGTTCACTCTTTGGGCGCCATCTTGGAGTGGTGTTCACTCTTTGGGCGCCATCTTGGAGTGGTGTTCACTCTTTGGGCGCCATCTTGGAGTGGTGTTCACTCTCCGGGGCTGTCACTGATGAGCGTTCTAGCGCTCCAGCTGAGTGGAGGGATGCCTATTTAAAGCTCCCTTCAACGCGCAGCGGTATCGCGCAGCGGGTGCGCCTTCGTTGCGCCTGAGTCGCACCAGAGTCCTGCCCGTCTGCGCCCCTCAGCGCTAAGGCATCGCGGGTCGTGGCAGGACTCTATGCCCCTTCCTACCATTATGCCATCACCTATAATTAGGTATCAAAGGGAAGAGCTGTTGGCCATTCGGGGATTGTGCACTGTCTGTGATCTCCCCCCAGTGGCCCCGACTTGTGGCCCCTATCGTTGCACCTGTGGCGTTTGGGCATTGGACACTCCGTCGCGCATTCGTTCCTTGAATTTACCATCTGGGCAGAAACACATGCCACAGAAGCGGGATCTTGACATCTGGAATTTGAATGTCAGGTCACTGGTAAAACATTATCAGGAGATATATGATCTCCTTAAAACAGAGGCACCTGGTGGCTACGCAAGCGGCAAAGGCGGTCGCAGCTTCCTAGAGCTCCCGCTGGCCCGCGATTAATCCGGCTAAATTATCCTTGCCCCGAGCCTACACACCGCAGCTCGAGCGAGGCGATTGTGGCGGAGGGTGTCTAGAGCCCTCCGGTGTGAGCCGTGGAGCTCCCGCTGCGTTGGCTGCGGCTGGAAGGCGAGGAGAAGAGCGAGGCCTAGCGCCCGGCGAGAAGCAGGGACCTCAATTTTGGTGTCTCCCGACCGGGAGCTGCCAGCGCTGCTCGGCTGACCTGCCGGTTATCTGGCGCTTGGACTGCCCTGAGGGACGAGGGACGACCGGCGCTGTCCTCCGCGAGCCTGGCTGGAGGACTGGAGGTTCGGGAGGCTGTGGCCTGGCTAGCTGGACACTGTGGCCTTGTGATTCCGGCGCAGCCGGGGCCTTGAGTTTCGCGCCCAGCCCGAGACTCGTTGCCGGTCGTGGCTGCATCTGGGCCCTGGCGGTGCCTCGGCGTGGTGCGTAGCGGAGGGCCTCCCTGCTGATCCGGTATATGAGCTGGCCTGGAGGGTGACTGGACAGTGACCATTGCGCCGGCCTGGCTCTTGTACTGCCCGTGACAGACGGTGCGCTGCGGGTGCCTCCATCTGGGCCTCGGGACATTTGTGGAAGTGCAGCACGTAGGGGTGGGACGTGGTCCGGCCAGTAGAGTGCAGGACGTGCGGACCGCAGACGACGGAGAAGTGGACCTTGAGGCTCGCCTTCCCCTGCCCTAGCTGAGGAGCTGAATCTGAGGTACTGAGGTCCGGGCCTGGTGACGGTGGGAGACCTGCTGTGTGTGTTCCCCTCTGGACTAGATAGACGGAATAGAGGACCCTGTGCTGCCGTGCCTACACTGACGGTCAATAGCCACAGGTGGCCTGCAATCATGACCAGGGGCGGAGGTGGCAGCCACACCAAACAACCAACCATAGACAAATTTACGGGACCCAATGGGGGTCCCGGACCATCGGGAGGGGGACAACCGTCACAACCACAACAGCAGCAGCAACAGGGGGGGGGGGGGCGGACAACGCCGCGCTCCTGACAGCCATCACCCAGTCCAGGGATATGTTAGATGCCAAAATTGGTGCAGTGGGTGCAGATGTTACCTTGCTCCGCCAGGACTTGAGGAACGCGGTAACGCGGATTACGGAAGCAGAATCCAGAATCTCGGTAGTAGAAGACGACGTGGGCTCCCTGAAGAAGAGAATGGCGGTCATGGAATCAGTGCAAAAGAACCTGGCACTCAGGGCGGAGGATGCGGAGGGTCGCGCGCGTCGTAATAACCTTCGCTTCATTGGTTTTCCGGAACGCTGCGAGAAGGGGAACATGGAACAGTTTCTGGCTCAGTGGCTGTTGAGCTGGCTCCCCCCTGGGGCCCTTTCCAACTGCTTCGTCGTCGAGCGTGCACATCGTGCCTTAACCCAGAGGCCGCCGGAAGGTGAACGGCCCAGAGCAGTGATAGCAAGGATATTGAATTATCACGATCGGGATGTCATTCTGAAGGAGGCTAGAACCCGAGATGCGATCCTATATGAGAACCGAAAGATTATGATTTTTCCGGATTATACTAAGCTCGTCCAGCAACAACGTCAATACTTCATGAACGCAAAGGCGAAGCTGCGGGGCCTGAATCTCCAGTACTCTCTACTGTACCCAGCCCGTCTGAGAGTAATTTTTCAGTCCAAGACGCTGTTTTTTGATTCTCCAGAGGAACTGTTTAAATGGACTGACGAAACGGTGGCACTCAGGCCGCATGCCCAGCCGGGACTGAACCCGGGCTCTTCGAGGGGGTCATCGTTGGAACGGGGAGACCAGCCGACCAAGAGTAAGAGGAATCGGAGGTCCAAATCACGGAAGCGGTCGGCCTCCGTCTCTGGTACACAGGATAGTGGCAGAACTGAAGACTCGGACTAATCTGGGAGGGACCATTGAAGGTCTAAGGTACTCTGTGCTCCCTGTGTCGGGCTATGGCTTATACTGGCTAACGATGGTGCAGATGAGGCCTGGCGAAACAATTACGTTTTGATGCCTCAGCATTGATTCGAGATTGAGTTATTGAACTTGCGGGGGGTTGTGGTGTGTGGCTCGGGGAAGACTAATTGAGGGCCGCCACTCTCCTACTAAGGTGGGTGTTGTTAAGGGAGGGGGGTAGTGCTAACTGGGTTTTGGGAAGTTGGGATCCATTGGCATGGTTGATCTTAAGCCCTCTGTTTTGGGCTTGGGGCTGCCCATGCCGCGACAGGTACTTCATGGTTTTGTGAGGTATTGGGGGGGGGGGGGGGTTGGGGGTGTTGAGGGTTGGAAGGGTGGAGGTTGCGAAGGGGGAGGTTTTGAGGGCAGAAGAAGAAACAGAAGCTGCATTTCTTGGGGGGTTTTGTTCCGTTGGGGAGGGGGGGGTAAGGGGGGGGCAACTGCATGTGTTCTTTCCAATGATGCTGATGTTGGTGTGTGGTGGGTGGTGTTGGCGCAGAGGGCCTACCAGGTGGGTCCCGCTTGATTATGGCTAATGGATTACGTGGACTCCCGGTGGAGTCCCTGCGAGTGATTACATGGAACGTTAGGGGGATGCTGGACAAAGTTAAACGTGGGGCAGTCTTGCGTTGGGGGAAAAGAGAGGCTGCTGATGTGCTCTTGCTCCAAGAAACTCACATGATGGGATCAAAGGTACTCAGTCTTCAGCGGTTTGGTTATCATCAGCTTTTCCACGCTGGGTTTGCCAGGGGCTCCAGAGGGGTGGCCATTTTAATTCATCGTAGGGTGGCCTATATACATGAGAAGCAGTGGGTAGACCCGCAGGGTCGATATTTATTTGTCAAGGGCAGAGTGGGTGTGGAGCCTGTGGTCTTTGGAAGCGTTTATGCCCCCCCTCCCCTTCAGTGGGCCTTGGCTGAGAGGCTGTTCACGGTGTGGGAGGACATTCCGGAGTCCCTGGCGGTGGTGGGGGGAGACTGGAATGAGGTGATGGACGTATGTATGGACCGCCAGAGGCGTCGTGAGATGCCGAGGCCGGCACAGACACCCCCCCACCCCCCTACTAGGCTCCATGCTATGAGTGAGGGAATGGGCTGGATGGATGCGTGGCAACATATGCACCCTACGGCGCGCGAGTACACGTTCGTATCTGCGGTACATGGTTCCTTTTCACGGTTGGATTAAGTGTTTGTGCCCAAGGTATGCATGTGCAGGGTGCGAGCAGTGGAGATTTTACCGAGAGGATTGTCTGATCATTCCCCGGTGTCGGCTAGGGTGGAAATCCTTAGGAAACATCAGCCCTTCAGATGGAGAATGTCCTCGTGGCATCTCCAGCAGCCTAGCTATGTCAAACATCTTAGGGAAGCCATTGACCATTACTGGCGGGAAAACCTGGTAGATGATGTGGACGCAGTAGTGGTGTGGGAGGCCTTGAAGCCCACTTTGCGGGGGGTGGACATCGCATGGTGCACTGCGGCCCGACGTGGGCGCCGAGAGGCAATCACGGCCGCGGCCGCGCTTGTGGAAACCTTGGAGCGACAGAGCCGGGGAGGGGGGGACGAAGTCGGCATACGGCTGCTTCTCCAGGCACAGCAATCCTATGCGTCGGTCTTAATGGACGAGGCTAAACAGGCGTGGCTGGCCACACGCAGTAGAATATACCAGTGGGGAGATAAATCATGCACACTGCTCCACAGACTCTGTCAACGCAGCCTTCAACCTATCACGTTGCCAGGCCTTACCACGGACGACGGAGTAGTTATTACTGATCCGACTGAATTGGCAGCGAGTTTTGCTAGCTACTTCACGACACAATATGCCCCAAATGACCGTTTATCTGTAGACGAGGTGGCTAAATTCATAGATGATTTGTTTGGTCTTCCCGAAACCTGGTAGGCCACCAGATAAACATGATTCCTATCGCCCCATTTCGCTACTTAACATAGAAGCCAAGATACTGGCCAAGGCCTTGGCGAATCGGTTGCTCCCTTATATAACGGACTTAGTTCACCGAGACCAGGCGGGCTTCATGCCTCGCAGGGCAACGCGTCACAACATCAGGCGTGCATGGGCGGCGATAGATGCCATTGGGGCCACCGGGGAGCAGGAGGCTTTGCTACTAGCCGATATTCATAAAGCATTCGACTCGGTGAGCTGGTCATACTTATTTGCGCTACTGCCCCGCCTCAATCTGGGCCCGGTTTTCCTGTCGTACGTCAAGCTCCTCTACACTGATATCACGGTGGCGGTGCGCATTGCGGGGGCAGTGTCGGAGACCTTTTGCATAGGACGAGGAACCCGACAGGGGTGCCCTCTATCCCCATACTTATTCGCCCTCGCCATGGAGCCTCTGGCTGCCTGGGTGCGCATTGACGCACAGATGCGAGGCTTTGTGTGGACCGGGGGCCTCTCTGATAGAATTGCGTTGTACGCAGATGATGTCCTCTTCTTTCTGACTGACCTGCGACGCTCAGGGCCGAGGGTGCTGGAAATAATGCGGGTCTTTGGAGAGGTCTCGGGCCTTTACCTAAACCTGCGTAAGTTTACCTTGTGGGTCCTTGGAGGCAGTACAGTGACGGACCCCTGGATGTCGAAACTGCAGATAGCAGCTGGCGGTCTGCACTACTTAGGGGTTTTCCTATCGGACTCGGTGAGCCTCACATGGGAACGTACCATACTGCCTGTCTGGGAGCGGGTTCAGGCAGATGTGAAAACATGGTCTCGGATGCCTCTCAATATCTTTGGGCGGTCTGCAATTTTTAAGATGGTTGCGCTTCCACGCCTTCTGTACCAACTGCAGAATTATCCTCACCCCATCGCGCCCCAATGGTTTCGGCAGGTGAACTCTGTGTTGGGACGTTTCCTGTGGGCTGGAGGGGTGGCCAGAGTGGCACTGCGTACGTGCTTCTTATCTACATATTGCGGAGGGCTTGTCACCTCGGACCTTTTGTCATACTACCAAGCTTCCCACTTGCTCATCCTAAATGACTGGTGGTATAGCGACAGGGGTGAGCCGGCCTATGCTCTAGAGCGCAAGTTGATGGGCGACCATACACTACACACGCTCCTCTACTCAGTCCGCCTGCGACGGCCGTTGCCTAGAGTTACAAACACTGTCTTCATAGTGTGGCGACAAGCATTACGCCGAGTGGGTTGGTGGGGTAGACTAACCGCGGAAACGCCGCTGTGGCATAATGGACGGCTCCCGGGACTGGCAGCACTGCCAGGATTCAACGGCTGGGACAGGATTGGGATCTCGCTGCTGGGACATGTGATGTCCGGGATCACGCTCAAATCGTTCGAGGAACTTAGTGCAGAATTCATTATGCCTCAGACTCAATTCTTTCGCTATTTGCAGTTTAGACACGCCCTGGCGCCTCACATTACCAACCTAGACTCACTTCCCGAGTTTAGCCCGATTGAGGCGAAAATCTTCATGGGTGATCTCGGAGATAAAAAGGTGTCCCGCATTTACCAGATGATGGTCACTCACTGCTCATCTACCCTTCTTCCCCTGCTAACGGCCTGGGAGACTGACGTTGGCCCTATGGATGAAGATGATTGGCGGGAGGCCCTGGAGTCCCCGCGAGGAACTGCCATAGCAATGCGGCTCAGATTCATCCAATTCAAAATCCTCCACAGGGCGTACTATACCCGTGAACGGTTGTGGAAAGCGGGGTTGATTGAATCGCCGGAATGTTTGCGCTGTGGGGCGGAAGTTGGTTCATTGCTCCACACTGTATGGTCGTGCCCCAGAATAGCTGGCTTCTGGGGAGGTGTGTGGAGCTGCCTATCTGAGGTACTGGGGTGGGAACTCCCGCGCACACATCGTCTGGGATTACTTCATATCCTTGAAGGGGTTGGGGGGAACGTATATAAACATCATTTACTGCTTCTGGGGCTTGTGCTGGCCAAAAGGGATCTGGCACGTGCTTGGAAGGATGAGAGGGCCCCTCCCCTGTGTGCATGGAGAGCTGGATTGGACTTTTGTATGGGTCTAGAACGACCGATATTTGAGGCTCGAGGATGCCCCCGCAAACACTTCAAAATATGGAAGAGGTGGGCTGACTTCAGGGAGTTGACACTTGATCCCCCAGTGGAACCTGAGGAAGATCCCTAAACACACGTCTTACGTGGGCCTGTAAAAGGCGTCATATCTACCACACCAAGATCAAACACTGCTGCTCCTTCTATACACGTGCACTGGGTTAGAGAGGGTTCATTGGGAGGGAGCGGGAAATGGGTGGTGGGAGTTGTGGGGGTAGGGGTGGGGGGGGAAAGTTCCTATTATTCGAGTTTTCCTATAATTCTTGATTGGACTCAGGTCCGGTGATGTACATGTATCAAAATGCTTGGTGGTCTCTCCTGATTGTGGGGTGCCACATTGATTGCTCTGCCTAATTTCATCAATAAAACTTTGTTGTGAAAAAAAAAAACAGAGGCACCTGATCCGCTTTTTATGACCGAAACGTGGCTGCAGGACTCGGACTCCTCCATACTGAACCTCGCTTTTCCCCCTGACTATGCTATCTTTACGCTTAATCGGGGTACGAGAGGAGGGGGAATTGCGATGGCTGTTAAGTTGTCTTACCCATGTGAATGGAAAGCCCTTAAACTTCCCAGATGTGAATGTGCTCTGTTTAAAATTTCGTTTAATCATCACTTCACCTTTTCGGGCCTTTTAATTTACCGCCCTCCGGGCTGCGATGCTGCCTTTAGGGCTGCTCTCCCGGATCTAATTAGTACGGAGGCACTAGGATGTGCGAATTTTAATGTCCTTGGTGACCTCAATCTCCATTTGGACTGTTTATCTTTGCCCGCTATTCGGAGTTTTTCTGCCGATCTAGAGGCCTTGCAGTTTTCCCAGCTGGTGACCTCTCCTACTCATCGAGATGGCCACATACTTGACCCGTTTTTTACCAACTTAGAGGGTATTAGAGTACTTTGTCCCATTCAGATGATTTGGACCGATCATATGCTGGTGAATATGGTTGTCCCTATGACCGATCCTCCTTTTAGATCTAAGGATAAAAAAATCCTTAAACGCCGTTGGAATAAATTAAAACTGGAAGACTTTTATCGTTTTTTGGAGAAAGCGCCCCTGGGCCCGGTCATTAATGTCGATGATGGGTACGACGCTTTCTGTGTGTGGATTTCTCGCGCTCTGGACTTTTTGATCCCTTTGGTATGGTCTAAACAGGGCTCTAAAGAGCATAGCCCTTGGTATGACGATACCTTAGCGTCCCTTAAAAGAGCCTGTAGGCAGGCTGAACGGCTTTGGAGAAAATCGTTTGACCCTGATCTTAAGGCCCGCTACTTTGCTAAAACTAAGATCTACCACAGAGCGGTATGCAGAGCCCGTGCAGCTTATTATGCTCAGGAGTTTCTGAATAGCCCTAACCTCTCGAAACTTATATTCAAGGTTTTAAAGGACTTAGTGGCTAAGAGGACAACGGCTGTAGAAATATGTTCAGATTCCCATTGTGAGGGTCTGGCCTCTTTTTTTCTCGAGAAGGTGCAAGCCATATATCGAACCTTCCCTATGGTCTCGTCCAATTTAGTGCGAGACAGGTGTATCGTGAGAGATAGTGAGTGTCTCGACACCCTGCCTTCCATAACAAGTGAGGCTTTTGACCACTTGAGTTTAAAAATTAAGTCGGGCTCTCCTGCAGATCCGCTTAAACCGGCTCAGCTTAGGACTATGCTGCCGCTATGCAGCACTCCGGTGTTGTCTTTAATCAACCTGTCATTATCCTCAGGTGTAGTGCCTACTAGGTGGAAGCAGGCCATAGTCACACCCATATTGAAGAAGGCTACCCTCGATCCTCTCAAACCTGAGAACTACCGCCCGATCTCCTTGCTTCCCTGGGCCACAAAAGTTGCTGAGGCCCATGGGAACGGTATCCTGGCAGACCATCTTACCAGAGCTAACATCTTAGACCCAACTCAGAATGGGTTCCGTGCGGGCCACAGCACGGAGACGGCCCTACTTTCCATGGTCGAACATCTGCGATCTGTGCTTGATGCGGGTCGGACAGCGGCACTATTATTATTAGATCTGAGTGCCGCGTTCGACACTGTATCGCACAGGATCTTACTTCAGCGACTGGAGGAAGTAGGAGTCAAGGGCTCTGCCCTATGCTGGTTTCGATCCTTTCTTACGGATAGGTCGTTCCAGGTTGCGATTCCACCTGGCAAGTCTAAACCGTACCTGTTGTCTCTGGGGGTCCCACAGGGGTCTTCGTTGAGCCCCACTCTTTTTAATCTTTACGTGAGACCGCTGGCTGCGGTCGTCAGGCAATGGGGCCTGACGATGGTCTCATATGCTGATGACACGCAGCTGGCGGTCACGTTGAGTGGGGACTCTGATGTGGAGGCCCTCAGGTTCCGGGACGGCTTACGGGCAGTGGCCAATTGGATGAACTCTAACTGTCTCCAGTTGAACACCAAGAAGACAGAGGTCATGGTGGTAGGCAAGCAAGTGGGGTTGTGGGGCGACGACTGGTGGCCTTCTGAACTGGGTGTGACCCCCCTCTCCGGTATTGGAGATAAAAAATCTTGGGGTTTGGCTTGATCCAACACTTAGTTTTATCTGCCACACCAAAAGGGTGGCGGCCTCTTGCTATGGCGTTATTAGAGGACTAAGGCCTATAATGAGATTCTTTGATGCCCCCACCAGACAGCTGGTGGTTCAGGCATCAGTACTGTCTCGACTGGACTACGCCAGCTCGCTCTTGGCCGGGATAAATCAGGCTGAACTCATTCGGCTGCAGCGAGTTCAAAACGCTGCGGCCAGAATAGTGGTAGGTTTGCCTAGACGGTGCTCGGTCTCCAAGACGATGCACTCGCTTCATTGGCTCCCTGTAACTCAGAGGATTAAATTCACGGTTCTCTGCCTGGCATTTAAAATCCTCAAAGGTATGTCTCCCCAAATTCTGGCGAATCTTCTAATTCCTTATGTCCCTTTGCGGACTCTGAGATCTTTGGGCCAGAACTTGGCAGTGGTTCCACGCTTCAGGCTGAGTAGAACTGGCGGCCGCTCCTTTCGAGTACTGGCAGCGAAGTGGTGGAACCTCCTCCCTTCTGAGACTCGGGCAATTGATGACCTTCTCCAGTTTAGACGCGCTATCAAAACCTTATTGTTTGTCTAAATTTAGGTTCTTCTCTGCGCCAGACTGATGTTGTGTTGTGTTTGCCTTCTCATAGCGCCAGGACGCCCCTTTGCTGGGGCAGCTGTTGCGCTGTACAAATAATAATAACATAACATAACATAACATAACTTGACATCAGGGTACTGGCAGATTGCCATGGCCGATGGAGCAAAGGAGAAGACAGCGTTCTCCACCCCCGAGGGCCACTTCCAGTTTCGAGTGATGCCCTTCGGGCTCAAGAATGCTCCGGCCACCTTCCAGCGGTTGGTGAACCAGGTGCTATCTGGCCTGGAGTCCTTCTCAGCAGCTTACCTGGATGACATAGCTGTCTTCAGTAGCACCTGGGAGGACCATCTGCAGCATCTCCAGGAGGTGCTGCGGGCGTTACAACGGGCTGGCTTGACCATCAAGGCTAGCAAGTGCCAGATTGGACAGGGATCTGTCATGTACCTGGGACACTTGGTGGGCGGGGGTAAGGTGCAACCCCTCCAGGCCAAAATTGAGACCATCATGGCCTGGGAGCCCCCCAAAACTCAGACTGAGGTCCGAGCTTTCCTCGGCCTCACTGGCTACTACCGCAGGTTCATCAAGGGATATGGCACCATCGTGGCCCCCTTGACCGAGTTGACGTCTAAAAAGCAGCCACACAAGGTCATCTGGACGGCTGCTTGCCAGGAGGCATTTGAAACACTGAAGCGCGCGATGTGCACCGCTCCGGTGCTGGCCACTCCGGACTTCCAAAAAGAATTCATTGTGCAGACAGATGCCTCAGAGCATGGCGTAGGTGCCGTGCTGTCGCAACTCAACGATGATGGCCAAGACCAACCCGTGGCCTTCATCTCCCGAAGACTCCTCCCTCGGGAACAGCGATGGAGTACCATCGAGCAAGAAGCCTTCGCTGTGGTTTGGGCTTTGAAGAAGTTGAGGCCATACCTTTTTGGCTCTCACTTCCTAATTCAAACCGACCACCGACCCCTTCGCTGGCTCATGCAAATGAGAGGCGAAAACCCCAAGTTGCTAAGGTGGTCCATTTCCCTACAGGGGATGGACTTTAGGGTGGAACATCGGCCCGGAGCTGACCACGCCAATACTGACGGTCTCTCCCGGTTTTTCCGCCTTAGCGACGAGAACTCCCTAGAGGTTGGGTAGTTCTCCCCTCTTTCGGCTGGGGGGGACGCATGTTAGACCTGTCAGCCCTAGGGTGGTCTTTCCCTGTGTTTTTTTTTGCCCTTTCCTCATTTTTCCCACCTTCTTTTTGTTGGCCCTTAGGTCTTTGGGCACCTTTTCATGGCTAATCCATGTTAGGGTGCAGGTGCTCTCTACTTCAAACATGGCTGCCACTGGCCCCTGCTACTGCAGCGTGGTCTTTTTAGTCAGCACCCTAGTTGCCAGGAGCAGGCTGGATCCCCATACAATGTTGCAATGTCAGCCACCCATCCCCTGTCCATAGGTAGAGTGGGGAAGCTCCTGGAACCTCCCAGAAGGAAGGCGGACCTGATTTTTGCTGCCTTAGAGAGTGGTCACCTGACCTGGGCATACTTAAGCAAGATGGGAACTTTTTCTAGTCGGTTGGGGTATCACTGACCTGGGGAACCCACGCAGGAGTTTTAGGCGGGAGGGCCTAGTTAGGAACCTATGCTACTGGGAGTGACAGGATTTAGGTGCTGCCTCTTAAGCTGGGTGAGGTGTCCTAGACAAGCCCCCTGATCTGGCCCAGTGGTAGGGAACCCCAGGGTCCATCTGCAGTGACTGAGGAAAAACTTATCAAGTCAACCCCCCCCCCTCTTCCACTTCAAGAAACCAACATCTAAGGGCGCAGAACCATCCACGCGCCAAGAAGCCTACTTTTCTGAGGCCAGAGACTGCTGGGGGATCGACCAGGTACTGGACTGTGCTACCCTGCGCACCCCCCCTGCCTGCAGTGGGCCCTCCTTGCCCCACTGGTCTCCCCCTGACTGAATTGCTTTGTTACACATCCTGCCTGCAGTCCTTGCCAAGCTGTGTGGAAAGCGCTGTAGCCGGAACCCCCCCTCACTCTCAAGCGCTGTGTCAGAGACTGCCCGCCTGTCACGTCCTGCTATAAAAGTACCCCTCAAGCGCTTGACCGCCCTCACGCTGAAGCCCCCGCGTGAGCGCTGACTGAACCTGCCCCCTAGCGCTTTGGGATCTGAGCGTGGGCCTGGGGTGACTCACCGCTGCGGCCCGGAGCCGTTGACGCCCTCCTGTAGCGTCTAGAAGTCCCCTCCGGTGGTCGCGGCGTTAGCGCCAACATTGCATCCCCCCCTCGGCGGCCTCCGTGTGCCAGGAGAGGGCCGCCAGAATCCACCACAGGCCGCGCTGGGCCGAAGTCACCCTGCCTCGCTGTGCCCCGGCGGGCCCTGCGCCGTCATTGAACCCCCCTCGGCGGCCCCCGTATGCCAGGAGAGGGCCGCCGCATCAAGTACACCCGGCCGCACTAGGCCTGAAGCCTTCCCTGGCCTGCAGCACGTGACGGGGGACTCCGGCCTCGTCATTGGCCGCGCCCCCGTCTCTCTGTGCCGCGATTGGTCCCGCGGCCCGGCCCAAGCTGCTCCCTCATTGGCTGACACCGCCAGGCCCCGCTGACGCGGCCCCGCGCCCGAAGAGAGCTGCACCTCATCGCGGAGGGGGCCACTGAGCCTGAGAGCCCCCTCCGGTTGCCCCCAAACGCTGATCCAGCCTCGCTCCGGCGCCGGGGCTCCAGAACTGCCCCTGCGTCGCACAGGGTCGGGTGAGGCCCCGGACGCGCTGGAGCTCCTCCTCCGGCCCCAGAGTCTACGCAAGAACTGGTGGTCCCAGTTCTTACAGCAGCCTTTCCTCCTTTGCCACGACACAGGGATATTTGGGCTATGATTCCGATTTCAGCCTTGATCCTGGATCTTGGTGGGAGCAGCTCTGAAGCTTCTTGGAATTTTCGCGCCAGATGTATGACCAGCAAAATTGCGCCTCGCACATTGCGACTCATTTGCGAGTCTTAATTTGTGAGGGCAATTTGCCATGTACAACAGTGTGTTTAACACTGTTTGCGATTCCCAATGGGGTCGCAAATTGCGAGGCTCATTCATATCAATTTGCGAGCCCATTGGTAATGACAGGCCCTCCCGGGTATGGTGGCCTGCTGGGCTCAGCAAACCACCATGTCTCCGTCTGCTTTTAAATGAAGCAGTTTTTTTTTTTTTAATGCAGCCCGTTATCCTTAAAGGGAATGAAATGCATTTAAAAAAATCTAAATGAAAGGATTTCGTTTAATTTTTTAAGGTCAAATATTTTTAGAGACAGTCACAAAGTGGAAGGGTCTCCTGGGGACCCCTTCAAAATTGCGACTGCATTACCACCCTCTTGAAGAGGGTGGTAATTTGTGAGTGTTTTGCGATCGCAATTGCAGTCACAAAACATTCATACATTGATTTGCGGACGCAATTAGGAAGGAAATGCCCTTTCCTAATTGCGACTCGCAATTCCTAAATAGCGAATCGCTATTTAGGAATTGTACATGGCCCTGGGCCATTTTGCATGTGCAAATGGGCCGCAAACCCATTTGCGAATGCAATTTAAGGTCATACATCTGTCCCTTCATCTCCTGCATCCTCCTGCTCGACCACACCAGTTATCTCATACGGCCTCTGAAATGGAATATAAAGTGCCAAGAGGCTTTATGAAAACCTGTCAGTTACTATTCAGATTTCGGAGGAGACTGGGCATGATCTGCATTTATGGCAGATTGATCTCAATTGGATCAGCAGCAGAACACTCTCCCTTCCCCACCCGGAGCTAATGGTGGCGACTTGTGTTTCACTGCTGGGTTGGGGAGGTTATCAGGAGGAGGCGGAGATCAGAGGTCTCTGGTCTACTGCAGAAACCTTGCTCCATATCAATATTTGGAGCTGCAGGCTATTTGTCTTGTATTTAAGGCCTCCTGCTATGTAAGGAAGGCTGGTGCAGGTTCTCATGGACAACTCCACCACCATTTGGTACTGGAAGAAGCAGGTCAAAGTGAGGTCCTCTGCCAAGGGACCCTTCGCCTCTGGAGTTAGCTGGAGCATCAAGGCATATCTCTGGCCGTGAACCACCTGGCAGGCAGGCAGGCTTAGCCATAATCATTTGGGAAATCATGAATGTTGTTGTCTTCATCCCAAGGTGGCGCATGGTCATCTTCCAGCAGTGGAGAGAATCCTGATTAGATCTTTTACCCACCATTAAGAAAGTGTACTTTTTATGGTTTAGTGCATTACAGTTCCACACATAGACTCACTAGGAGGCCCAGTCATCTGGACTCCTGTATACCTTTCTGCCCCTTCGTCTCCTGCCCTGAGTTCTGAGAAATATAAAGAACAACCAGGCACAAGTTAACCTTAGTGCCTCTGGGTCAGTGAGGTACCCTAGGACCATCGGGTGGACCATAAGCTTTTTGTGGAGTCTCTGTGGGAGAGGAAAGGGAAGGCTGTGCAGAAGATGACTTTGTCAAGGTGGATAGTGATCTGCATTAAGATCTGCTATGCCCTGACCAAAATGTAGTCCCTGGGAGTATTGAGACCCCATTCCACCCAGGTTAAGGCTGCTACTACCATCACAAAGTGCCTGTTCTTGACATCTGCCAGGCCATGAAGCGGGTGTTGGGGCACACGTTCATGAAAATCTACTTCCTTGAGAACTAGGTATTATGGGAAGGACATTTAGCCTACTCAGTCCTGCAAGGCTTTCTGGTCTGAGTCCACTCCACATACCCTCCACCTTTGTGCGGTACTGCGTTGGTATCTATTATAAAAGTGAGGAATCTTCAGTTAAAATTATCCATTGGAAGTTACCTCCTGAAATGCTCTACTCTAACTGCAACTTCCTTGCTGATGTCCCACCTCTACACTCTGTTTAATGCCCTCTTTTTACCATCTAAAAAGGCCCCAAGTTAGAGATACGCAAACTAGTATCAACAAGTGTTCTTTATTCTCTGTAGTTTCATGTTCTATTTATGGGTATGTAGGGTAGTAAGGGGGGCAATGGTATTTAAAGTCCAGTGCTTGACAGTTCTCATTGATGAGAGTGATATTTCTGTTGCCTAGGATGCCACTCCAGTTCCGACCGAGCCTCCGCTACAAGGCCCGATTGCAGCCACCGTTCGTCAGGACAGCAAGGTGACCTTTGCAGGCACGGACATTGTGCTGCAGCCATGTAAGCTGGGCCGGCCTATCTACGATGATGCAGCAGTGAGTCTGATCAAGAACCTTACACAGTGAGTGCTTGTGATCGCCGTAGATCTACTTGTTGATCAGTGAAGGTCTTAGCTCACAGGGACCTGTCTGGGTGGATCCTACAATGCAACAGAACCTGCTTCTTAAAGTATTATTCTGTTTGTCACTCTCCTGCCAGGGGAGACTTTCATAGGTCAGTTCCATTCCATTTCTGGGCAGAGCCTTCTGCATGAAAGATGTCCGCTAGCCCATTCTGAACAATGATCCTGCAAGGAATAGAAGGCCAAAGGTTCTGTCTCTATGGTCAGGAGGATCCACTGGGTATCACTCATCAGGCTACCATACAAAGATGTCAGCCCGTAGCATGGCTCTATATGTTCTCACTTCTGCTGTCCTCTTCTGTGTTCGTCCTGGTGTTCTGCTGCTTCTTTCCATGTCCCTCCTCTAAGATTAATCTTTTCCACCTTCTACCTTTACCATCTCAGCTTTATCCCTACTGCCCTCTCTCGCTACCTTGCACTATCTGACTCTTCTGCATCCCCTTCTCTGCACCTTACATTACTCCACTCTGCCTTATCTCTGCAGACTAATGTATTATTGTCCTTCACAATCATTCCTCAATCTGCACTGTTCACAGCAGTGTAAGCTATGCCTGTCCTCCGTCAGCTCTGCCACGTCCACTCAGTCAGTCAGTAAGAAAACTTTATTTGGTTAGTTACAACCTTAAAAGTATACCCTATACATAACATTTCTATAAAAACATAAGCAGGATCATATTAAAAACGTGGCATATGTACATCACATTGAATAGCACTTTCCTTCATACTATATACAAATGTCCCCCTTTGGGTAAATAAGTCAGGTAATTTTCCATCAGCATCAAATCCTTTCCAGGAGGTTCCATGCCATATCGTTAACCTTTACATGCACAGCCTCATCCTGCCCCAAATGCGCAGGATACGATATTTACTCTGTACACTTAAGGAACGCCTTGACTTTGCTCATAAATTTCCCCATAGCACAAGCAGTATCTAAATTCTTCATTTCAACTATAAGACTGGCAGCTTGCATCCTATTTCTGATCGTGTATTTTTTAAATATCGGGCATAAAATCTCTCTCCGTAGATCTAAAAACATCATACAATCTAAAAAAATATGTACAATATCACAATGAGTACCTAACGCACAAGTACAGGTACCATTATTATTCAACATTACATTTTTAACTCCATTATTCCCATAACAGGGGTTTATCCCCATTCGCACTTTTAGTACCTCACGTCTTAAATGGAAGCTTGGCAATCTGTCCAAATAGGGATACTGTTGGTTAAGTTCCCAAGCCAGGGTCATATGCGATACCGAAACTTTCCGCAAGAGATACTCTCTGTCATATGTGTGAGACATCACAGCACCCAGTGACCTCAGTTCATTCTTAGCTATACCTGGATGACCCAGTTGGCGGGGATAGTTTTAAACCCAACACTCCATAAGCTTCACTTAGTGTGGTTCTTGTTTCTTTCGCCCAGGACAATTCACTATCAACGATTTCGCTTTTGCACCACTGGGAAATTTTTAGGTGCTCTCCAGATCCTAGGCGCTGCCAAAAGCGAATTAGTGCCATACAGGCAGTTACTGCCCAGGAAGTAGTTCTCATCTCAAGCCTTGCAGCCTGTACCATAGAGGATTTAGGCAATGAGAACAAGTTTTTTAGAATATTTCCCTCCTCTTTATCCCATCCTTTTTTCCCACTTAAATAAAGCACTTCTGCCCCATAGAGGAATTGGGGGGGGGGGGGGGGGGGAGGACCATTGTTAAGTGGGCTTTTAAAACGGCCTATCTGAGTTTTCTCCATAGACGCTATTGAATCTTTTTAGCCCCTTCACAGAGGCAGATGCCCTCATTTTAAGAGCCTCCAGATGGGTATACCATTTAAGATTACTCATAAACCAGATTCCTAGGTATCTGTATTCATTCACCCTCTCGAGTAGATTTGTACCCAGACACCAAGGGAATCTAGTTTTACTCCTACCGAAGCATAAAACTTTGGTCTTATCCATGTTCACGGTTAACTTTTTATTCCGACCATATTCGTTGAACATGTTTAATTTCCTCTGGAGCCCTATCTGCGCCAGATCCATAATCACTAAGTCATCTGCGTATAATAGGCAGGAGACATGCTTACCTCCCAATTTTGGACTAGCCCCTTTAACCTCTCTTAGTTTTGCTGGTAGGTCGGCCAAAAAGCAGTGGGGCAAGTACGCACCCCTGCCTTAAGCCATTTCCAATCTGGATCCTCCCAGACAAACCACCCTCCTCATCCAAGATTATCTGGGCCCAGTTTTCAGTGTGTAAGGCTTTTATAATGGCCAAAAGGTCTCCGTGTAGATTGTATCCTTCCAGGGTTGACCATAACTGCTCACTGCCCACTAGATCGAAAGCCGCGCGGAAGTCCACGAAACAGCAGAATAAATTGCCCCTCTGTTCTATCGACTTCCGCGCGATGGCCCAGAGAGCAAAACAGTGGTACACCGTTGAATGCCCTTCTTTGAACCCGCCCTGTTCTGGGGGTACTATCTGGTTATCCTCTGCCCATTCCTTTAGCAGGCCTAGGATTACTTTGGAGAATAATTTTTCCCCAATATCAAGGAGATTTATTAGGCGGTAGTTTTTTGGGGAATTTACATCACCTTTTTTGTATACCGGTCTAACAATAGCCCCATTCCAACTTTCTGGCATACCTGTCTTTAATATCCCATGGAATATACTTGAAAAAAACTCAGCCCACCAGTCTGGGTTAGTTTTTATGATAATTGCTGGTAGGTTGTCAGGGCCAGTGGCTCGTGTTAAGTTTAAGCCAGCTATTACCTTCCTAATGTATCCTGAGGTGAAATGCACTAATATATCTTCCCTGACTCCTGGCCAGCTTGTTGGAATTATTTCCCCTTCGCTCGGCCATTTACCATATAATTCTTCAAGGTAGGCTTCCCACTTAGCCTCTGGAACGGAGCACTGCAGGGATCCCACAACATTCCCCGTGCATTCCTTAATCAATTTCCAGAATCCTTTAACATTTTATTCTTCAATAGTCGAATCACCCAGCGTTTTCCTTAAAGGACCTTTTTTTATCTCTAATGATCACCTTGTATTTTATCCTTAGTTTCTTTAGTTCTAATAATGATATATCATTATAATTACACCTGAGGCCTCTCTCGTGTTTCCTAAGAGCGGCCTTTAAATACCGACATTCATCATCAAACCAAGGTTTATTGATTGAGGATGCCCTAGCTTTACTTTTTTGTTCAAAAGCTCCACGTTTGATTTTTATCCTGAGGCATTCCACCAATTATCTTATTGTATCCTCATACCAGGGTAAAGCCTCCCCTGGTAGAGGGTTTTCAAGCCCAACTAATAATTGGAGAGCTCTCAGTTTCTTTAACTATTCCTCGCTTATCCGGGTTGTAAGCCGCTTTGGGTATTCAACATCAATTTGCAACACTCTCTGTCTCGGCGGATCCCTGTTTACCTGTAGTTCCATCAGCAGTGGGAAATGATCACTACCCTCTACCCCAAGTACTTCAAAATGTTTTATTAAATAGAAGCACCAAACCTGAATAAATACATAATCAATGGGGCACAATTGCTGCCCTATCTTAAAGGTACGTTTTGCGGGCCGATCCAATTCTTTCCTACCGTTAACACAGATCAGGCCCATGGCTCCTAACAGCTGCCCGAGCTTTACATCTTGGGTGGACGTATCGCTATATGGAAAGTTCGCAAGTACTATATTATAGGCTCTTAGCACATCACTCTGCCATGAATCGATTTTTTGGGGATTTAATCTGTGGTTGAAGTCACCCAATATTAAAAGCACGTCTTTAGGATATAAGTCATATAATCCTTCCAAATCCTTCTTTAAGCAGTCCAACTCCACATTATAGTCCTTTATTTTCCCTTTCTGTATATACACATTTATGATGCATAGCCCTCCGCCACCTGGATTCTTATTTGATTTTAATACTCTACTGCCTAATGCCCAATTACATTTAAGTTGAAGCGATTGTATATCTTTCGCTATCCTTGTTGACACAAGGGTCATCAGGCCGCCTGATGGCCTACCTACTTGATTCTTTTTTGCAGGCCTTACATGTTGCGCAAAGCCTTCAGTGACTAGGGTTTCGTCGCACAGCCAAGTTTCCTGAAGACATGCAATGTCAGTTTTCCCAAGGATTTTTTAAATCCTTCCTCTAATGCTATTCTTTTATATCCGTTTACGTTCCAGGACAGGATAGATAGGCTGTGCGACGCCCCAGTTTCCTAGTCATTGCTACTCAGGTACCCCTCTTCCTCGTGTCCCATGTATGCCAATTCTCTGTATTTATTTCCCACCAGAACGTCATCCTCCTCCCAATCTAAATTTTTGGGGATTATCGTGATTTTGAGGGCTACTTTAGTACCCCGTCCTGATGTAATCATTTTTATTTGGCGTTCTCCCAACCCCGCATGGTTCCTTAGAAATGTTTTCCCTTGATTCGCCATCATCACCTCCTCTCTCTTCAATATTCTAATCCCTTCCCTTAGCATCTCCGCCTCTGCTTTTTCCATGGCAACTTTTATTAACGCTAAGAGAAGGAGAACCTTTGTTACTTTGTCGCCGCTGCTGTTACTCAGGAACCCTACTTCTTTGAGGTCATCTGTGCTAACATATTTTAAACTAGGAAATTTTGCAAAAGATGCGAGCAACTGGGACCGATTTAGGGGCTTTAATTTATTTGCCCTTTTCCCCCCCTTTTCCTGCCCTATGGGTTCTACAAATAGCCAGGTGTCCACCATCCTAAGTTGCTGTGAAGATTGGGATCTTCCATCGACCCTTCCTTTCTTAATTGCATCTTCTCTACCTGTAGCCCTACAGCTAATATCAGGTGATTGGATACTATGCCCTACACTTATTGGCGTCTCGATCCCACTTTCTAATTCTACTTCTTCCTTTCCTCTGGGGTGATTTCTCCAAGGGGCCTTAGTATTCTTTACCATACTTTTCCCTGAAACCTTCTTAAAGCCCTCAGAACTTTCTCTTGTGTCTGCAAAAGTTAACTTTTTTGTTTTTAGCCGCACTACCTTATCACGTTTCCTTGGATCTGGGGATGGCCCCTTCCCAACCTCCTGAAGCTTTATCGGGTGATGACTAAATGGGGCCTTTTTACCCTTTCGCCACCGCGGGGGATTTTGTTTTGTGCACCTCCTTTCCCCATATCTCTTTATAATCATAGGACAACGGGAGATATATACTGTCGGATCCTCTTCTTTGCGTCTACTCACCCTTACTACATCCTCCTCCCTTCCCACTTCAGACTCATTTATCACGTCCACTCTGTTACCTGCTTTAGCTCTGCCCAACTATACCAACTTCCTGACAGTTTACTGTACTTGGACTCCTTAAACACTCAAGTCTGATACCCCCTTTTTTCCCATCCCGACCTCATGGTTGCACACTTTGAGGACGTTATGTCTGCTTTGGACTGCCCATCCTTAACTATTGTCTCCTGTATCCACTGGTCTTCTCCAGCCATAAGAAATGTATTAGTTACACTTGTGAGTAAGTTTCCCACTTTACTATTTTGAGAAACTTTACTACTTTTGGTTATTCGCCATTTCAGAGTGTAAATTTACTCAGAAGTGTAAATATACACATGTCCACCCCCTGTAAAAGGGGGGGGGGGTGTAGCCAAATGTACAAGTGTAACTTACTACTGCTAAAAGAAAAACAGAGTAACTCCAACATGACAAATGGTCAACCACTGTTACTGGAGAACCCGCCCGTAGAAAATAAGGCAGGGATTTAAAGTAAAACCTCACAGGAAATTAAATTAATTAATTTTGACTTTCTAACTATGTATCTAAAATTAATTGAATGTCATTTTTATTAAATAAAATAAAACATGAATATTATTTTATGATAAAATATTGTCACAACATTTTTTAATTTTAAAATAAATATGAGTACTTTTTCATAAACTAATATTTAATTATTTCAAACTAATGCTATACATAACCTTATGTACTTTTTAATACATAATAAATGAATATATTTTATGTTAGATGGATTTTTAAAGTAAAACACTAAAATAAATTATTTTATTTTGATATATTTGAATTAATTAAATATTTAAAAGTTGAATTAATAGTTCTGTAGCTTTTTTTTATTATGTTATATATTTCGAATAAATACATCAAATTAATTTACATTGATATTTGCCATACAAATATAGTTTAATAGTTTTTTCCAAGTTTAATAAACCTTTTTACTTTCCCTATACAATGTGGAGTTCTTCACCCCAATGTTGGAAAATTCCTCATGGTAAGTTGTAGGGAATATGTAAAAAGTGTACTAAGCTTTGAAAAATCATTACAAATATATTATGTTAAACAACAAATTAATTTTAATGTGGAACGTTTAAAACACGACTACACTATTAACTTCATATTGAATTAAATATTTGATTACTTTAAATATATTAAATGTAATAAAAATACTTTTCTGAAGTTGAAATGAAAAAATCACATCTAAAGTAAAACAATATTTATTATAGAATTCATTTTTATTATTTTATTTATATTTTATTTAAAATCAGTGTTCCATTACTTTCTAACTCAATCTCCGTAGGCATTAATAAGAAACAAATGACTATTTTTCTTTCTAGAGGGGGTTAGTTCTAATTTAATATGGGGCACTTTAAGGTTTTTCTTTTGTTTTTCCAGCACGAAACGTTCAACGAAACAGGCTTCTCGTCACAGTGAACATCAGTCTCCTGGCCAAGGTAAGATGGTGGACTCAAAAAAAGTGAACCTTTACTGAGTGATGAAGGCAGAGTAACGCTTATTCTGTGAGAAACTATCTTCACGCGCATTTGTTGCACATATTGGTACTTACATGCATAAACACTTGTACATGTCCTGTCACAACATATGTGCAGGCCATTTATGTCCCTACGGTTTTGTGCGTGTCATGTTTTGAGCCTGTTCACAAAGTGCATTTTGTGCTCCGCCTCTCACAATCAATCAATCAATCAATCATAGCATTTGTAGAGCACACTACCTACCTGTGAGGGTCTCAAGGCACTGGGGTGGGGGGCGTGCTGCTACTGTTTGAAGAGCCAGGTTTTGAGGATTCTTCTGAAGGTCAGTAGCTCTTGAGTCTGCAGTAGGTGGATGGGGAGGGTGTTCTATGTCTTGGCGGCGAGGTGGGAGAATGATCTGCCACCGGCGGTCACTCTTCGGATGCAGGGGACAGAGGCGAGGGCTCGTCTGTGGAGCGGAGCTGGCAGGTGGTGGTGTAGAAGCTGAGTCGGCTGTTGAGGTACGCTGGTCCGGTGTTGTGGAGTGCCTTGTGTGTGCGGGTGAGGAGTTTGAAGGTTATCCTCTTGTTGACGGGAGCCAGTGCTTGTCTCTCAAGTGGGGTGTGATGTCGCTGCGGCGAGGGATGTCGAGGATCAGGCGTGTGGAGGCGTTCTGGATGCTTTGGAGCCTTTTCAGGAGTTTGGCCGAGGCTCCTGGGTAGAGGGCGTTTCCGTAGTCCAGCCTGCTGCTGACGAGGGCCTGGGTGACCGTCCTTGTTTCGGTGGGGATCCACTTGTAGATCCTGTGGAGCATGCAGAGGGTGTTGAAGCAGGAGGAAGAGACAGCATTGACTTGCTTTGTCATGGAGAGGGTGGAGTCGAAGATGACCCCTAGCTTGCGCGCGTGGTCGTTGGGTGTTGGGGCTGTTCCTAGGGCAGTCGGCCACCAGGAGTCCTCCCAGGCCGATGGGGTGGATCCGAGGATGAGGGCCTCCGTCTTGTCCGAGTTCAGTTTCAGATGGCTGTTTTCCATCCAGTCGGCGACAGCCTTCATTCCTTTGTGGAGGTTGGTTTTGGCGCTGTTGGGGTCCTTGGTGAGGGAGAGGATCAGCTGTGTGTCATTGGCGTATGAGATGATGTTGAGGTCGTGCAGTCGGTCGAAGTGGGCGAGCGGTGCCATGTAGATGTTAACTCGCGTGCCCGCAATCCACTGCTGATGATGTCACATATTACATCATTCATGACATGGTCAGTGACATCACTGATGACATCACTGATGACATCTCAAATTACATCACTGATGACATCATCCAGTGACTGTGGTTTGGTTTGATATTTAAATAAGTATTATATATATATAGAAATCTACCTTGAAGACTGAGTGGATGTATAAGTGTCTGAATGGAGGATTTAGTAGCAATGTGATTGACTATCTAAGTGACAAATTTAAAGTGTCTCACTAAATATATGAGATAGTGATTAAACTGTGTGAAAACCTGTATCACTCTATCTCGTGTAGTGTAAACTACTACATAAGTTGGTTACTAGCTATGTGAAAGTCTATATTAGTTATTAATTAGTTAAGTGAGTATTTGTATGGGATAGTGAATGAATGTGTGTGTGGTTGGGTGGGAGGTGTGTGACTGTCCAAAGATGTGTAAATAGTTGATTTAGTAGGTATATGAGGTTAAGACTGTATGTGGAAACAGTTGTTTGGGTGAGTTATGGGTGTGGCGATGAGTAAATATATTTCTCAATGATACATGTCCAAGAAACTAGAAATATAAAAGGCAGTGTATGTGACAGTTGTTGTATATAAATAAGTATACATAAGACTCAGTGATTGTATGAGTGACGTATGGATAAATGTATACTTGTAATATTGATTTTATAAGACACTAAGTATGAGTTACTATCTATATCAATAAATAAAGTGGTGTTTGTGTAAGTGTGTAGCTTAGTAAATATAAGTATGATCAATTGTTTGCATTAGGATGCAGTAGGATGACTGCATAAGTGAATAGGATGTGTGCTGGTGTGTAATGTTGATGTAGGTGTATAAGTATATTTATTAGTGTTCTAGTGATCTTTGTTAGCATGTATGAGTGAATCTATAGGTAAGTGTTTAGATGTGTGTGTAGCTGTAGGAATCACTGAGTGGGTTTTTAGAAACTGATGTTGGTGTGTCAATGGTTTCAAATATGGTAATTCATATTTTATAATGAGTGTTGAAAAGTTATACTAGTGTATGATAAGATGTATCAGATTGTCACGTGGATGATGTCATCAGTGATGTCATCAGTGATGTCATTTGAGATGTCATCAGTGATGTAATCAGTGACAGGGCCGTTTCTAGGTGTTTTGCCACCATAGGCGAGAATTGGAAAATGCCGCCCCCTCCCGTTTACTACTATCACTCCGCATCTCTCTCTTCTGAAGTTCATATCGAGCCCTCCCTTTAGAGCTCCCTACTCTGCACCTCTCACCCCTCCACTGGTTCATTAACGCTCCCTGAGTCTATCACCTATTGTTCCAGTGTTC
Organism: Lissotriton helveticus; assembly: GCF_964261635.1. Taxonomy (NCBI): domain Eukaryota; kingdom Metazoa; phylum Chordata; class Amphibia; order Caudata; family Salamandridae; genus Lissotriton; species Lissotriton helveticus. The sequence goes on from NC_136065.1 coordinate 2,107,466,636, forward strand.
CTCGTTCCCTTGCATTTCTCCTCTGCCTCTCCCCCTACTCTCTCTGCAGCTCTCAATTGTCCCTCTCCCTCCACCACTCTGTGTTGTTCTAACCACCCCCGCCCTGCCCTGGCCCTATTCAAAAAGTCCTGTGCTTCCTGTTTCACCAGCTCGCATCTGTTCACAGGCCCTGCACTCCTGATACTTCCTATCATACCACCATCTCCTTCAATGATTCCCTCTTAGCCTCTTTCATCTCTGCTCTTGGTGTCTTTTATCTCCACTGAACTTAGAGTACCCAATATTCCCCCTTTTTGGGTTTCGCCTGCCGAAGGCTGCTCTCTGCGCAGCTTTTCGGCGCAGGCGAAATCCTTTGTTTACAATAAGGACTTCGGGAACGTCCCCCGGCTCCCATTGGCTAGCTCCATAAATGGAGGCTAGCCATTGGGTGCCGGATCTGTCCGTCAAGGCCGGACCAGATTCGGGGGCGTTCCCGAGATTTTTTCCCTCTCCACCCACTTCTGTTCGTCATCACGGCGGTGGGTGTGTGTTATTTTTTTTTTTCGAGTGGGCCTGTTTTGTTCCTTTTCAAAGTGTCTGTTGTTGGAGTTGGCTGCAAGATTCGAGTTCCCACGAGGCGATCAGGTAAGGAGCATTTTGTTTATACGTGATCCTCCCGCTGTCCGTATGCTGTTCATCCCCCCTCCCCCCCCGTCCGTGAGCATTTTGTTTATAAATGTGTTTTCACTTTGTAAATTTACGTATTTTGTCCGCCGTTTCCCCCCCCCCTGTCCGTGTGTCCGGTCCGCCCCCCTCCCCGTGTGACCGTTCCCCCCCCCTCCCCTTTCACTCTCCGTTGCTTGTGGGAGGGAGACGTTATGCAATCTCGATAAACACATGGCGACGAGGCAAGGACGGCTGGGCGAGATTTCTGCTCGCCCCGCATGTTTACCTCTGAGATTTGTGTATTAATAAATGTTTTGGACGGTGCGCGCGATGGGTGTATGTTTGACTGTATCCCACTTTAAAAAAAAAAAAACTCCTCTTGCCGTGCCTCTGTCTCCTGACCCCCCCCCACGAGCCCCTGCCTCCAGCAGCGCTTCACTTTGCCCAGTTTTTTATTTACAATTTGCCCTTCAGACTCCTCACATCACATGTCCCGTTTCCTTGATTTCCAAGTGAAACATTAGGTGAGAGGGCGCTTTGGCAATGACGTGGTAAAATATTCATAATTTTGTTGAAATTCATTGCTAACTGTATCCAAGGCGACAATGCCCTTTCACCCCCACACCCGGCCCGCATTATCATGTTTAGAGTAGGTGGGGGAGGGGCTCTCAGTGGGTGGAGGACAGGGTCGGCAGGGGTCAAGGGATGCGCATGAGGGGTTAATAAGGTGGCCGGTGCGGGTCCTGTTTCTTCCTGCGGCTTTGATAAGCCGAAATTAGAAGCATGTATGCCATGCATAGCAATCAGCCTAGATATGGGAAGCATACACACATTGTATAACTGTCTGCCTATTTTAGCTAAGCCTAAGATGCGGCATTTTTGTACGTTTGAGTATACATTTGTTATGGGGTGCGAGTTATTTGCAACCGTGCACAATGGATGTTGTCTGCAGCAATGTCCGTGAGCGGCACATCATGGCTATAGTACATGGTATCCTTTTTGATGCTTCAAACATGTATTATTAAATCAGACTGTATGAGCTACTTAACAAGTAGGACATGAGGTTAGTGGGTAGAGTGGGGTCAGAAGGGATTACAGGATAAGTGATGACACGCAATAGTGTAAACTGTGACATAATTCTAAACATTGCCGTTCAACAAGCTATGCAGTTCACTCCTTTAATGTTCTACTACCACGCCATTCCTAAGACAGTCTTAGGAGAATCAGAAAAATAATGAATTACCCTTGCAATCAGAACCATTCGCACATATCGGGTGTGAGAAACCGTAACATTTATCAAATCATTTGTTGGGTACACAATGGAATCTATACCCATTGCTTTCACCAGATGTCTAGTCTGTTTTGTGACCTTCTCACAGCCCCTTCACTACAGTGATTTGATACATTTAGTTCCGAAGCGTGCAACTATTTTTTGGTGGTATTGTGTGGTTTGGTGAAAGCTGATTGTGCTTGGAGAGGTTGTTCTTCAGTAAGAGGTGTGCAATACTGACACCCAGGCATGAGGAAGAAGTGAGGATTAATCTATTAAAATATGTTGGAACGGAGGTCTAGGTTATGTTCCCAAAAGAGAAGCCCGTATCAATTTTTGTGCCATTTTTTTGAAGCCTCATTGTCTATTTCTTCATGTGAGTTTTGCTTTATTTAGGATCAGAAGGTGTCTTGGGGTACTTTGTTGCCTTCTGCCTGGCACAGCATGTTGTATAGTATCACCAAAAGGCACTGGATGCCAGTAAGTCCGAAAGGCAACACCAATTGACTTTGCCAATGCTTGTCACACTTTCACCTGGGTATCCAGGTGTAAGTTTAGAAATGCATGGGCCGAAGTGAAAGTGCAAAAACCTGCCCCCATATTTCCTAAAGTTGTGTAGCAAGAAACCTTCGAATGGGAGTGTATTTTCTTTATGAAGAAAAGAATGATGTGACTTTTCACAAATAGTCAAAGGTAATTAGTGTATGCAGTTCTTAATAAGATGTGTTAATCTACTCAGGCCAGTACACACCTAGAGACGTGTAATGCCTCATCATTGAGTTTTTGTTCTTCAACGGGCACCTTCAATGGGGGCTCTTTACCGGCTATCTTTTCATAAGCTGTTTGTGAAGTTTAGGTATGTGTGTCTAGGTGTGGATTGGTGTCGTATGTGTAGGGGTGTGAGTGTGATGTTAAAAATAGGACATGGGATACTCCCCAGAGGGAGTGCAGAGTGACTGCTGAGTGCTAGGGAGTGCAGAGTGACTGCAGAGTGCTAGGGAGTGCAGAGTGACTGCAGAGTGCTAGGGAGTGCAGAGTGACTGCAGAGTGCTAGGGAGTGCTAAGGAGTGCAGAGTGACTGCAGAGTGCTAGGGAGTGCTAAGGAGTGCAGAGTGCTAGGGAGTGCAGAGTGACTGCAGAGTGCTAGGGAGTGCTAAGGAGTGCAGAGTGCTAGGGAGTGCAGAGTGACTGCAGAGTGCTAGGGAGTGCAGAGTGACTGCAGAGTGCTAGGGAGAGCTAAGGAGTGCAGAGTGCTAGGGAGTGCAGAGTGACTGCAGAGTGCTAGGGAGTGCTAGGGAGTGCAGAGTGACTGCAGAGTGCTAGGGAGTGCAGAGTGACTGCAGAGTGCTAGGGAGTGCTAGGGAGTGTAGAGAGACTAGGGAGTGTAGAGTGACTGCAGAGTGACTGCAGAGTGCTAGGGAGTGCAGAGTGACTAGGGAGTGTAGAGTGACTGCAGAGTGCTAGGGAGTGCTAGGGAGTGCAGAGTGACTGCAGAGTGTTAGGGAGTGCTAGGGAGTGCAGAGTGACTGCAGAGTGTTAGGGAGTGCTAGGGAGTGCAAAGTGACTGCAGAGTGTCAGGGAGTGCAGAGTGACTGCAGAGTGCTAGGGAGTTCTAGGGAGTGCAGAGTGAGTGCAGAGTGCTAGGGAGTGCCGAGTGCTAGGGAGTGCAGAGTGACTGCAGAGTGCTAGGGAGTGTAGAGTGACTGCAGAGTGCTAGGGACTGCAGAGTGACTGCAGAGTGCTAGGGAGTGCTAGGGACTGCAGAGTGTTAGGGAGTGCTAGGGAGTGCAGAGTGACTAGGGAGTGCTAGGGAGTACAGAGTGACTAGGGAGTGCAGAGTGACTAGGGAGTGCAGAGTGACTAGGGAGCGCAGAGTGGCTAGGGAGTGCAGAGTGACTAGGGAGTGCTAGGGAGTGCAGAGTGACTAGGGAGTGCAGAGTGACTAGGGAGTACTATGGAGTGCTAGGGACTGCAGAGTGACTGTAGAGATTAAGCTAATGGCAATGTAAATGACAATGCCATTTATTTATCTGTTTTCAAAACCAACACAAATACAAATTTTGTCATTTACAATGCCAATAGCTCTAACTTTTCCAAAGGCGAAACCATTGCATTGTAAATGCTTGTTTAACCCATGCCTCCCCGTCACCTTTCATCACTTCCTGATATCAGTGGTACTCACCTTTTGCCTTAATTCAATAATTACCCCTCCCCTCGCTTCTCTAATATACCCCTTTCTGCAGAGCTCACTGCTTCTCTCAGCTGTGTCCCCGGTGGCATTGGGAACCCCCTACTCCAGCAGCTTAAGCAGAGGCAGCACCGACCCCATGGAATGGCGAACTGGTCCCTACTTAAAAGTGAATAGGTCGTTTGGGGGCCGCTTCTTCCTGCAAGTAAAAATACCAGCGTTAGGGAATATCAGGAAAGAGGGCGAATGTGTGAAAGGACGGATGCACACATGCAATGACAGATGGATGGATGGAAAAAGTATGGCTGAATGGGACAAGAGGTTAGTGTATGGAAAGGTGAAGGGGTGGATGGATGAGTAGAAGGGAGGGGGAATGGATTGACCCTCCTAAGGAAGATGAAAAGCTGAAAGGAATTCTTTTAAGCAGGGTTGGATTTGCAGGCTTTGCGAGTTCGGTGTGATTAGTGGTAAGTTACAAGTGAGGGGTCTTTTCTTTTTCTGGATACTCACTTGTGTCTCTTCCTTTAGCACCCCTGCCCTCGATTCACCAGGTCCTGCTCACCCTTTCTTTCTTGCCTGCCATCCCCCACTAGCTTCTCCTCTCCCTTCTTCTGTGCATGCCATCCCTCCCTTCAGTGGTTCCTGCTCACACCCTGCTTCTTTCGTTTTTGCATTGCCCTTCCTTGCTTCCCTAACACACCAGATGTGTCCCTGGTTCTTACGTGGTCTGCTCTCTTCCACTCACCCCTCTTTAGCAGTTCCTGATTTCTCGTCTTTCTCCTCAGCTCTCTCACCCCCTTTCTCATCTCTCTCATCGCCTCGAGCCCCTCTGCCTCTCCCACATGGGAAACATCATTTACAACGAAACTTTTACAACGCACTACCATTACAACGCGGTCATTACAACGCAAACTATTACAACACATTGCGCTGGGGGGCGCTCTAGGATAGGGAATAGGTTAATTTACTATCCAATAACCTTCCCTAGTGTCCACGGGGACTGGAGTTGGAATAGTAAATTAAACTATTCACTATCCAACACCCAAAAGCGCTATGCGTTGTAATGGTATGCGATGTAAAAACCGCATTGTAAAGGCAGGCGTTGTAATAGCCTGTGTTGTAATGTCATACATCCCTCCCACATGCACCTGCAAACCATTCTCCACTTGCTGCTGCCCAAGTCCGCTCATTTAGACCCCACACAACCCCCTCCTGCCTACTAGTGCCTTAGCAAGGGTGCCAAGGGCCCTACTGTGAGCAAGGAAAACATCCCCTCTGGAGTAAAAAATGAGCTATATTTGGACCCTTCTGTGTCTCGGTGCCACTTCCCCCACTGCACAATTAACAGCTAGACCTCTGCTGCCCATGTCAGCACCACTTCCCGCTCCCTCTGTCACTGCAACGCTGTGCTTTCTCTGCCTTCTCGGCCTCAGAGGTGAAAGGAGCTCCGTGGCTGGAAGGGCTGGGGCGGTAGTCCTGTCGCCTCGTGGACTGCCAGGTCAAAGAAAGGCAGGGCGGGTCAGGTAAGTCACAAGAATGGCAGGCCATGGCGGCACCGTCTTAAGTGGGGGACGCAGCGGAATAGTGGATGCAGGCGCTTCTGGTGGAGGTGGAGGGGGGGCGAGGGCTGCGAGTGTGTGAAAGTGTGGGGAGCAGTGAGAGGAGTGAGCAGCAGATTATGCGTGAACATTGGGAGAAAGTTGCGAATAGAAGAGAGCAGAGTGAGAATCTGTGTGTGCACTGGTACCGCCGGCCGCTCACAAACCACTATGCTAGGGTGCACTGCGCAGCATGGATGGACAAGCAGGTGCGCTTGCACTGACTGCCTTCAAATTTTAAAAAAAATCCCCTCTTTTGCCGCCCTAGCCCTTTTGCCGCCCTAGGCGGCTGCCTAGTCCTGCCTAATGGTAGAAACGGCCCTGATCAGTGATATAACTGACCATGACATGAATGATGTAATATGTGACATCATCAGCAGTGGATTGCGGGCGTGTGAGTTATATTTACTACAACTAACTATAACGGGGGAATTTCAATGGTTTTGTATGAGTGAAATGTCCAACTAACTAACTAACTATAACACCCCTAAAACCTATGGTTATTTCAGTGAATTTCAAAGGTTTTTTAAATGCTAATTCCTAACTATAACATGTCTGAAACCTATGTTTTTTTCAGTTAATTTCAAAGGTTTTGTAAATGACAATTTTTAAATGTATTAATTGTTTTTTTTTTATACTGATTTTTTACATTTTTAGATATTTTATTTTTTAAATTATATTACAATTACATTATACATTACATTACAAAATATACTTTCTCAGAATGAATTACTTTAGTTTAAATACTTTGCAAATAGGCAATAGACTTCAGTACAATATTTACAGTTGTTGTAATGTGCAATCCAATTTCAGACACAATGCAACATTGAGGTCAATGTGAATTTCTAGTTACATGCAATTAGTTACTTTTTGGATTACTTTTCTAACCACAGGACTGGATCCTAAATTCAGTCCTGAGACATCACCTGTAAACAGTTGAGTAAAAGCATTTTGGTTACAGTAGTGATTTTTAAGGAATATTATTGTATTTTAAAAGTTGACACAAAAACTTTTTCACATAGAATCACCAATGTTATCCTGTGGAAATTCACTTAGCAGGTAAGTAGTGTTATCGTTACTTTTTCTTACTCAGTGGTGGATCCTGGATCCAGCACTGGTGCATCTCCTGTAAACAGTTGAAAACATGCGTTTAAGTCAAACAGGTGATTTTTTAAGGAATAATTTTAGTTTGGGAAAATAGACACTTGGAAACTTTTCTGGTGAAAAGCAGACAATGAATTCCTATGTAAGGAAATACAAGTTACTGGTAAGTACAGTTAGATTTACTTTTCAGGGTCAGTGCTGGGCTAAAAGATGTAGCACTGGGTTCTCTCCTGATAACAGGTGAGTAAATCGGAATTCGTTGTTCGGCTGATTTTAGATGAATATTTAAAAGTTCTAAAATTTCCAAGTGAAACCAGTCAATGTTAGCCTATGGAAGGAAATTCAAGTTACTGGTAAGTTTGGTTAGAATTACTTTTCAGGATCAGTACTGGGCTCCAAGATGCAGCACTGAGGTCTATCCTGATAACAGGTGAGTAAATCGGAATTCATAGTACATCCAGTAAGCGCCACAGAGCTGCGTAGCAGAGAGATGTAAAAAGGGGCACTGCTTGCACCACCTTTCTGCAACGCAGCGGCGCTTCCTGGAAGCACCTGGTGTGCTACTTGGCCCCCATGGCCCCTCAGGTTTGAAGTAGAATTTTTTCCCCAACTTAAAACGCGCCACAGGGCGTGTTTGCACACATCACGTCAGGCCCTGTCCCCTCCCTTCACCGCTGTGTAAACGCGCCTTGTCACCGTTCTAAGTTGAGAGATTAAGTCCCCTTCAATCCTAAGGGTCCCTAGGGTCAAACTAGCCCACTAGGTACCTCAAGTAAGTACCACAGAGCTGTGTTGCAGAGAGGTGTAAAAAGGGGTGTGGCCTTAGAACACCTCTCTGGTGCGAGGCTCCTCCCTGCCATTGCAAACAGCAGTGTCCCGGGAGTGGGCACCCCGGGACACTGCAGGAGCTGGCCCTGGGGGGTGGCGATCCCCAGGGCCATCGAGGGCTCCAAGAGGGGGGCTGCGCGGCCCCCTCCCACATTTTTAAGAAGCCCCGAAGGTGGCGGTCCCCGGGGCTGGGGGGGCCTGGTAGCCCCCCACCCATTCTATAGATGCCCCGGGGGGGTGGCGGTCTCCGGTGCTGCGGGGGGCCCTGTGAGCACCCCGCATATGTTAAATTAGAGCCCCGGGGAGTGGCGGTCCCCGGGGCTGGGGGTGCCTGATAGCCCCCGCCCATTTGATAGAAACCCCAGGGGGTGGCGGTCCCCGGGGCTGCGGGGGGCCCCGTGAGCCCCCCGCATATATTAAATTAGAGCCCCGGGGGTGGCGGTCCCCGGGGCAGTGTGGGAGGGATTGGGACCTCCCCACACTATTTTTCTAAGAATGCCCCCGGGATTAGGCCCCCCGGGGGCAAATTACCATATTTTCCACAGCAGACCGCGTTTCTTTTTTTTATATCGCTTAGATGCGCGGATCCTACGCGCATCCCGCGATTTAAAAAATAAAATAAAATTTGGGGCCCTGAGGAGGCCTAGGGGGTCAGGGTGTGTCTACCCTGCCCCCTTTTTGCATTTTGCGGTGTTTGTTTTGGGTTTCTTGTGCCTCGATTCTACCGAGGCACAAGATGGCTGCCAATATTTCCTGATTTTCACTGTTGACAGCCAATTAGCATACAGCTCGTGCATGGCAGGGTGCGTGCAGGCTGCGCTTAGGGTACACGGATAGATAAGCGGATCCACCCCGCCCATAGATATATAAATGACTTTAACTGTCATTTTCTCAAGAACTACTGAACGGATTTACACCAAATAAGCAAAAGGCACGAGTCTGAACCAAGGACTACCTCTTAGCCAAATTTGGTGGAATTCCGTTCAGCAGTTCGGGCTGTAGCTGCAGTTAAAGGCCCTATGGGAAATTGCATGGGGATAACGCGCTTTGGGACCCCCCTTTTTTCTCGGCCCCCGCTTAATGAATCATCGTGAAACTTTCAGGATAGGAGCAGAACGGAGCAGGCCAAAAGTTTGGAAAATTCTGCATAGATTCATCAATCGGCGCCAAAGTTATTCCAAATAAAATGTTCCGGATTTCCTATGGTTAGTAGGTCCTAACTACCTACTGGCGACCGCCAGTAGGTAATATATATATATATATATATATATATATCAATATCACAAATCCGTATGAAAGAACGCACACTCGGAGGTCACGGGATGCTGCAAAAAAGTTTTATTTTCTTAGAACCGCTACGCGTTTCGAGACAAGCCTGTCTCTTGATCACACGATTTTGCCAGCTCTACAGTGACATGCTTAAATAAAATTGACATAGAAGAGGCCCCATTGCCAAGCCCACTCCTGTGTTCCATTTGGCAGACATCTTGGAATGGTTTATATTACACAGTCACGTAAACCATATTGAACTGTAATATATCAACGGAAGTTGCATTGTATCAGTAATGATTGTAATCCAACAAAATATCCAACAGGGAATTAAGAATATAAAAAATTACATTTTAAGGCTGTGACTACTGCGTTAGATCGCATAGTCCCAGTCCTAGACATCATTCCGGTTGCTACGAGAGCATCTTTACACACATTTACAAAATACTACTGCCTTGACAAGCCCATTTTGAGCCCATTTTGACAGGCATTTCACCCATTCGGTCATCCAAAACATTCTAGTGTGAGTCAGTTCACAGACCCACCTCCGGGAGATAATGCTTTGGTATCTCACTTTATCTAGTGGAGGCTCTAACCACAGATTTCTTACTAACCCTCCCATCCTCCATGTTTGGTGAACTGACTTTTTCCCATCTGCCATCGTTTTGTGTTTTCTAGTGTAGATAAAGTCACAAATTGAAGCCAGTGCCCTAAGATGGCACCTATTAGGCACCGTGCATTTCATGTCTAGTGCCTATGATGCTGTCGAAAGCAATTCAACGCCACCTACTGGTGTGCAGGGGATCTGCTCAAGATTTTCCAGATCGGGGGGCAGATTTACACGCCCCTTGCTCCACTTTTGCGTCGCTTTTAACATGGGAAAAGTGACACAAAAGTGGCGCAAGGAGCTTGTAAATCTACCCCCAAGTATGATGCCTGGGGAATATTCTAAGGGAAGAAATCTGCGGCTAGATCTAGTCTCTACAGATACGGTGTTACTGAAGGTAAGTTACTTTCTATTTACATTGTGTTGGCCAATTCAGAAAAAAATAAAAAATAACTCATTCTCTCTTAAGTTCCTTTCTTTGAATGGCCTTTTAGCTTGTGTTTGGGCAGTGTTTATCAGTGTTTAAATGTTTACACTGGTGTAGGATGTTTTCCTTTTGGTGGGGTTTTATCAGTTATTATAGGTTTAAACCTAAAATAAGATATCTTAGTTGTGTCTCAACACTCATGCTTGTCATGTTACAACAACAAAATAGGCCATGTCTCAACATTTCTGCAAGTCATTGCTTAACATTCATTCTTGTCATGTTTTGAAACATGCCTCAGCACTTCCACACATGCTGATAACTGCTTCTGTTTTTCTACTGCTTTTCTTAACATTTGATCACACACAGTTTCCTCGCACCAGTGAACACTTATATTCTAGATTTTTTTTCTGAAGGCATCCTATATGATTCTAACTCTCTTGTCTGAATAGTGACATAGTGGCCTATACCCAAAGGTACATTTTTATGTGTAAATCTACTCATGTGTAAATGTACTCCTACACCTAGGTGTAAATATAAGCTTCTGTGCTATTCACAACTTCCAAGTGTAGATGTACATATAAGTGTAGACTTACATGTCTCCATCCCTTCAGTTCTGGTGATGAAGAAATTGAAGATTGAAGTTATCAGTCCAAATTTACTACTGGAAATGTTTCATAAGCAGGTATTGTATTGTATTGTATTGTGATTTGTAAAGCGCGATTGCTGCCCAAATGGGCGTCCAAGCGCTGGAGCATGGATAGCCGAGCTGAGGGTGGCGGAGACTGAGATTTAAGTGGGCCTGGCAAACAGAAAGGTTTTCAATTGTTTGCGGAATGAGAGTAGGTTAGGGTTGGACCGGATTTGTAGTGGGAGTGAGTTCCACATTTTAGCGGCCTTTAAGGAAAACATCCTTCCTCCGGTCCTGGCTCTCCGTACTCTTGGGACTACGGCCAGAAAGGCCTCCGTGGACCGAAGGGGTCTATTAGGGTGGTATTGAGTGACCAGTTTGTTAATGATCGCTGGACCTGACTTCCAGAAAGCTCGGTGGGCAATACATAGTGCCTTGAAAGCCACTCTCTGTCTCACTGGGAGCCAGTGTAGGCTGCTCAGTGCGGGTTTAGCAGACTGTGTCCTTGGAATCTGTAGCAGGGCGCGGGCTGCGCAGTTCTGGACCACCTGTAGCTTTCGCATGGACGTCTCAGGGGCACCCACATACAGGGCGTTGTTTGAATCCAGCCGGGACTGAATCAGGCCCTGAACTGCCACTTGTTTGGCTTCCATTGGGAGGAGGGGGAGGACTTTCCTTAGAGTTCTGAGTAAGCTAAAACAGATGGCGGATAGTTTTGTAGCCTGGGTGGAGAAGGAGAGGTTTTTGTCCAGCCATACTCCTAAGCTTTTTACACTTTCTTTGGGAGTGGGAGGGGTGCCCAGACACCCAGGCCACATGGAGGGAAGTGACGTGGGTGATGCGGGACCTAAGAGCATGAGCTCGGTTTTGTCTCCATTAAGTTTCAAAGAGGAGCATGTCATCCACTTTTTAATGTCCTCTAGACAGTTCGTCAGACTTCCTGAGGTGTGACCGGCGCCTTCCTGAGTCATTGAAACCACTAGCTGGGTATCGTCAGCATATGATACGATTTTTATACCCGAGGGTTCGACGAGTCCAGCCAGTGGTTGCATATAGACATTGAAGAGCGCGGGGCTTAGTGAAGAGCCCTGCGGTACTCCACAGTTCAGGGGTTTTCTGGCTGATATTGTGTCCCCGTCAAAGATCTGGAAGGATCTATTGTGCAAGAATGAATCAAGCCATCTTAGAGCATCGCCTCCGACACCGATGTTGCGCAGACGGTTCAGCAAGGTGGCATGGCTGACCGTGTCGAAGGCTGCGCTTAGATCAAGGAGGATCACTGCCACTGATCCTCCCTGGTCTAGTATCCTTCGGGACTCTTCGGTGACTGTCAGCAAGGCGGTTTCAGTACCGTGTTTGGGTCTGAATCCTGTCTGGGATGGGTCAAGGAGTGCATGGCTTTCCAGAAACTGTGTCAGTTGGGTATTTATGTACTTCTCCAGTACCTTGCTTACCCAGGGAAGTAGTGAGATTGGGCGGTAGCTGGAGTGATCTTCTGGGTTGAGGGTGGGCTTTTTCAGCAGAGCCCGTACCATAGCTCTCTTCCATCCATTGGGTACTGTGCAGGAGGATATGGATGAGTTGAGGAGCTCTAGCACCACGGGAAGAATGGCTTGGCTTGCTTGGAGCAATATTTCTGGTGGGGCAGGGTCAAGGGGAGAGCCAGATTTAACTTGGCGTGCCAGTTGTTGCAATGTCTCCAGGTTTAGTGGGGGGAAGTGGTCCAGCGTTGGCTGTCCTGGGGAGGGGGAATTAGTCGGAGAGGTCTGATTGGGTGTTATTGAGTTGTTGGCAGCTGTAGGGAAGGCGGAATAGATCTGAGTGACTTTGTTATGGAAGAAGTCTGCAAGTTCATTGCATTGTTCTAGCGTTTTCGGGGCTGGGGGGGCAGTGTTGACGGTAATGCATTTTTTGACCAGGTGGAAAATTTCCTTGGGTTTTGATTTTGCTGCCATTATTTGGTCTGCGAAGTAGGAGGCCTGGGCCGCCCTAACCCCATTTCTGTAGGCCTTAATAGCCTCTTTGTATTGGGTTTTTTTTTCTGGGAGAAAGTCTAGTCGCCAGGCTCTCTCTTTTTTCCTGCAGAGGCGTTTTAGGTCTCTCAGGGAATCTGAGAACCAAGGAGCAGATTTGTGTGACCTCTTGGGAATGGATTTCCGTAGAGGAAGGATCGTGTCCAGTGATTCCCTGATCCAACCCTCATAGTTGTTATTTGCTTGGTTGGGGTTTGTGCAGGGAGGTGGGCGAGAGCATTCAAGGTTAGTTGTCCATGGCTCTATGAGAAGTTTTTTCCAGTTTCTCTTGGTAATGGGATGGGGGGTCAGTGAAGGAGGCTTGGTGGTAGACCAGGTGAGTGGGACAAGAAAGTGGTCTGACCATGGGAGGCAGATAGGTTGTCCGACCATTAACTTGGAGCAGTTGCTAAAAATTGGGTCAAGTAAGTTCCCTTTTTCATGGGTGGGGGATCTCACCAACTGGATCAGTTGTAAGGCTGCTAGGTCCTCTGTTAGTTCCCTGGCAGCAAGGTCTGTAGGGGAGTTAAAATGTAAGTTGAGGTCTCCTAGAACCGTATAGTTGGCCGAGGTTAGAAGTCGATTAGCGATGATATCTGGGAGAGATCTGTGGAACAGCTTTCCTGGGTCTGGGGGGCGATATATCAGGGTGCCAGAGAAGGAGCTGTTCGCTGTGAAGTCTATGCTGAATGCTAGGCTCTCGCACTCAGGAATAGCTTCAGTAGTAGTGCGGCAACCAAACTTATCTTTTAGGATGATAGCCAGGCCTCCGCCTCTTCCCTTGGTCCGGTCTAGTCTGTGGATTTGGAACCCGGGGGGTAGGGCTGAGACTATGTCTGGCTCTGAATGAGACATGAGCCATGTCTCGGTCAGAAAGATAACGTCTGGGTTGTAATTTTCTAGTAAAAGACATATTTGTGTGCTGTGCCGAGGAAGGGATCGACAGTTTAACAGGTACATCTGGTATTCCTGGGACGTGGCAGGCGTCTCAATGGTGTCAAAGGAGTGTTTGCAGCCAGGGCATTGGATTGGAAGTTCGACTGGGAGGAAGGAGAGCGGGCATTGCGCCATGGTAGAGGGCCTAATCTTTTTTATGGCAGCCGAGCTGTAGGTCCTGACCTGGGTGGGGTGAGGGGCAGGGGGCGTGGCCCCTGGTTCTGTCAGGTCGCGGGCGGGCGCGGATGGGCTTGCCTTTGGCGCGTCTTCGGCGCACCGCCGGCGTGCCCGCTGCGCCCGTCCGCTGCGCCTCCGGAAGCAGCACATTCTTAAATGTCGTAGGCGGTGGGGGGGGGTGGCCTAACTCAGTGGGCGTTGCCCGGGGGGGGGGTCACGGCGGCTGTTCTCAACCCGCTTCAGTGCCTGACTCGGCTGCGTGGGGGGTCAGTCACCAAGGGAGCAGTAGGTAGGGTTATTGGGTGTTACAGGTTTAAACATTGAGAGCGTTCAGTAGAGTATCGTGAGATATATTGCAATGATCGGCAGTGGGGTGGACTAAGCAGAGGAGAATAAAAAAACAGTATAACAGGGTGTATAACAGAAAGGGGATATAGCATAACGAACATTCCTGGATAAAAAAGAAATAAGATGGAAAGCGTCACAGTAAAAAAGCATAATCGTAACGGTATAAAAGGTAGTGCAAATATAAAAACATTGTAAACTGAGTGAGAACAAAAAGCTGTTAGCCCGGAGGGGGCTGGAGAATAGGGGGAAGTAGAGAATGAGGAAGAGAATATTATGGAAGGGGTATAGGTAGTAGGGTGGTTCAAAAGGAGAGTCAGTGGGATGGGCGATAAAAATAGAGGGAGGTGGTAAAGGTAGGGAAATGGAAATACGTGGTGTAATTGAGTAGGAAGAAGAAATGGTTAAAAGGTGGAATAGAAGAGGGAAAGAAGAGAAAGGGAAGTAAGTGGAAAGAGGGAGTTATAATTATGGATAGCGGGGGTAATGCATGCTAAAAAAAAAAAGTATGTGGGAGAGAGGGACATATCAAGATGCAGTCGCTTAATATAGAGAATTTAGATTGAAAAGGAGTGACATATAAATTAAGAGAACATGATCAAGGTACAATATTTAAATGGAGTAAGGACACGTGATAATGAGCAGTAATAACAATTATAGGGTTAGAGGCGAAGAGAGATATGCAGTGTAGGTTTGAGGGGGAACGACAATGAAAATAATAGATTTAAACATAGTAGTATCAATCTAAATTAATAAAGTACCCAAAGTGAACAGCAGTGCAATAATAATCTGGACATAAATTTGTAAAGTGCACAAGGTAATAAGGTAGAGAGTGTTAAGGGTTGTGGGACGAAGGATTTAGTGATAAAAAAGTGGTGTCAGGGCTACTTTCAAGATGGCTGCTGAATTCGTGTAGGTGATGTTAGTCCTTTCACAGTGTCTATAACTCCGATGGGCAGGGGGGAGTGACAAAATGGAGTCTTAGTTAACAATGTAGATTGTCCGAGAGTAAACAAGACAAAATGAGTTCCAATTAGATTAGATTGTCATGAGGGAGGGGAAAAAAAAAAAGTAAGAGTAAAAAATAGTGCAAAAATCGAATTATGACCAAATATTTCTGGGAAGTGGGGTGTGGGATCATAAGCTTCTAGTTCGGGATTCAGTTTAAAGGTAAATATGGGAGCGAACTGCAACTATCCTGGAGCTCCTGTCGCTGAGATCCCGCAGACTTACCGATGCCTACTCATCTCGCGGTATAGGGTTGGAGAGAGGGGTATGCGGCGCTTGGCACAGATTGCACACAGTGCAAAGCCTCAGAAAAGCAGCGTTTCGGACCAAGCAACAGGCGCACAGGCTCGACTGGGATGGAGGCGCAACAGCAGGGGGTTCGGCGCCCAGTGAACAACAGTCACCTCCTCAAGGTGCCTCCTCAGGCCGCCGCGTGCAATCTCTCCAAATCGGCAGCGGCAGATCAAAGCAAGCTCCGGGCATCGTCGAAGGAGCCAAATTAGGACCAGAGCTCCAAAGAACCAAGCTCCTCGACACGGGAGCAGAGAGCCAGCAACTCCCGAGTGGGAAACACAGGGAGCTCCGATGTCCGGGAGGCACCGCCAGAGACCATCTCAGGCTCTGAGCAGCCTGTGCAGCGCGAAAGGGGGGGCGAGGCAGAGATGATCGGGACGGACCGCGGGATCCTCCAGCCTCGGGAAATGAAAGCAGTCCGGAGTGGGGGGGGGGGGGGTCAGCCCCGCACCGTCATGGGCGCAGACCGCAGCGAGAGACAGCCCGGAGCTGAACAGCCGATCAGGACTGGACTGTGGGCTCCTCCGGCATCGAGCGATGGGAGCTGCAGTTTGGTGAGAGGAGCCAGCTCTGCGGCGTCATGTGCGAGATCGCTCCCGGTGGTAGCGGCTGCAGTGGGGGTCCTCGGGCACCACGTAGATCGTCGTCTCATCCCAGGAGTTCGGTGGAGGAAGAAAAACACGGTGAGTTTTCCCCGTGAGTCCAAACTATTTGGTAAGTTCGGATGTATGTTGATATCCAGTCTCGGGGGGTGGCAGGGGGGGGACGGTGAGGCAGTCTATCTGGGGATTTCCACCAAAAGGTGATCCCTAGACCTGGAGCTCTGTAAAGCGGCTCCTCCTCAGGCGGCCATCTTTTTGTTCCCAGGTAGAGCTGTCCATCCCTGTGGTGATCTCCATCACTTTGGTAGACATCACTCTCCGGTAAGGAATAGGGAAACCTATTAAAGTGTATTACTCTTAAAAATATTAGACATATTTTAATATAAATTATAAATGCAAAATAATGTAATATTATAAGTGTAAGAACTGGGACCGCCAGTTCTCTGGGGGGTAGCATGGCTCGAGCTGGAAGGCAACCAGGGGCTTACGTGTAAAGCAGCTACTCAACACACGCATCCACTGAGACACGAAGTGGGTGCAATAATGGAGACCACACCAGTAGTTGTGTTTGAAAATCAAGATCTTTTATATAGGGTTTGGATCAAGGCAATTAAGGCATTAGCAAAGCATTAGCATTTCATTACCGTATCTCATTAAAACATGTCATGTACGCCTTTCAAAATGCATTTCCTGTAAAAAGGGCAAAACATTTCATTAAGTACTTTCAGTAAAGCAGAAAACTTGCAGTAACACAGCCTGTCGCGTTATACTATTCCGCAGGCTAAAAGGGTACCTTCATAAACCCTGGGTTAGCATTCAGGAAGCGAATATAAACATTTCCTCTTGTAAATATCAACAGTCTTGCAACCAAAATCAGATCATCAAAATAGTACTGGCATAAATCACTAAGGATCAGTATTCGACCCCCTCAGGAACTGTAGAGGCCCACCCCTGCAAGAAATTCAGTACAGGGAAAAGATAACCACTTTATCAGCAGGCATGAGCAATGCAGGCCACCTAGGGCGGCCACTAAGCACCAGCAGTCAATGTCTGGACGTTCTCAACACCAAGGAGCTGGTCACAGTTAATTCAATTGGGCCTGCTCTTCAGGCATGTACAGTATTTGGCCCCAGCACACCTCACGCCTATCTCAGGCCTCGCGACTACTTAGGACTCATTGGGGCCAACAGGGCCCAGTCACCATGCTCCACAGGGGAGGGGCGACCTCGGGGCCTAAATCCGGCCTTCTGCCCGCATTCCCTCGGGGTTACCTCTGTACTTCGGCCCTCCGGGGCCCTTGCGATGTCCGGGGATCGGCGGGGGATGCTTCCGCCGGTCGCGTGGCTTCCCGCTACCCGGCGCGGTGCAGGGCGCTGTCTCAGCGCACCGCCGCCGGGGACAGGGACACACACCGTGGGGCAAGGCGGAGGGGCTCCTGAAGCTCCTGACCCCCTCCGCGAGGAGTCGCAACCGGCTCGGGGTGCCGGGCCTTCTTCACAGGGCTAGGCGGGGTCCACCAATGGCTGCGAGGCTTGGGCGGGGGCGCGGCCGGTGACGCGGCGGCGCTCCCGCTCACGTGACGAGGGCCCAGGCAGGCTTCAGGCCTAACACGACCGGACAATCTTGATGCGGCGGCCCTCTCCTGGCACCGGGGGCCGCCGAGGGGGGTCAACGTCGGAGCTGGACACAGCGCGGGGGCAGACGGCCACAGGACAGGCCAGCAGCGCCTCCGAGGCGTCGCGTGGGCGGCGCTGATGCCGCGGTGGCACAATCGCCTCAGGTGCCTCAAGGCGCCAAGGTACAGCGCTAGCGCCGATACAGAGCAGTGCTTAGGGGGCTTCGCAGCTCGGATCACGGGCAGGGCCCGAGGGGCAATTTCGGCAATTTCTGTCACAGCGCTGGGCAGGGGGGACAGAATCGGGCCGGCAGGAGGGAGGGCAATCTCGTTACTCCTGGCAGGTCAGTCAGTCTTAAATACAGCGTTTCTCACACAGTTCAGCAGGGACTGCCCACAGTTAAGTCAGGGGGGGAGACAGGTAGGGCCAGAGAGGCCCAGATGAAGGCGGGGAGTTCGCAGGGCAGCACAGTGCAGTACCTGGTCGATCCCCCAGCAGTCTCTGGTCAAAGAAAAGCAGTCTTCTTGGCGCTTGGATGGTTCTGCGCCCTTAGATGTTGGTTTCTTGAAGAGGGGGGAGGGGGTTGAGTTAGAGGCTGGATGAGTTTTCCTCAGTCACTGCAGATGGACCCTCGGGTTCCCTACCGCTGGGCCAGATCAGGGGGCTAGTCTAGGACACCTCACCCAGCTTAAGAGGCAGCACCTAAACCCTGTCACTCCCAGTAGCATAGGTTCCTAACTAGGCCCTCCCGCCTAAAACTCCTGCGTGGGTTCCCCAGGTCAGTGATGCCCCAACTGACTAAAAAAATGTTCCCTCCCTTGCTTAAGTATGCCCAGGTCAGGTGACCACTCTCTAAGGCGGCAAAAATTAACTCCGCCTTTCTTCTGGAAGGTTCCAGGAGCTTCCCCACTCTACCTATGGACAGGGGATGGGTGGCTGGCATTGCAACATTGTATGGGGATCCAGCCTGCTCCTGGCAGCTAGGGTGCTACACTAAAAAGACCACGCTGCAGTAGCAGGGGCCAGTGGCAGCCATGTTTGAAGTAGAGAGCACTTGCACCCTAACATGGATTAGCCATGAAAAGGTGCCCGAAGACCTAAGGGCCAACAAAAAGAAGGTGGGAAAAATGAGGCAAGGGCAAAAAAAACACAGGGAAGACCACCCTAGGGCTGACAGGTCTAACAATAAGCATATAACTAATAAAATGTTGCAGTAGATTAATTCATTAAATCAATGTGCTCCTTGTTAATCAAATAATTTACTTATATGCATTTAATTTATGAATAGGATTTCTAAAATTATAACTAAAAAGAATTCCCGCCCAGTAGCAATCTCATTTTTATTTAATATGCATCACATCTTGTTAAAAAGTATGTGTTGAATTAATGTAAATAATTTGTTAACAACATTTTAAAAGTTTAACTTTTAAATTAGGTTCATTATTAACTTTACATTTATATAACAATTATTTAATAACTGCATAATTAACTTTAAACATGATTTATAATATGTTATATACATATATTTTAAGAGTATTATATTATATTTATTTTAATTTAATTTATTTAATATAATCTCTTATGGGATGTTTTTTAAGACCCTGCCCCCATTAGTTTCTATGTTAGTGAGTTTAAGGCACTACACAACTCATTTGCCACCTTATCATTTGCATCTCCTTGCACCACCCACCCAGACACCACCACTCTGCAGGACTCCTACTCGCACACACCACACGCATGGACAGAACAAGATCAGGAGGACGAGAGCTCTCTTACATGCTCCTAATGCGTGGAACGGCCTCTCACTCCAGAGCAGAATCTCCTCCTCTCCTCTTGCAAGAAGCCAAAGACCTGGCTATTCAGTTAACCAGCCTACCATGGGCAGGGCTAGGCACACACACCGTTTCAATGCCACGATACCCGCATGGGTGATAGTGTTATAGCGCGCTTTGCAAATACACATATCATAACACTAGCAGCCTGTCCCAACCTTGTCCGGGAGTAATCAGGCTTCAGGGCCCCCGCCCGCCCCGTGAGCGCACCCGCGGCTGCTTCACTTACCTCCGCCTATCCGCCGGTCCTCACCGCCTGTCCGCTGCTCCTCACCGCCTGTCCTCCGCTGCTCCTCACCGCTCCTCCCCGCCTGTCCGCCGCTCCTCACCGCCTGTCCGTTGCTCCTCAGCGCCTGTCCTCCGCTGCTCCTCACCGCTCCTGTCCGCCGCTCCTCACCGCCTGTCCGCTGCTCCTCACCACCTATCCGCCGCTCCTCACCGCCTGTCCGCTGCTCCTCACTGCCTGTCCAATGCTCCTCACCGCCTGTCCTCCGCTGCTCCTCACCGCTCCTGTCCGCCGCTCCTTACCGCCTGTTCGCTGCTCCTCACCGCCTGTCCGCCGCTCCTCACCGCCTGTCCGCTGCTCCTCACCGCCTGTCCTCCGCTGCTCCTCACCGCTCCTCCCCGCCTGTACGCCGCTCCTCCTCGCGCTTGTGTACGCCGCTCCTCCCCGCGCTCCTGATGTCAGGACGCACGTCGCAGCCGGCGCTACTTTCAAGGGACTACTTTTTTTATGTAACATTTTTAAAACCACGTATACATTTTTTTAAAAATATAGCCTATGTCCATCTGCACACCCTGACAATTACAAAGATGTACCGTACCGGGTGTTTGAATTGGCGCTGTGGTTCCCGAGTTTACCCGCCTCAAAGGTTCACAGTTCTTACTTTATTATAGTAGTATAGATTATAAAGGGAGAATGGGGAAACGTTTTGTTTGGAACAACGTTGTTACGTGGTGTTAGCGTTGTAATGAAAGAATGTCCTTTTAAATCTCGAAGCTGCGCCCCTTTGTTTATGTTGTCTCGGAACCCTGAAGAATGTATTGCTGAGTCAGTGAGTACTAAGCCCATTTCCCAGTCCGAATTTTCCGACATCTTTGCACTGATTTGAAAAACGATGTTTATGTCACCACTATGATCCGTAATGCTCCAGAAATCGACGTGCATAAAACGGTGCTTATCCACTATGATCTGTAATGCTCATGAAGTGGACGTGAGCTTGCTTGCTGAAGTTGCTGTGTTTTGTGTGTGCTTGTGTGTTGTTGCAGAAGCTGTTGTTTTGTGTGTGCTTGAGTGCTTGAAGGGGCTGTGTTTCCTGTAACCGAGTGAATGGGACATGCCCCTCTGCCAATGTTACCGCCCACATTGAGAACAACGCCCACAAGGAACTACTTTTTCCGGAATGTTGTTTGCCCTTCGTAATGTATATATTGTAGAAATGTATAGCCTATGTCCATCTGCTCGACCTCCCCTTTCCAACGCTGTATTGGGTGTTATGATTGATGGTGTACTTCTGGAGTTTACCCGCCTCAAAGGTTCCCAGTTCTCGCTTTATAATAGTAGTATAGATAACAAGTACCTTTGAGTGTCTATGGGTGGTGCATGAATTTCTTCAAGGCTGGGTTTGAGTACTTGTGTTACTGTAATGACACTTTTGGTGCGTAGTAACTTTAGAATTATAGTTTGTGAATAGAAATGTGTCACTTCTTTGTGGATGGGTGTTTTTAGCAGCCTTTCCCTCTTACAGTCCCTCCATACTTTTCCCTAACCTTCTCCCATTTTGTAGTAGAAATTCCCTGGTCCTTCACACAATTACTACCAAGTAGTAAACTTACATGTGTGGAGAGCTCTACCTAGAAAAAGATAGGAGAAGTGAAGGGGGAGATTTCACTTCCGACCTTTGTGAATTCCGTTTTGTTTTGTAGTAAGGGAGTAGTACTACTGTAGTGCTACTTTATATACTATAAAATGCAGTTTGTGAATTTGGACCACTATGTTTGTGCATGAGTGGAACTGTTTCTATGCTCCTAATTACTTGTTGGTGCTGATAACTAAGAAAGGCAGAAGGAGGAGCTTGCTAAGTGGTGATGGAGGAACATATTGTATTAGCTGTTCTGGTCGTAGGTTTCTGATCTGATGACCCTGCATTGCTTTCTACAACTGAGGCAGTGCTGGTGATGAATACCCGTCAAGGAGTAGGAGCTAGAAATGAAATTCAGGAAGGCCTTCACATCTCAGACTTCACGCTGATCTACTCTCCAGCTCCCTTTTGGAAGGGATACAGCATTTACATATCTGCTTGTGTACAAAATAAATGTATTCTTCACTTTCTCAGCTGTGTTCTTACAAAATCCTACAGATTTTTTTTAAAGTGGTAATAATGTCTTTGGTATACTAAACTGTCCCTCCTTTTTCGCTAGAATTCCCAGTATGCTGTGGCATGCATTTTCCAATTAGGGGTTAGATGTACAAAACATCTTTGCGTTCGCAAACTGCCCAGTTTGCAGAATTAGGCCATTTGGAAATGCAAAAATGCCTTTTCTGATGTTCAAAGGCCAAATTGTGATTTGGTAGCCTGTTACCGAATCGCAATTTCAGTTTGCGAATTAGTATTTGGAAGGGGCGTTTTTGGGGCATCCCTTCCAAATAGAGATGCAGCCGCAAAACATTTGCAACTTACCACCAACTCAAAGTTGATGGTAATCCATTCGAAATGGGACGGAGTCCCTTACTCTTTGAGAATGGTTGAATAAATATTCTTTAAGAGCAGACAGTGGTCCCAGACCACTGCCTAATCTTAAAAAATCACGAAACGTTTAATATTTTATTTTTAAACTCATCCCGTTTTCCTTTAAGGAAAACAGGCTGCATTTAACAAAACAAATTGCTTTATTTAAAAGCAAGGACTGACATGGTGGCAGCGAATCGTAGTGGGTCACAAATTGTGACATACCTTGTTAATATTTACTAGGTAGGTCTATTTACAACCCACTATGAATAGTTATTTAGGGAACAGCGGCTAAATAAACCCCTTTGTGCCTTAGTAATAGCGGTTCGCAAGAATTCTCTATCTGGTAATCGCTATTACTATTGTTCATACATCTAGCCCTTAGTGTCTGAGTGGGAATGGTCATCCCTCCCTAAACCCCAGAGAGAGCAGGGTGGGGGAGGGGTGAAGGGTGAAGAGTTAAGCCTTGTTATACTGATGCTGACAAGCTTCAAGCAGTGTAACAGTACTGTGTAAGGAACACTGATACACACCGTTCTGAGTGCATGATGATTGTAAATGTAAACGGGAATCCCAGCCTCAGCCCAGTACGTTAGCTTCCTATACATTGCAGAGGTTAGACATGCGCATATTGCATCTTAGAAATCGGGGCATAGAGTGAGCACAGGCCAGAGATGCCATTGTTTTTTTAAGCAAGGCATGTATTTCTGATTTTAAACATAACCTATAATTTAAAATTGCACACTGGGTTCCCAGTCTCCTCCCCAATGAGTGGCTAATAGTCACATATGCTACAAAGTGTCCTTTCAAGTACTGGGAAACAGCCCCAGGGTCTGCCTGGGGCTGCATCAGGTCCTTCGTGGAAGGCCGCTCGCAGCAGATTTGGCTGCCTCCATGTGCCACTGTGCCCCAGCGGGTGGACACTGGGGTCCCTTAGGGGTCATCCCTTAGTCCCCTTCTCTTTAACATCTATGTTACTCTGCTGATTTATTTAGCGGAGTCATTAGGGGCTAAGGTGATGTCCTACGCTGATGACACCCAGCTCCTGTTCTCCTGGGGAAGGGATGATGACTCAGTTCTCTCAGCTCAAGATTGTTTGTCCTCTGTTTTTCGCTGGCTCATTCAGGCGCAGCTAAAGTGTAATGAAGAGAAGCCTGAGGTCCTCTTGTACGGC
Source organism: Lissotriton helveticus (assembly GCF_964261635.1). Lineage (NCBI taxonomy): Eukaryota > Metazoa > Chordata > Amphibia > Caudata > Salamandridae > Lissotriton > Lissotriton helveticus. Next base: position 2,107,489,925 of record NC_136065.1, read on the forward strand.
GCTTTTCCTGATAACTTCAGAGAGAGGTTATGGCCCCCCGGCTTCCCCTTGCCTAGTGCAATGGGTAATGCTGCTAAAAATCTGGGTGTTTGGTTCATTGAGAACCTGACCTTTTCAACCCAGGTCAAGAAGCTGGTTGGGACCTGCCTTGGCACTCTGAAAGCTCTGAGGAAGTTTCTTCCTCTCCTTCCAAAATCTGCTAAATAAATGGTTGTTCGCCCCCTGATCTTGTCCCGCCTGAACTATGCCAATGTACTGTATGTAGGCTTGACCGGCTACCTCTTGAATAAATTACAGGTTGTCCAAAATTCGGCTTCCAGACTGTTGCTGGGGTTATCTAGCAGGTGTAGTGTGCAAGCTCATTTGTGCTCCTTACACTGGCTCCCGGTGGAATCATGAATACAATTTAAGACTTTGGGTATTCCCCATAGGTCTCTTCATGGTATGGGTCCTGCCTACCTACAGAAGAGGTTTGCTTTTTACAATCCAGTGAGACAGTTGCGGTCCTCTTCCCAACTTCTGGTGCAGACCCCTAGGTTCAAACGGCAAAGGCTCGGTGGGAGCTCTTTGGTGCGGAAAGCTGCTTTGGCATGGAATGGTTTACCCGTGGCGCTGCACGGCATTCAAGATCTTGCAATTTAAAAAAACCCAAAAAAAACCTATCTTTTCTAGCAGTTGCCCTGGTTTATGTCTCCTTTTTCCAAATACGCGCCGGGACACTGTTGAGTATCCGCACGCGAAATAAATTCATATAACATAACATAATATAACATAACATTAATGTGGCACGAGCAATCCTCAAATGTTGCATGAGCAATCCTCAAATGTGGCATGGGCAATCCACAAATGTGGCATGGGCAATCCACAAATGTGGCGTGGGCAATCCGCAAATGTGGCATGGGCAATCTGCAAATGTGGCATGGGCAATCCACAAATGTGGCATGGGCAATCCGCAAATGTGGCATGGGCAATCCACAAATGGTGCATGGGCAATCCACAAATGTGGCATGGGCAATCCGCAAATGTGGCATGGGTAATTGTCAAATGTTTCATGGGGACCCCAGAAGTGTAGGATGGCGCCATGTTTTTCCTCTGGGGCTTCCTAGTTTGGTGTGCGGGGGGTGCATCTGAGAGGTCTTCTCTTTAGCAATGGTTTGAAATCTAGGGTTTAGCCACATGATACAGCACTTTGGCTCTTCCAGATACCTGAGTGGGACCTTAGTGGTCTGGGTTCTAACTCGTGCTTCAGAGTTAAGACTTGCTAACTCTTTGCCAATCCATTGACCAAACTTTGACACTGCCATGAATTATGAATGTTAGCAATTCCAGTTCTTGCCCGTCTGGCATCCTTGAACTCATTCAACACCAACTCTGTCCTGGCCATGTTGCCATATGGATTACTGGACCTTCTCTGATTACCTTCCTCCTCTATGCTCACGGACAAAGCATCCCACTCCCTTCTGAGACGACTGCTGCTGTGTAGCTGCCCGTATGGATTAATCCTTATTAGAACTATAATTTGTGTGTCTGTCTTACTTACCCTCACTCATCACACCGCCTGGCATTGCTATCCGGCTATACAGTAACCACACCTCTGACCATCATGCACAACATGAAAAACTCCACACATAGGCCCAAACAAAAACAACCCCTTTCCAACCACACACCCTAGAGGTGTAACTTGCTGTCCACATGGATAAGAGTTTCAGCGCCCCCCTTGGGTCAGCAAGTGCTATATAAATTATATCATGCTATACCATATAATTAATGAAAAGACTTCTGTGTCTCAACTCAGTAACCTATCCTGAACACGATTCTGGCTGGAGGTTGTGGGTCCACAGAGTATAGTAAAAGTTGTCTGTGAGTTTCTTTCTGACCAAGAGGTGGTTTCTGGGTGCAAAGGTTCTTAGGGAGTGAGCTCAGCAGTCAGGATTCTTCGACTGCGAAGAAGCAGCTGCAGCTTGTTGGGTGACTTGAAGTAGGCCTCAGCTGAGATGGGTGCAGGATTGTCACTCTTATATTTTCTTGTTTGTGAAGGTACTCGGCAGAATCCTCCCACCATGATGCCGCGCCCTCCCACACCCTCAGCTGACACCAGAGAGAATGCATCACCCACCGCCTCTCCAGTGATGGCGTTTGCTGAGGAGAAGAGGAAGTCTGCTGTCAGAAGATCATCAGTGAGCGGGTACGGTAAGCTTAAGGAGCATTCCTTTAAATGATAGATTAAATAAATGAACACATCAGTCGGGGGACAGTTTCACCACGTGTAATAAACATTCAGAGGTCTGTAGAGAGGGGCATGAAGTACATATATCAGAAAAACTGGAAGAATGATTTGCTTGTGCTGGGCGTATGTTAGCAATTGTACAGCGTGTATATTGTCCTGAAGTCAGTTGTTCACGCAACAGTCTGTATATTGGGCTGATGTTTGCTGATGTCCGCCCTATACTAGCAATGGTACAGCCGGTGTACGGGTCAAACGTTGGCCTTCTCTATGATAGCAATGGTACAGCTGGTGCATGGGCCTAATGTTGGCCCTATCTATGATAGCAATGACACTGCCGGTGCATGGGCCTAATGTTGGCCCTATCTATGATAGCAATGACACTGCCGGTGCATTGGCCTAATGTTGGCCCTATCTACGATAGCAATGATACTGCGGTGCATGGGCCTAATGTTGGCCCTATCTATGATAGCAATGACACTGCCGGTGCATGGGCCTAATGTTGCCCCTATCTTTGATAGCAATGACACTGCCGGTGCATGGGCCTAATGTTGGCCCTATCTACGATAGCAATGATACTGCGGTGCATGGGCCTAATGTTGTCCCTATCTATGATAGCAATGACACTGCCGGTGCATGGGCCTAATGTTGGCCCTATCTATGATAGCAATGACACTGCCGGTGCATGGGCCTAATGTTGGCCCTATCTATGATAGCAATGACACTGCCGGTGCATGGGCCTAATGTTGGCCCTATCTATGATAGCAATGACACTGCCGGTGCATGGGCCTAATGTTGGCCCTATCTATGATAGCAATGACACTGCCGGTGCATGGGCCTAATGTTGGCCCTATCCATGATAGCAATGACACTGCCGGTGTATGGAGCTAATGTTGGCCCTATCTATGATAGCAATGACACTGCCGGTGTATGGAGCTAATGTTGGCCCTATCTATGATAGCAATGACACAGCTGTTTATGACTGGGAAAATGGTATGTACATCTGGCCCTAAGTAGCGACACCAAATTGGTGATTAAACCCACAGACAAGGGAGGGGGCATTATACTACAGACCAGGTATGTATACACTTCTAAGAAGATGAAAGGCATTACCACAGGATTAATTGAGACCCCTATGCCTGGGATAATTAAAGAAATCAGCTATAAGGTATAGGAATTCAGAAACAGAGCTGGATATCACAGAGAGAAGGAGAGTGTTTAAGGAATAAGGAACCAGTTACAACATATGTTTATATTTTCCAACTCCAGGCCTTCCTATTCCTATCGGGTATAGGCTTGATTGTGGAACCCTGCTTACAATTCTGTGATTCTTTCCTCTGACCCATCGTCCAAAAAACTCCAACGTATTTAAAAGAAACCAAAAATTTGCTGATCATGTTGAAATAAGTGGAATTTGTCCCAGATGTTTACCTGTTGGTTAGGCCACGACAATGAGAGTCTGTATACGAGCCTACCACAGGAGAATACGTTACAAGTACTCAAAGGCATCCTCTTTCAGGAAACCTGGACCTATAATACACCCCAACATTTCATTCTAAAATACCCAAGAGTTGCACCTGACAGAAACGTTTTCGAATTCAAGGGCTCTCTATATCAACAGACCCCCGGTACATCAATGGGGAGTACCTTTTCCCCCAGCATAGCCAAACTGTTTGTACATAACTTCAAAATGAAGTTCATCCTCAATTAATTAAACCCCTTTCGGAAATATATCACCGAATGGAGGATGAATATAGACAGTTTTATTTTTGTTTGGAATGTCTTCAAGATTCTATTTCCCATTTTCTCCCAGATGAAAACAACTTATTGAAATCAGATAATTGTCACCCTAGAACACTGAGTGAAGATCTCCCTTCAGGGCGGTTCTTAAGGTTACATAGGGACTGCAATAATGTAAGTGATTTTAAACAACAAGCTGAGGCTTCCACAAACAATATACGGGCAAGAGACAACCCGGAGAACATCATACGAAGGTCACAGTAAAGCTCTAGGAATCAAAACAGAGATACTTTATTGGAAAGTACTTGAAGGGACAATACAGAAAATAAGCAGATTCGTGTTACTATGTACAACATAGTGCCAAACCATGTGAAAAGGATTATCCATAAGAACTGGCATCGGCTTAATACAGGGTCACTAACCTTTGAAAACCCCTGTTCTCACTTTAGTGAAGAATGAACTTGAGATATGCCCTGGCAGATAGAGAGATGACAGAAAGTCGGTACTAAAAACACATCTACCAAAAGCGGTAGGACACTATCTGTGTTGTCAATGCAATGTATGTGAGTTAACTGACTGTACCACATCCCTAGACTTTGTGTTGAAAAACCCCTGGAGACTACGCAAACATACAAATTGTAATTCCACATTCCTCGTGTCCATGATCGCATGCGCCTGTTTGCTGAGGTGCATAGGGATGACCTGCAGAAGGTTTAAGGTCTGAATAGAGGAACATCTAAAATGGCCAATCACTGCATCACAATGGCCATGCAACAGCAGACTTGAAATGAGTGGTGCTTGAACAGCCAAATGACAATAAAAGAAATCCTGCGCGAGTAGTCTTTGAGAAAGAGCTTTACTGTCTCCACACCCATATGCCGGGAGTGAGTGATGATATCCCTTGGGTCTCTAGGAACAGCTGAAGGAACGACCTGTCACAGTCACTTCCAAGGGTGGCCAGACACAGTTGTGCTGAACGGCTATAGATAGCGATTTACAAAGGCAGTGATATACGTTAATTAAAAGGTGAGGCCCACACTACTATGGACACACAACTGAGCACCACAAACCAAACATCATGAATACTAACATGGGGTTGACTAGGGATTTGTTGAAATTTAGACAAACGTCATTAAAAAGCATCACCCAGCACAAATATTCATGACAACGCTGCTGAATGAAGCAGTCTCTTTAGAATACCTTTATTTTATATCAAACTAACATGGCCACTTCACCTTGAAAATCACCCACTAACTCTGGACCTTCATTTCCATTACATACAAATATTGAAAAAGAGATATTCTTCAATCTCTTAAATTCTCCCTTGAGTTTCAAGGTTGAGACTGCCCAGATGCCCTCTTGATTCTGGGCAAGGACTTGATGAAGAAGCATGGCACTGAAAAGACCCAGAGTGGGTGGGACACCTTTTAAAAACATTAGGGATGCCCGGGTGGGAGATAGTCACTAAATATCCCCAGTCAAATGTGTGTTCACTCCCCTTGATCCGTCAACCTATCTAATGGCCTGAAGCCAGTCATATGTTAGCAACGGTGCTGCCTATATATTGACCTGATGCCGGTTGTACGTTAGCAACATACATCCTAAATAATTGTATGTTGCTGGTCCTATGTTAGCAATAGCACAGCCTATTTAATGGCCTGATGCTAGTAACACCTACAGCCTATTTGTGATAGAGACTTCCAACCGCAAATTCCTCACCTTAAATATTCGCCAGGTGTCAGACCGAATACAGAAAATCTTGAGCAGTACCTCTGTGCGCCAGTAGGTGGTGTAAGCGGCTCCATGTCGACATCGTTCACGCCAGACATGGTATATGGTGCTTATATTATCTCTGCCCTGGAACACTGACATCAGCTCTTGTCTTTCCGTGCCAACAGTGTAGATCCAGTGATCTACCTCAGTCACTTTTTTACCATCTTTGCGACCTTCAAATCTTTTTTGTGCTGTTGCTTTCAGTGTGCTAGGTACATGTCCTCCAACCACACTACAGGGTTCAGGCCTTGTGGGAAATGTCACAGACATGTGTCTGTTTCTGAACTTGGTCTATATTTGCTCCCTGAGGGTTTGACGATGATTCTGGGGTCTAAGCCGACTGTTGGTCTTTGCACCCGAAGGCAATCGAAAGCGAGCCATAAGGCTCCTAGCAATAGTGACCCCAAGGATGAGCTAGGGCCTGGCTATGGGCTCCATCTCACGATCGCTCCTCTTCAAAGTCGTCATCAAAGTCAGGTAAGTCAAAGAAACACAGGAAGAAGAAGTTGCAGCATACTTTGCCTTCACCCAGTTGACCTCTCCTCCACGAAGCCGGCGCCTCCCTGAATTACCTGAAGACAGAGAGACACCTGGCCAACTTAAGGAGTTCTATGCTACCATGCACTCCAGCTTTGGGCCCCCAAATCCCTCTGCACAACTTTGGGCCCTACAGCGAAGAGAGCCACCCAGCTGAGATACCACGTGCGAGAGTGCTCAAGACATCAGCTGGGCTGTCTGATTCCACCCCTGGATACGCACAGCATACACTCCCGACACCACACTCAACGTCGCAGGTGCCACTTGCCACCCTCCCCCAGACAACGTCCACCGGCCGGTTCTGACATGCTGCCCCTGTCTTTTGACAGTGCAGAATTGGAATTTGGGGGGTGGCAATGACGATGCTTTTACGTTTCTTGACCCTTCTGATGAGTTGTACCACTCCTACAAGGATGGCAACTGGTATGAGAGCTGGGAGATGCCAGTGGACAGGAAACTTTGGCAGATTCTGGCCTGGTCTCATTCCTGGGACCTCGTAAAGAGGAGGGCACATCTTTTATCCTGATGGTGAGGAGGGCAGCAGTGGTCCTTGTCCTTCCATCCAGGTCAAGACTAATGTCTTAACATAGGTGCTTCAACCAGGCTACCCCCCTCCATAGTCCCTGCTTCCCTTTAACAAAACCCTCATAGATATTCCCCTGGGGTCTTAGGCCAAACCCTGCACAGCTATTCCAGTGCACAGGATGATTGCCATCGCCACCGCACCATGCCTGGGGACCCGACTTCCCTCACCCAGTACTCAACACCCAAGAGCCTGCTGGTGCGGGCCTCAAATACCAAAATCAAACCTGGTGCATTGTCGGCCACACCTTCGGATAGGGAATCCAAGAGGCTGGAGACCTTCTGACAGCCTTGTATTTGCCATCAGTGAACACTGCATCCTCCGGGTACATCCAAACCTTATGGAAGGGCGGTTGAGCAAGTGCTGCCCATGGTCTCGGAGGTGGTCCGAGCCGTACTGAATCAAGCTATCCTTGATGGCAGGGACGCAGCAAAGATTTACCATACCATATGGGTTGGACACTAACTGTGCAATGGGCAGGGCTGTTGCCTCCATAGTATCACTTCGCCGACACACCTGGATGAAGTCAACTGGCTTTTTGGCGTCATCCAATTGGCTCTGATGAACATGCCCTTTGATGGCTCTTACCTGTTCAGCAACAAGGCCAATTCAGCTCATGAGCACTTTAAGGAGAGTCGGGTCACAACCAAGTCATTGGGATCCTTTCTGATGTCACGCCAACTGTACTTCTCTTTTTGTCCCTTACGTGACCACTGAAGGTACTCCCCGTTGCATCTGCAATACCAACCATATATCCAGGACCACATGGCTTCCCAGCACTTAAGTGGCCATGGAAGCAGTCCCCAAAGTGGACGTGGGACCCACAGCCAGCTTACTGTCCAATCTCATGTCCCTCTGGCTGCCACGCCCCCCAATCCTCTGATAAGCATAGTTATGCTGTTGGCGGCAGGATCAGGCACTACCTACCCCAATGGAGACCCATAACATTGGACAAGTGGGTACTCCAAATCATCCAGCGAGCTTGTGCCCTTCCATTCCATTTCTGGAGACCCCACCTCTCTTGCCACCTGTTCTAGTTCGGGTGACGTAGGATAAGCTCTCCTTTCTCCCACAGGAAGAGCAGGCTGTTTTGGCCAAAGGAGCCATCAAGAGGATACTCGCAACATAAGTAGATTGTGGTTGCGATGCCTGCTACTTTGTGGTGCCAAAAAAGGATGAAGACCCCTGCCCTGTCCTAGAGCTGCACCCTCTCAACGCTGTTCTACGAACGGAGAGTGGGTACTCCAAATCATCCAGCGAGCTTGTGCCCTTCCATTTCTGGAGACCATACCTCTCTTGCCACCTGTTCCAGTTCGGCTGACGTAGGATCAGCTCTCCTTTCTTCCACAGGAAGAGCAGGCTGTTTTGGCCAAAGGAGCCATCAAGAGGATACTCGCAACAGAAGTAGATTATGTTTGCGATTCCTGCTACTTTGTGGTGCCCAAAAAGGATGAAGACCCCTGCCCTGTCCTAGAGCTGCACCCTCTCAACGCCATACTACGAACAGAGATTTTCAGAATCCTCATCTTGGCCCAGATCTTGTCTGCCCTGGATCCTGGAGTCTAGATAGTGGCATTGGACCTCCAGGACGTGTATTTCCACATTCCGGTCATGTGGGCCCACAGGCACTGCATGCGGTTTGCGGTGAGCCAGGAGCATTTCTAGGTTGCTGTGCTCTGCATTTTGGGTCATATATCCCGACTCCACGTTAACATGCACTGCAGCCAAAAGTACTTTTGAACCAAAGTCGCCAACATTTGTTTCCTCACATTGCATTCTGTAATGTTTCAGAATGGTAGAAGGTGCTGCCCAGGTTGTGGTTCTTCACATTTGGAAAATGGTGGATCCTGGACCTCCCCCATCAAGCCGTCATACTTCTGGTCGATTTCCCTTGAGCTGTTCCTGAACAAGATAAACCTCTTTCAGCATGTGCTCCTTCATTAGCATACCAAATCCACATGATCAAAGAGGAAATGGAGGATTTTATTCATTATCTCACTGGACCGAAATTCTCAAATAAAGAATCTACTTTCCTGAAATCAGAAACTCTTTTTGTTAGATGAGAAACAGCCCTCTTCTTCTGAAGAGAAGGGATTAGGAACAAAGTCAGGGAAAATCACTTCTTGGTTCCAACAGAACTGTGTGTTTATCTTGGGAACAAAAAAGGACCATATCTTCAGACCAACTATCCGGGAATATCCTTAAATAAGAGGTTTTCCTTGATAACGCTTCCATTTTCCCAAGTCTCCTTGCTGAGGTGATTGGAACAAGAAAACATTTCTGCATTTAAAATTGCAAGGAAATTGATTGTAAAGGTTCACTTTTAAAGTATCAAAAGAAGCATAGCTGCTCTCCTTGAAAACTGCACCGACAGGTCCAGTTCCCTTGAAAGTATTTTCTTCTGAAGCCCTAACCTCTCATGTTCCAAGCTAACAGCAGTAGCGGCTAGTGTCTGGGTCGGGTGGCGGCGCAGGGTGGATAGGGGCGACGAACGACGGCAACAAAAAACAAATACAAAAATAACTTACCTGCTGCATTGCAGCTCTTCTGCTCCTCACCGCCACAGGCCCCCAGAATATTTATATGCATGAAAGCAGCATCAGGGTTGGCCTGAGCACCCTCGATTTGTGCTCCCAGAGAGACTGGGAGCCTGTGTCTGCTGTTTCAAACGCGGCAACGCAGCTCGGGTTGGAGACAAACCCACATGCTCCCTGACAACAGTGCCCACCACTCCCCCTCTGTGACTGCCCCGTGATTGCCTCGACCACAAGATTCACCCACAAGACGCGCCCGGGAGAGAAACTTAAAATGATAAAAAACCCTGGGTTTTTTTCATTTTATTTTTCAATTTTTGCAGCAGCTGGCACCTTGAATCTTAACACCAATATGGGATAAAGGAAGTTCTCCTTCAACACAAACACATCCAGATCGAGATATCGCATTCTCTGTCAAATTTGGATGAGCACTTTAGGATTTAAGCGAACCCCAGCGGAGTCTGTCCACAATTACATTCTCCACGCCTTTGATATTGATTGCTAACACACAACATACATTATATTCTTCTCATCTAAAAACCATCTCTACTAACAGTACCAGAGACCTGGATCTGGTTCCCCTGTCAGTTCAGATTAGACCTGGTTGTAAGATTGCTTGTCTTATCCCCGCACAGGATCCCTGAATCAGAGGGGAAACTTTCAGAAAGGTAATCCGACTGCTGCTAGTTCCTTCCAATTTTAGAAGTGATATTTGTCTAACTGAGACCATCGCCCCTGAATTTCCACAGAATCTAGAGTAGCCCTCCATACATAACCGCTGGCATCTGTCATGATGATCTTTGCCAAGTGGGGAAGGAGACATACACCTTTCCTTAAATGGTTTGGATCTAGCCACAATTCTAACTGCCCCTGATACTCTTCTTCAGGGGAATCACAGTCTCTGAAGTCATAGAAGCTCATTTCCAGAATTTCAGAAGATAACAGACAACAATACCCAGGTGAATCCTTGGTCAAACTACTAATTCCACAGTTGCTGCCATGTCCTTTTGACTTTGGAGGCAATCACTAGCTTTCGGACGTGAAGACTCAGTAAATTCAAAACATCTGTGAATCTTCTGAATCCTGTTTTGTGGGAGGAGAGATGTCCACATGGATGTAAGAAATCTTGATGATATGATCCTGAGGTGGAGTCAGGTTGGATCTCACCCAGTTTATGAGAAACCGGTGTCTCTGGAGTTATGACAACGCCCTCTGGAATGAACTTCTGTAAGTTCCTTTGAGTGAGTTCAAACCAGCCAATCGTCAAGGTAAGAGTGAAGATCTATTCCTTGATTCTGCACTAGAGCCAATATTGGAGCTAGAACTTTCTTGAATACCCTCTAGGCTGACTTCAACCGAAAAGTTTTACTGCCTTTCAGTCAAGCATTGGTGTCAGCACCCTGAAGACTTCATGTTTCCTTTCCTAGAGTGGAGCAGGAGCTATTGCATTCTTGTTGAGTAGATCCTTTTTGCATTCTAGTAGCTCAGATTCCTTGATGCTGCACGGGGGCATGGATGCATACCGGATTTGGATTTGGTGGCTTAGATGCAAATTCAATCACATAGCCTTTCGGCACTGTGTTCAACACCCTCGCATTTGAAATATCTTCCTTCCAATATCAGCAAAGTATTGTATGTGCCCTATGACCAGTTCCACCAAATACACCAGTCCTCAGGAGTCCGGAAGACTGAGACTTCTGATTCTTAGCCTGCTGACTTGAATGAGAACATAGTAACTCAACAAGGTTGAAGACATCTCTTTTTCATTGCTTGCTTTGCCTTTATAATGGAGAGTTTGTTTCTGGTCCTTAAGTGCTTTTGTAATATTAGCCTCTAGTTAGTAACCAAACACCTTGATACTGTAAAAAGGGAAATTTAAACAGAAATGACTTTTCTGAATTTTCCGCTTTCCAATCTGTCAACCAGATGGCTCTCTTTGCCTGGATGGTGCTTCCAGCAACTAAAGATGAGGCTCTGAATCCATCGCAAACAGTGTCATAGAGGAATCTTCCCTGTTCCATGTTGACTAACATATCAGAACAATCCTCTCCTTCCTACATTGCCGCTCCTAAATCATCAAAGTCTTTAACAAGGAATTGAGCAGAGTATGTGGTGCGTACAGTTTTCTTCAGTGCTGCTTTGTTCTTTTATCCTCTGGATCTGAAGCGGCTGAATCCTCAGGGTTTACTGCAGTTACCTGTGAGGGACGCCAGCACTGACTCTGATGCTGCAGAAAGGCCTCTAAATCGTCCTGTAAATACATTTTCTGTTTAAACCTCAGGACTGAAAGATGATCCAGGTCCTTTCATTTGATCATCGTTAAGGCGCAAATCTTATGATAAATGGACTACGCTGTACCCGCGTGCTTATGACATTGAAGAAATAATGAAGAGGACTCGTCATCTTCCACCTCTACCTGGAGAAACTCTAGGTTCTCTCTTAAATGATTTACAATCTGTCCCATGTTCTCTCTTCTCACATATTTCTACTCTAGTGATGAGATTCCAGAAGAATAAGATCATCGCTTCTGTGACGTCACCTTTAATTTGCCCTCTAATCTTCCCAGGCCTTGGATGCTGATTCATGACCAATGTTCTGTATCTCAGTCGCTTTGTAAAGTCTTTCAGAACGAACAGATCTGCTAGAAGACATCGATCTCCTGGATTTACTTCGTTCCCTCCTTATCTCATCCTCAGAAGACATGTCCTCGCTGAGTTTCCTCTTCTCTGTTCTCTTTCCCTCCATGTTGTCAATCTAAGGTCAACTACCAGGAAGTCTTAATATCCCCGCCCTTTTGTGTTTTTAAATAACTTTAAGGAGGCTCAGATCCAACCTACCAACTCGCACGGGGCACCCCTTACATACTGCCTCTTGTTCATAAAAACGCAGGCGTAAGCAAATGTTCTTGGTGGCCTTCTAATATTAAGGGAACACCAAGCTGTGCATTCAATATTAAACTTATAAGTGACATCTGTAAAGATCAGTATAAAAAACAAAGTAAAATGAGGCATGCCCCGCAGTACCCAATGAACTCAATACATTTTCATAAGTAGACCCAACACTGCTCACCTCCACACATGGGTCTGACATAGGACATTTCCAGCCTGCTAAATACTACATGCAGCTTTCACCATCACAGTTGAGGCACAGTGAGTACAGCAAAGAGAGCCCGCCTCTCAGCGCCTTTTTCTGTAATAAATCCTTTTAATGCTTCTGTTTTAAGTCCATTCTGTTGAATGCTTCACCTAATTCTCATCGACAAACATGGCACAGTAAATAAAAAAGGACCTGTCCCACAATGCCTAGAAATGAACTTCATTGTCTCAGTGTGCCTTCCTCTATGAAGCCCTACAGAGTAAGAAGGAGAAAAAGACAAAACACAATCTATGCTCTAGATTAGATCATTCAAGCTGAAAAATAAGCAGAAATTAGCGCTAAACGTTGAGAATAAGACTGTAGAGCTCCAGCTGTTTTAAAGACTACTATGAGTCTATTAGAGAAACAATAGGATCAGGATTCCTTTTAGGGAGGAGTGGGCTCAGATACTAAGTTGTGTCTTTAGGAAGTCAAAAGGGAAAGTAGGACCACATTGGGTCTATCAGAGGAGATCATAGAGTCATGACTGGAGCATGAAAGAAAGGACTCAGAGTAGGGGAATTACCGGTAAGTAATTTTCGCATTTCATGTTCCATGAGGGGCTGAGCACCGACTGCTGCCTTCTTGCAGGGGCGGAGGTGCCTTAGTTGGAGATTTGCAAGGTGGCCACATAGTCTTCACTACATTCTTTCGCAGTTCAGCATGTTTCAGGTATTCTTTTTTACATTAGCCAAAGTCCTTAGGCTGTCTTCAAAAAGTAAAGAATTTGCAGAGGCGATGCCAGGCTTCAAAGCGGGGACAGAATCTCTTTATGGTGTGCAACACCCAATCCGTACAATATTTTATTGACATTCTTTTATAATCATGAGTTGCAGGAACATATTGGTTAGGTTTAAACTGTGTTCCCTTCATAGCCTTTCAGTAAACCAGTGGTGCAACCAGGGTGTTATGGCCCCTTAAATAAGCAAGGAAGTGGGCCCTCCTGTCCACTGATTGGTAGTAAAAGACAGCCAAAAATAACAATCACGATGGCTTTTCACCCCCATAACCACCATTGCTCGCAGTGTGCTTGAAAGTTTTGCGTAACATGCATCACTCACGCCAGAACTCACCCGCCAATAAAATGGCGGTGCCATTGCCAAGTTAAGTGCAACCGGTAAGACAGATTTAAGGTGGCTAAGTCATTTATGCTATAGTTATGTTGAAATGCTTTAAATCACAAAGACTTATACCAAGTAGACAAACTCCAGGAGTGCTGGCGAGCCATTTTTTTTTTTTACAGAGTTTTATATAGCGCGAACTTGACCCGAATCGGGTATCAGAGCGCTTTACATAGCACCAGTTACGTTACATGAGGACACATTCATTTTTGTTAGGCACGGGGAGATTAAGTGATTTGCCCAGAATCACAGGATGTTCAGCATCATTACCAAGACTCGAACCCAGTTCCCCAGTTCCCCAGATTCGAGGTTGGACGCCCTAGCCGTTAGGCCAACTCCTCTCCCCTTAATAAGCATGCCCCTAGCACATTTTTATTAGAATGGTCTTTCCCATGTCGGGTGTATCTGAACCTAATGGCCTGTACCTAAAGAGACGTTTTGCCTGAAATACACTAGCAGGTCCCACAAAAAGGGATGTCAGTGACTATGGATCTTCCACACTGAAGCAAGGTACTGTAGGTAACTACAGATTTTTACACGAGAGACCAGTGGGCGTCAATGCCTGGGCCCAGATGTCAGGTTGTATCCTTAAAACTATGTAGACAGCTCTGAGCTTGTGGCCCCTCAATGAGCCTAGTGGGGCTTCTCAACTGGGGAAACCAGAGGGAGCTTTGCCCCCACTCTACCTGGTCTCCAGCAATCCGTCTAGGAATCCCCTGGTGTTCATCATAATTAGCAAACTGTGGGTCTCTGGATATCAGACTTCACAGGGGGAGAAAAATGTCAATAACACTGGGTATGGTTATGATCAGCTGAAAGGTTAGGGCTTTCTCTCCTACAAAGCACATAAGTGACTTTGGGTGATACTGACCATCTCTGCATTGGAGAGACTGCGCAGGTGCAGAGTATGGCAGGTGAGGACTGGCTTCACACCAAATGTTAGTTTAACTCATTTAACCTTTTTGTCTTTCTCAGCAGCCGAAGGCATGTCAAGCTGACCCGCTTCGACCAGAGTTTACAGGTGTTCGGAGAGAAGCCAGAACTAGAACAACCAGAGTAAGTGTGAAACCCGAACCCTCATGCAACTCTTGCCTTCTGCTGCTCCTCCACCTGGTGGCGGTGCTATCCTCTCACACCCCCTAGTCAGACTGCAATGGTGCTCCCACCCCTTGATGCTGGCTCTGCTGCCCCTTGCTCATGCTGTCTTTACCGCCTCTTCTCCACTGCCCCCTACTTGATAATAGTACACATGTTGCTCAACAGCAGTATTGACCGTGATACCCCCCGCTGACCATGACCATAAAACTGTTGGCATGTAGAAACGGCTAGGGTTGGAAACAGGGAAAAAGAATAATATTATATATAATCATGGTATGGATGTGTACTGTCAGAATTGTAACACCTCAGAACTCTAAGGAGGACATAGAGGGGAGTTGCGATTAAAGCTAGTGGGCCTTATCGTCTTCTGTAGTTCTGATCACTTGTAGCTTCGGTGTACCTAGAACAAGTGTGTCTTCAGCTGCTTCTAGACACGAAGAAGAGGTTGTGCTTGTCAGTCTGTGTCTGATGCTTCTCCAGATCCTGGTTGCGTAGCAGAAGGAGGCTTGTCTTTTCATCGTCATTTCTGCTTGTGTTGCATCGACCATTGACATCTTGGTCTTGTCTGCCATGTAGGGTTTCACACTGGTGTTCACTAGTTTGGTCCCACCTACCAGACAGCGAAAGGTGTCTGTTGGCGAAAATACCTATTAGCAGCTCACACTGGGTTTAAAGCCCATCCATTGCTGACCGTTGTTTGGCTTACCTATAACTCTCATTTGCTTGTTTTTCATTTGTTAGCTTCTGTGGGCTTTCCTTCCTCTTCTTGTTCGTCCCTCCCCTGGAGCATGGACATATTACTTTTCTCATTCCACTGCTAGATTTTTCAAGCACTATTTTCTTTTGGATTAAGCACTCCATGAGAGTGCATTTGTTCTCCAGAACTTCTCTCCTCCGGCAACATTCCATGTTACTCTCTGTTTCCTGTGTGTTCCTCTTCTACGTGCCTCCATGTTGCGCTCACTCTCACCTACTTCTCCTCGCGGTACTGCTTTCTCGCCCCTGTGCTTCTCCCACACCCATTTCACGTTGCTCTCTCTTGCTGGTGCTTCTTCCCACACCCTCTTTTGCTTCACCTCCACTCTCCATTTTGCTTGGATCCCTCCCCTCTTCCTTGTTGTTTGACCCACCCATGCTTTCCATATTGCGTCCCCCAACCACTCTCTCTTTGTTGCTTCCCGCTACCCAATCCTTCTGTTATTTTCCCCTCACCTGTGCCCTCCGTGTTGTTTCCCCCACTGTCGTCCTTTGTGATGCCTTCCCCTCCCGCATCCTTTCTGAGGCTTTTACTCACCACGTCCTTTGTGATGCTTCTTCCGTGCTTTCCCTCTGTCTTCTTCGCCCCCACATTTTCTGATCAAACTTGGTAAGTAAATAAATAGTGCTCATGTCATTTTGTAGGTTCACCCAAACGAAGTGAGCACAAAATGATGCAGCCTCCATGTCATAGCGCCTTATTTTTTCAGTTTGCTTCCATTAGCCATGTTGCACAGCAAAGGGGATGTTTTGTAGTATGGGTAAAAACTATTGGCAAAGCTCATATGTTCCAACGGCTAGATATAATGGCTTTGCCAGTGCTTGTTTGAAGATGAAATAGCAGATCTTGAATATATTTTCGGCTGACTAAGGGAGGCAGTGCTGTTCCAGAAGTCTGGAGTTATGAAGTCCAGCTTTCTGAATCCCTTGAGGAGATGTGCAGCTTCATGGAAGGTGCTCTTCAAAGGTGCCATGTTGGTGTCTAGGATGCCCGAGAGAAGCACATTGCCTCTGTCCAGGTGGGAGGGGCTCAAGGCTTGAGCCGCCATTCCAAAGTTGACTTTGGTATGATACATCTTGACTCAGCGAAGAATGGAGAGTGGCCACCAGTCTGTCTGGGCCTTCCTGGTGATTTCTGTCTTTAAGCCTATGCTACTTTCATTTTTTTATATTTCTTTTTATTGAATAAAGAAAGAACAAAGCAAGGCACGTACAGAATCCAATATTGCAGAGACCCAGCAAGGGTAGGGCATCATGACATTCAACATTACAATATACTTTACATTGTTGGGGGGAAGGGGTGGAGGAGAACAGATCAACAAAATCAATAATGGTAGAAGGTTAGGGGGAAAGCAAGACATCAGGGATAACGGGCTCAGGCGGATCACATATATCTCCTCTATATCGATTCCAAGGGCCCCAGATCTTATGCCATTTTCGGGGGCGACCTCTAGCCAAGTACACTGTTTTCTCTCTGAACATGCACCAATCCATGTTTTCCACCCAAAAAGCGAGCGTAGGAGGCCTTGGGGACCCCCAGAGTTGTGCAATGTCCCTTTTAGCTACCATGGCACCCAGCGTCACCCACTGAGTCTGTGCAGTATTATGCTCAGTGGGTTCCCAAACATTTAATAGGCAACGTCTGGGCCCCGGCAAGAGTGCCACACACGTGACCTCCTGCATCGTTTCATGGATCCTCTTCCAATAATCAAATACCTCCCGACATTCCCAAATGATGTGGAGGAACGTCCCCAACTGACCACAGCCCCGACGACACAAACCCTCCTCAGAAAAACCCATACGGACCAACCAGGGACCCGGGGCGTATATTCTATGCAGTATTTTGAGCTGGACTAATCTCAATCGTGCCGGAATTGCCACTTCTTTCGGTGTAGAAACCGCTGATTGCCAGTCCTCATCATCAAGTTCGAGACCGTCACGGGTCCATTGGTCACGCAAATGCAACAGAAGGTCCGCCCTTTGATTAATCAATTTCTTGTACACTAGGGAAATGGTACTGTCAGGCATATGGCCATCTAAAATACGATCTTCTAAAGGGGTAGACTCCGGTATCACCTCCCCCTCCGAGAAGACAGACGTCAATGCATGCCGAACCTGAACGTAGCGGAAATACTCTGAGTTTCCCAATTCAAACTCGGTCTGGAGGTCCACAAATGATTTCACCCGTCCCTTTACCCACAGGTCTCCAACTTTGGAAATGCCAATAAGTTCTCATTTATCAAACCCCTTAGTGTTCCACAGCTTGCCGAATTTGTCAGAGCCAAAAAGAGGGGTAGCCAAAGTCAGACGATCTTTCCACCCCAACGACTTAGTGGCGTCTTGCCAGATCTGCACCGCCGTCTTAGTTGGCCCCGACAAAGCCTTCAACACTGATCCAGAGTACAGAGCTCTATAGTAACTTCCACCAGGAAGTGACCACCTATCCATGGCAAAACCAGGGTTCAGCCCAGGGTCGTACATACCATGGTTGATAGCACTCAATTGCGAAGCCCAGTAATATCTCTTAATATCAGGGAGGGCAATACCACCGTCATACCAGCGAAAATAACTAGCTGGAACAATGTCAAGGGTATTTTGAAGGGCATAAAGAAAACGAGGGAGTGACATCATTTTGAAAAGGGCCGCACGACCAAGCACTGACAATGGAAGTTTCCGCCAGTTTGAAACATCTTGTTTTAACTGGGTCAAGGGAGGGAGAAGATTTCTCTCATATCGGACCGCCGAATCCCTCGAAACATAGATTCCGAGGTATCGGAACCCATCCTGTGCTATCTGGATCGGACAATTATGCGGTGGGATTGGTATGTCGCCACTGAGAACATACAAATAAGATTTCACCCAGTTAATGACCAGGGCGGAGTTTCTGCCGAAGGAGGCCAGGACATCACAAAGTACTATTAAGGATTTCCTGGGGGAAGTCAAATACAGCAGGATGTCATCTGCATATAATGAAATACGGTCCTCAAACTGCGGGGACCAAGTGATACCCTTCATCGAGGGCTCCCAGCGGATCCATGCCTCGAGAGGCTTGAGGGTTAAGGCGAATAGGAGAGGCGACAGTGGACAACCCCGGTGAGTCCCACGCCCAAGCGAAAAAGGCTCTGAGACGTGACCATTGACTACAATCTGGGCGAGCGGGTCTGCGTAAAGAAGGCGGACCCAGCCAATGAAATCCGATCCGAAACCGCCCCAAATACGGCCACTCAACAGTATCAAACGCCATCGTGGCATCTAATGACGCCAAAATGGCCGACTCACGCAATGTCGAGGCCTTCGCTAGCACTCCATGCAGACGCCTAAGATACAACGCCGTATTTCTGTGGGGGATAAAGCCCGACTGATCCGGGTGAACCAGCTCGCAAATAACCTTAATCAATCTATCTATTAGCTAACAATTTAGCGAGAATCTTAGGTTCAGCATTTAACAATGATATCGGTCTATACGAGGCACATCTATTCCTAGGTTTTCCCTCCTTGTGAATCACCACTATCGAAGCTAATCTTTGTTCACGAGGGAGGAGACCATGCTCTCGGGACTCCAAAAACATATGTATCGCTCAAATACGGAGCAATCCTATCCCGTCAAAGCCTATAGAGCTCAATCGGAAGACCGTTGGGACCCATCGCCTTACCAGAATTCAGAGAACACATTGCCAACGCCACCTCATCTGCAGTAATCTTACTATCCATAAGGTCCCTATCTTCCTCAGACAGGCACGGGAGCGTAATGTCTCGTAACAACAGACATGAGTCCTCCTCCGGTTCGTCCGACACTGAAGAGTACACTGATCTAAAATGGTCGGCGAAGCACGCCACTATCTCTTGCGGTTCGGTGACCAGAACACCACCCTCAACCTCAATCTCTGGCACTAGATGATTGGCTCTATCTTTTCTGTCTAGCCATGCGATCAATTTGCTCGCCTTATCCCCAACAACATAGAGACGGCCCTGTTGTTCTCGACTAAGGGCCTTCGCGCCGTCCGTCACCAGTGTTCTATAATCCAACTGTTTCAAGCGCAAAACATGCAGTCTGGAGCGGGTAACCTGCTGTTCCAACTCCAATTCCAAATCAGCTATCTCAGTCTCTATCCTCACCACATCCTCCTTCTGTTTTTTGACCCCAGCAATGAGAGAGAGAGCTTGACCTCGAATTACAGTCTTGAAAGCTTCCCATAGCGATATAGAGGAAGAAACTGAACCTTCATTTTCGGAGAAATAAAGTTCCAACGCCTTGATCAGTGCACAACGAGTCTTGGGATTACAAAGATACCAGGGGTTAATAGGAGCCACCCTCCCCCCAGAGCCAGGCGCTAATTCAAATCGAAACCAGAGTGGGGAGTGGTCGGAAATACCCCGAGCCAAATGCCTGACCTCCGCAACATAGGATGCCTGTGCAGCCGGCACCAGTACATAGTCTATCCTGGAGAGACTGCCATGAACGCCGGACAGAAACGTATATTGCCGTTGAGTAGTATGAAGCAATCTCCAACAGTCTACCAGGCCCATCATATCAATGTAGTCAGGCAGCCAGCTCTGAGCTCTCCCCAGATCCCTAGATGGGTGCCTATCTAACAGACCGGATACCACTGAATTAAGGTATCCACCCAAAATCAGAAACCCCCCAGGGAGATTCAGTAGAAACAGACCCAGGTCGGCAAAGGTAGTAGACTGTAAGCCAGGAGGAACATAAACAGACACCAAGGAAAGTGTACGGCCCTCCCACCGCCCCGACAGAGCAACATAGCGCACTCTCTCATCAAGGACCATTGAATCCACTTCAAACGGAAGAGAGTTCTTAAGGAGGATTCCAACCTCACGGGAACCGGAAGTAAACCCAGCATGAGCAACCAGTCGATATCCCTTTCTATTCATGGCATGACACGCATTACCAACCAAGTGTGTTTCCTGTAATAAAACCATGTCCGGGGAGTGTCGCTTCAGAAGTTGCAGCACCACCCCGCGCTTAATCCTGTTCCCCAACCATTAACATTCCAACTTATCAACCTCAACCCCTACCCCCCATCATGAAACAGAAAGAAGACCCATCCCCCCTCCGAGTTCAGCACCTCAATGTAAGCCGATGGCAATATAGTGCCTTGCTGAAAAAAGAAACAAACAAGCATTTACAATGCAACGGTTTCGCCTTTGCCAAAGTTAGAGCTATTGGCATTGTAAATGACAAATTGTTTATTTATGTGTTGGTTTTGAAAACAGATAAATAAATGGCATTGTCATTTACAATGTCAATAGCTTAATCTTTCGCAAATGCGAGACCTATTGCATTTGCACCCACACCCACACACACACACACAGCCACACGCACACACAGAGCCACACACACACACACACAGAGCCCCCCCACACACACACAGCCACACACAGCCACACACACAACACACAGCCACACACACACAACACACAGCCACACACACACAACACACAGCCCCACACACAACACACAGCCCCACACACAACACACAGCCCCACACACAACACACAGCTCCACACACAACACACAGCTCCACACACACAGAGCCCCCCCCACATACACACAGAGCCACACACAGAGCCCCCCCACACACACATAGCCCCCCCACATCCCCCCCACACACACAGAGCTCCCCACACACACAACACACAGAGCCCCGATTACATCTGAGAGAAGGATTTGGGAGTCTGCGGGTGGCTGCGCCGCAGATCAAAGGCTAGGTGAGCGCCCCGGCCCAGAAGCCATGGGAATGACAGGGGAAAGAATTGTTTGTGAGAGTGAATACCGGGCTGTACTTGGAGGCGGAATGCGGTAGTGAGGAAAAGATGAACTAAACGAGGCCCCGTCCTGGCCAAGGTAATCTGTGACCCCAACATCCCCTCACCCTGCGCCCCTGAGGATGGTACTTCTGGGCACACCCAACACCCAACAGAGAAGACACTGGGTGTTGAGAGGGCGCCACACACCCTGCTCACGCCTCTGCCACCTCAAAGAATCATTTCCCCGCTGCCAACCACGGGAGAGTAGGGGTGTTAACGACCCTCCTCTTATTATTTTGCACATTAAACTTATTGTCGTAGTCGGACCCTACAGAAAAACAGTAGGGTGAAGATTCCGCAGACGCACCTCTCTGGTGTTGGGTGGAGGAGTGGGGAGCGAATTAAAGCCCCAAGTAACAGAAAGGGACAGCGGGCGGGCTGGATATCTCTCTGTTCATATTTCGCCCGACGAAGTGATGAAGGCAGTTTTGGTGGCGGGGCAGGCAGGGCACCGCACCGGCCTGCAGCTGACATGTGTTTGAGACTTACGACGCCTGATTCCCCCACCCGCTTCTACCCTATTATATCATCACTGATCCACGCACAGAGAGCGGTGGGAACTAAGCGCCGGGCTGCTGACGGACGGGTCTGTGGCCCGCCACCAAAACACAGCCTCACTGGACCTGTAAGGCGCTTCGGGGTTTTTTCCATATCTTTGAAGGGAGACGCGTTTCTATTGCACCCGCTTGGCTTTCTTTTTAATTGTGGGTTACAAGTTCTTGGTTCGCAAAGCGTGGAGCCTGAAGACGCTGTACTGGGGGCGGAAAAGTAGAATTCAACTGG
Organism: Lissotriton helveticus; assembly: GCF_964261635.1. NCBI lineage: Eukaryota > Metazoa > Chordata > Amphibia > Caudata > Salamandridae > Lissotriton > Lissotriton helveticus. Next base: position 2,107,512,038 of record NC_136065.1, read on the forward strand.
AAAACAATTTGACGACAGCAGTATAAACAATATTGATTGAATGATATCGATTATTATTAATAATACTCTATATTGCTTGTGAATACACAGCCAGTGTAGCCCTACCTTGTGACGGTAAATTTCGTGCACGAATATTCCAGTCCGGGACCTCCGGGTTGGAAGCGCGTTTTGCTGACCAACCCTGAGGCCCGGGCTGTCCACCTTCAAAGAGGAGCACCCGTCGCGCTGTACTGCCCAGGTCTTTTGACGTCCGCCACGGATTGCTCTTATATATTCACGGTGTTACTTTTTAACTCGTATTCTTGTTGATAGCTAATTTGCAGCAATTCGAACCAACAACGTTGCATATAATTTGTGCTTGGATTTCCGATTTTTAAAAAAGTTTTAGAAATAAAGCAGTGGTTGTCCAGCGAAACCAACACCACCTTGACTTAAAAGAAAATAACGTAACAGACCAGTACATTTTGCATCAACACCACTGTTTAAACCATACGCAGCATGTGTAATCAGGGCTGGACATGGGAACTGGCAAACACGGTCCAACCAGCCCCGCTCCCTTCGATTCTTCGCGTAATCTCTCTCTTTCCAACAACCCATCCTCTCTCTCTCTTCTTCTCTTCTCCGTTTCTGAGCGCTTTTTCTCCAGCCCTCACTCTCCCGCCCTCTCCATTGAAGCCTCCTTGTGCCTGTTGCAATTAACCTCGGTGAAAGTGAGAGTGGCTTCAGAGGCGCTCCCGGGATTCAAAGCCGCCCTAAGGCTCCAGCCCACGGGGAAATAATATTTAGACTGAGACAAGTGTAAGACTTCGTATACACCAACCAACTCCTTGCAAAACAGGAGCACCCACATACCTCACAGAAAGATCCGTTACAATTAAAATAAAATAAAACCATGTGTAAAAAATTATATGAAGTAATCTTCCTCGAGTTTTTCTAGCACCCGATTCTCTCCCTTCCTTCCCCCTTCTAGCTCCCCACCTCACCTTCTGCCCACATTTTTTCAGATTTTGCTGTAAATGGGTGCAAGTATTTATATTACTTAATGCAGTTTTATATAGCATAAACTTTACCCAAAGTTGTCAGACCGCTTTACAATAGAACCAAGTAAGTTACATAATTTCATTTTACAGTGTTTTAAGAAAGCGTGCTTGTCTTCCTGGCTCGTTCGTTCTCAGTTCTTTTGGCTGATTACGTTTTCGAAGGACCCTTTCAAGCCTTCAATATTTGAACCGATGTCACAGCAGCTGCTAACTCAGAGGTGTAAATGTTAAGCACTTCTTAAAACACCCAGAAAATGATGCAGCCGGTATCTGAAGAGGCATCATTGTATTTATCTTTCAGGCACGAGAGGCGTCCTCTGCTGCGTCGGGTTCTTCTTCCTGTGGTAGAAAGCTGTTACTTTATGGACGCTGTTCTGTTTATGACCCTTTGTCGCCTGGCAGGCCTTGTGTTCGCTTCCTCTTTGTTTTTGCCTTCGCACAGGAGGGTGTTCGTTTCCTGTTTTCGGTCGGTCACAGACGAATTCATGGACATCATTAAAAACAAGCATTAAGCACGGGCACACGGACAGCGGGAGGGGGGCGGGAACGGGCAAATGGACAGTGGGAGGGGGCGGGTTAATGGGCACACGGACAGCGGGAGGGGGGCGGGAACGGACAGCGGGACATCGCGCAACCCACCCCTGCAAAGGACACTTCCGAAATGGCGAAAACAAAGCTTAAAAAAAAACAAAAATAAAACACGCCCACAGCCGCATGACGTGGGCAAAAGCCTAAAATTCTCGGGAACGCCCACGAATCTGCTCCAGCATTGACGGACAGATCTCTGTTCCAATGGCTAGCCTCCATTTATGGAGCTAGCCAATGGAATAGAGGGGCGGGACTACACACACATACTCTAGACAAAAGTTTTCACCTGCGCGAAACGCTGCTTGCGCAGCTTTCGACAGGCGAAACCTAAAAACCAAGACCCCTCCACCACCTCTTTCCAATACAATACCCCCCACCCTGCACCCCTGCTTTCGACTATAGAGCCACCCCAACTCGCAGTGTGCCTGTCGCCCCCACATCTAAACTAAACTACAAAAAGTAAAGCTGAGGAGGGGAGAGACCCTTCGGTAGCTCAATAACCTCCCCATTTCAGCTGTATATAATTGCACATAACTATTAGAACCACAGCAATAGTAAATACCCTGGCGACCCCAGGAGACAGATGAGCAAGGCTCATTCCTGTTCCGTATGTGCACTTTCAGCACCACCAGATTGTCCCCCCAGATCTTGCCGGGCCGGCAACGTGTCCAACCAGTCGGCCACCATTTCGGGCTTATCGAAGAAATAGGTTCGTTCATCATGTTCGATTCTCAACTTAGATGGAAAAAGCATGGCGTATTTAAGTCCCATGTCCCAAAGTCGTCTCTTCACCCCCATGAAGCTGAGTCTTTTTTAACCGCTTGAGTGAAGTCTGGAAAAAAACTGATTGATGAGTTCTTAAACAGCAGGGGCCCACTCGCACGAGAGGCCTGAAGAACAACGTCTCGATCTCAGAAGTTAAAAATCCGTGCTATAATAGGCCTCTGCGGGGCGCCCACTTTTGGTTTTCCACCAGGGACTCTATGAGCTCGCTCCACAGTAAAGAATTTACTGAGTCCCTTGGGCCGTAAATTGTTAGCAATAAGGTCTTCAACAAAGAGGTCGGCGGCTTGATCCTCTGCATTTTCCGGAACTCCGGTTATACGGACATTGTTCCTTCGGGCCCTCCCTTCAAAATCCTCCAGGCGACGGACCACTGTGTCATTCACGGCCCTCAGATTTTGGACTTCGGTCTGTAGCTCCACAACGTCGTCAGTTAAACTCAACGTTTTGATATCCAGCGATTTGACCTTTTCATTCGTTTTTGTGAGGTCTGTGCGAATCAAGTTCACATCTATAGCCACAGTGTCCAATTTATGTGAGAGGGTCTCAATCTGTTGCCCGAGGGTTGACCTGATTCCCTCGATTGCACCCATAACGTCCATCAACGTTGGCTCGGCTTTCGAAGCAGAGGAATCCTTTGCTGCATCTTGGGATCTGCCCGGGCTACTGGGCGATCCTTTAGCCTGGGTATACCTATCCATGACGTTGGACTGGGTATATCCACCCCTTCTGTTGGTTATCAACTTCTGTTTGTCCCCCTCCGGTTTGCTCGCCATTTCAGGACAGTCCCAATTCTGGAGAGGGGGGGACCAGTCTCCGGGTGAACAGGCTCTGGAAGGGATCCAGGAAAGTACAAAGTGAGCCTCGGTAACGCACACGAATTAACCAAAAAGAAGAACGGCGAACCCCGTAGGCTAGAGTCGAATATCTCGTATATTTGTTAAATGCAATTGAGTGCCAAGAGGGGTAGGAACCGCCACCTCAATGAGGCGTCATCCGATCCCAAGATCAGTCCAAGTGTCAAAAACTAAAGTGAAAGTGAGACTGCACCGGCCTCCTCCTTAAGCCTGAGCCAATGTTGTTCAATTACACCTCGGGGACTCTGCCAACCAAAGTGCCGGGCATCCGGGAGATGAGGGCCGCAAACTTCTCCACTCCACAACTTCGGCTCCCGGGGTCCGATCGGGACGCGGTTTTCAGCGTTCGCCTCTCTCGTGGTTCAGACACTTAGAGACATCAACAGCAATCAGGATATCTGGCAGAATATATGCGGGAGGGTACGAGGGTCTCGGGAGCCCCTAGGTCACGCGGCCATCTTGGATGCGCGCAAAGCTCCTCTGCCAATGCTACTTTCAATGTGGAATCTGAAAGGCCTGGCGTTGATTGACAGAGGGATGAATCTCATTGCTGTGAGTCATTCTTGTACTTGAGGCTCTCTTCTGCGATTGGCAATCAGGTGGAACTCTTGTTTTCAGGGATTTCAGCTTCTGCTTCCAGGCATGAAGTGTGGAGGAATATCGCTGTAGACGTTCGATTTCTGTCTCAGATAAGATCTTCTTGCATGTTATAGTCCACTACTGATGTTCCTAGAGGTTCCTGCTCACCAGGAAGGGTCCCAGGTGGTTCCAGGACCAGACTCTAGGTGACTGGTGGTAGGGTGGAGCCTTGGAGTACCCTGCAGATACTCAAAGGGGCACATTCTCATCTTGAGTTGCTGATTTGAGGATGTATGACGTTTCAACGCATGCTTTTACCACGCATGCTGTTACAACGCAGTTTTTACAACGCAAACCTTTACAACGCATAGCGCTTTGGGGTGCTGGATAGTGAATAGTTTAATTTACTATTCCAACTCCAGTCCCCGTGGACACTAGGGAAGGTGTTGGATAGTAAATTATATCTATTCCCTATCCTAGAGCGCCCCCCAGCGCAATGCGTTGCAATGGTTTTCGTTGTAAAACCTGCGTTGTAAAAGCACTGCGTTGTAAAAGGTTTGTTGTAAAGTATGTTTCCCCTGATTTGAACAAGCTAATGTCTAGGTCAAGAAGGGAAGTGAGAGCCTCTTAGTCACCCTATAATCCTCCTTTAATTTCCATAAAAATAAAAGGAGGACCCTTTCTCAGGCCTTCATCCCTCTCAAGAACAAGTGTTGTTTACGGCCTTTCAAGAAGGGTCAATTCTCAGAGCTTCGGCCTTATGATGATCATAAAATGAGAGCCAAATCTCAGCCTTTCATCTCTTTAAAAATGGAAAATTGAGATTGTGATTATCTTTTCACCCTTTACAATGAAGTCAATTTCTCTCATGTATATCCTTCTGAGACTGATACAGTTGGAACTACTGTTTAGCCTTTCCTCTATAATGCAGAGAAACAAAATGTGAGCTATTTCTTAGCTTTCCTCTCAAATTAGATAAAAGGAGGAGAAACAATTGACCTTTTAACATGCTGAGCAAGATAAAAATATGGACTAGATCACCTTTTACTTATTTGAAGACTGCAAGACAGCTTATTCTCCACCTGGCACGTGCCTCACTCTCTCCCAGGGAATAACATTAGGATCTGTTCCTTGGGTCCTTTATACCTCCAGAGGAGACCGAACGAGGGGGCCGAATCACAGAACTAACATAAGACAAAATCCTAAACATACTACTTTTGGTATTTACAGAAGTTAGGATTTTGTCTTAAGTTTGACTTAAGACAGACTTGAGACAAACTTAAGACAAAATCCTAACTTAAGTCTGTCTTAAATCTGTCTTAAGTCTGACTTAAGTTTGTTTTAAGTCTTTCTTAAGTCTGTCTTAAGTTTTTCTTAAGACAAAATCCTAAATTCTGTGAATACCAAAAGTAGTAAGTTTTGGATTTTGTCTTAAGTTAGTTCTGTGAATCGGGCCCGAGGAGTCTAACCCGATCTAAACAGGCAAAGTGAGTTCATGGTGGGAATTCAAATGTGATAAGACTGGACACTGTCAGTAAAAGATTTCAAAAAAGAGAGGGTACCCCACTTTCACCAGGGAACAGGGTAAGAAGACAGTAAGTCAAAGGGGGGGATCCCTGGGGTTGAATAGTCTATTTACCACACAGGCCTTTCTTGTGATACAAGGAGAGGTCACAGTATGTCCTAGGTATTCAGACAAGCATAAGAATGGGTTTCCACAAAGAAATAGTCTTGTTAAACAATCTAGATTTATTCAAATTACATATATATAAACAATAAAAACAAGGTAAAATTCATCCAAAATAATTAAAAACCAAGATAAAATATCTCGGTGGGTTAAGAATTAATATTAGACAATGTTACATCAACATAATGTTATAATACACAACAAATGAAAAAGCAATCAAGATGTGTTCACAATAGGCGACAAACTGAACATAAATACAACAAACCCCTTATATTTAAGTGGCCCACTTAGTATTTCTGCCACTATATTTGAGAAGATCCAATGGCCATAGACAATTTAATTTCTCTCTAGCTTTGGTGGAGAAATCTAATGCCCATCTAAAGCTCTGTCTGGCCCTAGTTGGATTCTTTTGGATCAAAACAGTGCGTCGACGCGTTTCGGTGCTTGTCACTCAATATCGTGGCACCTTCCTCAGGACTTCTTGTTTCTGGGGTTTCAGGGAACGGATGAATATACCGTATCCTTGGGGCCGTGTTGTAGACGCTCAAAAGTGGGGTCTCCTTACGGTCTCCCTCTATTGGCACTACACATATGGTCCTTGGGGCCCTTCTGTTGATACAAAAATATTAAGCTCTCTCTTGTAACGAGAGCTCCTTTTGATGGGGTTCCTTGATTATTTGGTTGTCAGATGACTGCCCACTTGTAGTGTATCTCCGATATTTTTAAAACTTGTTTAGAACGGGCATATGTCGTCGTTGGTCTGCTACTGAACTGGATATGTTCGTTTTTTAGCAAATCGACCGCTTCTGCCTCGTTCGAGTGAAGGAACGAGGCAGAAGCGGTCGATTTGCTAAAAAACGAACATATCCAGTTCAGTAGCAGACCAACGACGACATATGCCCGTTCTAAACAAGTTTTAAAAATATCGGAGATACACTACAAGTGGGCAGTCATCTGACAACCAAATAATCAAGGAACCCCATCAAAAGGAGCTCTCGTTACAAGAGAGAGCTTAATATTTTTGTATCAACAGAAGGGCCCCAAGGACCATATGTGTAGTGCCAATAGAGGGAGACCGTAAGGAGACCCCACTTTTGAGCGTCTACAACACGGCCCCAAGGATACGGTATATTCATCCGTTCCCTGAAACCCCAGAAACAAGAAGTCCTGAGGAAGGTGCCACGATATTGAGTGACAAGCACCGAAACGCGTCGACGCACTGTTTTGATCCAAAAGAATCCAACTAGGGCCAGACAGAGCTTTAGATGGGCATTAGATTTCTCCACCAAAGCTAGAGAGAAATTAAATTGTCTATGGCCATTGGATCTTCTCAAATATAGTGGCAGAAATACTAAGTGGGCCACTTAAATATAAGGGGTTTGTTGTATTTATGTTCAGTTTGTCGCCTATTGTGAACACATCTTGATTGCTTTTTCATTTGTTGTGTATTATAACATTATGTTGATGTAACATTGTCTAATATTAATTCTTAACCCACCGAGATATTTTATCTTGGTTTTTAATTATTTTGGATGAATTTTACCTTGTTTTTATTGTTTATATATATGTAATTTGAATAAATCTAGATTGTTTAACAAGACTATTTCTTTGTGGAAACCCATTCTTATGCTTGTCTGAATACCTAGGACATACTGTGACCTCTCCTTGTATCACAAGAAAGGCCTGTGTGGTAAATAGACTATTCAACCCCAGGGATCCCCCCCTTTGACTTACTGTCAGTAAAAGGCCATTTGTACTCCAGATAGAGATTATTCATCAATTGAACATTTCATTCAAGCACAGGTTTAAGACGCAGCCATTCAGCAGATAGTTGTAAAATTGTCATGTTATACCCTGTGTGTACTTTGCATACACAGCCCTTCTTGCTGAATATTCCCTTCACACCACCACAAACATAAGATGAAACAGAAATATGTGGAAAGTCCCTTGTCCTTGAGAGAGGGAAGAGCCTGAGTGAGTGTTAGCCGACATGTCGCGAGGCGGGGTGGACATTTTCACCAACATACTTTGCATTCTGTGCAGATTATTATGTATTTTAGCAACAGAGTCCCAAGGTGGTAGGTTTGCTTCTGAAATACGATAATAGAAGTCCCTGACGTGCAGCGAGTCTTTTCCGTGCGCACTAAGGATATTTTTGCCCCGGTTCACAGAATTCTCATTAAAAAATGACCATTTGAAGACCCGTCCAGAAGAGAGTGGGGTTTCCGTTTGACCATCACTGGCCCTTTGGTGGTTCAGCTGCTGCCTCAAGGATTCCACTGGAGAAGCCGGCTGAAGCTCCGGCCACGGAAACTTACCATCTCCCCCAGCTCTAAATGAGCGGTGGGACCCTCAGGTTTGGAGTAGTGGGCATCAGCTGGTTTATGCCTGGTATCCTGCAGCTCCCAAATGAAACCTTTGTGCCTAGGTCTTTTCATGTTTAGATATTGTGGGGGGTTATGTGTCCCCTTTCTTTTAATAACATTGGGCATTTTCATAACTCACCCTCAACTTAAACTGTCTCTTACTACTTAAATAATAGGGGTTATTATCCCCCAACTCGGTGGTACTCAACCTCAGAAAAATGAAAAACTGGGCCGTCCAATTCAAGGTTTAGACATGTGGCCTGATCTCTGCTGCAGGCGCTTCTTCCCACTGAGTTCCCTTCCCATCTCTTCTGGCCATGATACCTTCTTGTCACTCCAAGTGTAGAGTTCTAAGCCGCTGATACCTCTTTGGAAAACCTCCTTTGTTGAGAAATATGTCGCTGCAATCACAACGTTTTTTTTTCTGCAAGTAAGTGCGTCTTACAACTAGAAATTCATGAGTAAGTCACTCTAAAGTCTGGAGTGAAACACAAACACAAACTGAAAGAGAGTTGTTAATTTGGGCGATGAAGCATTAATGAGCTATACTAAAATGACAATGTCTTCTTCTCTTCTCCACCAGTGACTTCAAAGGGAAACTCAACGCCTTGCTGTGGGAGTGCAACAACACCATGCTGGCGCTGGCTGAGGTGAGACACACAGGCTTGTCTGACATGTGTTGGTGCTAAGCCTATAGATTGGCTGTAGTGAGAGACTTTGTGAATGCACAATGACAACAGGTTTCATAGAAGCTTCGAACGCATGACCGCAGAAAATGACCCCTCCAACCCTCCTCGTGCATACAATATGACCCCTTGCGCTTTTGATAGCACCTTTGCCCAAACCTTACGCCTCATATTTACATTAGCACCCTTTTTGCATATAGTTGTCCGTGTTTCATGCTTTCATCTGTTCGGGAGAGTGACACCAACAACCTCTAAAAAGCATTGGCTCTCCCATTTCTAATAGAAGCAAACATGAACTCAACACTGCTATCAAATTTCAGTTTTTTGGTTTTTTTTTAGAAAATTGTTGTAGCTGAACTTTAGAAGTATTGGAGGCCAACACAAGATTATCCACAGTGCAAACAGGCTTCTATCCAAATCACAGCACAGAAAGCTCCCTAATAAACTTCTAAGAAAGAACTAGGTGGTTTACAAATAAGGGCGCATGCTGCAAGGTGGTAATGTTCGACTTGTCCGCAGCTTTCGATACCATGGATCACTGTAATCTATTCAGTAGGTTATCCACAGGTAGACCATACACCATGGAATGCTTAAGATTCTTTATTCTTCATCACTCACTCCATTCGCGCTCCAGGGAGTCGAACCATCTTGTGAAGGCCTGGGTGTGAAATTCCGCTTGGTTCGTGGAGTCTTTCTTTCGCTGGGCTCCTCGTAGTGCGCAGAGTTCTGGAAAACTCCATAGAGCGGAGTGGAGCAGAATTTCTTTTACTCCAGACCACCTTTCGGTAAGATTTCTCATCGTGGGTGGTCGCGGAAGGTCGCTAGCACTCATGTTGAGGCACTTCCACTTGCGTGTGGAAGCTGTCGCTGGAGTAGAACATCGACTCGAGCTTCAGAAAGAAAGCAGCGCCCTCTTGTGCTGTGCATGGTGCCGTTCGCACTGATTTTACAGCGCAGGACAAACACCTAGCACTAAAAAGCAGGGTAAACACTGCGACGTAACACACTCTGCTGCTTGCGGAACTTCGTGTAGTGCAGTGGAGTTTTTTGGTCACTTCGCAGACATGCAGAACTCCGTGAACTGCTCCCAGGCCAAATCTTGTGGTGCCCACTGGGGCACCACAGGATGGTATGAAATAATGTTTATAGTGTGTCACTGTTCAACATTTGTAATAACACCCCAGTGGGAGAATGATCCTGTGCTGACAACATGCCAAATCTCAGTTTTGAAATCAATCGGTCATGTAGTAGCATTTCCCTCATACATGCATTCTGACCACTTGTGCATTCAATAACCTCTTATTCGTGCTGCAGCATACCTGGTGCATCCTTGCTGCATAAAGCAGGGCACAGTATGCAGGACCAACCGCACAGCCAGCAGCACCTCTCATACATACCATGATACTCCTCGCACTCATGGCACTCAAGCCAGGAAGGGTTCCACAGCGCTATGCATTACAGCGCCAGGACACCCAAGGGTATTAGTGCAATTTACAAGTACAAATTACATGTTACATACTGCAGCATCTCTCATGCACGCCAGTGCACCCCTTGGACCAATAGTAACATCAATGTGCTGTGTCACAGTGCACTGCATGTGTTCCTGTGGGAGGCAGCCATGACAACGCGGGCTTTACACCGCTCTGGCATTACGACGCTGCCATCACAACGCAAGTCGTTACAACGACTTGCGCTGGATGGCGCTAGATACTAAGGAATAGTATCTAATACTATTCCAACACCTTCCCTACTGTTGCGTAGGCTGGAGTTGGAATAGTAAATCATACTATTCCAAAATCCAGCGCCTACAGCGCAAGTCGTTGTAACGACTTGCGTTGTAATGGATGCGTCGTAATGGCAGCTCAGTGTAAAAGCCCACGTTGTCATGACATACATCCGTTCCTGTGCTTGGCTGGGATTCCTTTGTACCAGGCCCATGAAATCCTGAAATCCAAACTTTGCATGTGTGCTCGAAATGAGCGAGTGAACAGGGTTGTTGATAGTTTGAGAAAAGGAGAGAAGAACTGTAAATTGAGGGCAGGCGGACACTATATTTGAATACCATTAGCAGCTTTTAAAGCCAGCGAACTAGGCCACCGCATCGCTTCAAATTTAGTGTCACCTTCACTTTGGCACCGGCCACCATTCAGCATGGGTTAATACAGAAAGCTGATCCTCTGTGAAAATCACAGTGTGCACTGTCCGCTTATGATGCCATCATATTCATGTTTCTGCTCTGCCCAGAGTGGCATGTACCATGTACCAGGCACAGGCTTCTTTCGATGGGTTCACATCTGAGCATCTTCCTTGCCTCTGGCTCCATGTCTAACCTCCCCCCTCCTCACCCGGATCCTGTATCCACCCAGTCTCTGGTCTTAAACTCCACTCCCTTCACTACCTGTTTAATTGATATTTCAAGGATATTACAGTTAGTATCTATTCTACATGTCTTCCCACCTCACTCGGCATCAGTTCCAGGAACAACAGTTTTTGATTGTCTTGCCCAGCCCTAGAAGCTTGAAGGTGGGCGGTACCAAAGAGTACTTATATTTGTAGTTTTCCATCCAAGCTATCGTCATTTTTGTCAACGCTCTTAAAATAATCCCCTTGGTTTCGGATGATCCAGGAAAAGACATTATATTTAAAAATAAAAGATACATTTTTATTTTTAAATACATTCCCACTTTTGCGGATAAGTTACCACTTTAACTTGGGAGTTGGCAAAATCCTGATCAGAGGGTTTGAGATCTTTCAAAATATTTTGTACATCTTTCTGAGCTACAACTAAGAGCCAAGCCATAGGACCAGACAGGAATTTGGGAAACACCACCTTGGATTGGTTGAGCTACCTGAACTAGTTAGAATAACAGAGATATGCAGCAAGTCTTAAAAAAAACATGAATCAAAATGGTGTTTTCCTGCATGTTTGTTGGAGATTCAGAACTTAGGATCCTGTGCGGTTGTCATTGCAGTGAGCAGAAAAGTGCGCTGTTGGCGCTCAGGCCGTTGTTCCACTGGATGGGTGATCATTCTGGGCATTTAACCTCCCAGAGGTCTTGCAAAAATAGTGGTGTTGACATGAAGGCAATAAGTCATTGGGCTTGCATCATGGGTTCGGCTCCTGCAGAAGGGAGTAGCAGAAATGAGATTCCTCACTTGCCCCATTTTGCCTCATTTTTATCCAGGGGAACCATAGTCTGTGGTTCATACTGAAGAAGTAACACTTGTTTGGACAAATACTTTCTACATGGATTGTTAAGACATCTCAATCAATCAATAAATCAGGATTTTTATAGCGCGCTAATTACCCGATGTGGTATCCAAGCGCTTACAGGTCTTGGAGGCTTATTCGAACAGCCAGTCTTGAGGGCCATTCGGCATTCCAGAAGTGAGGTGATAGTCCAGAGGTGCGTGGGGAGTCTGTTTCAGGTCTGTGCTGCTCTGTGGGAGAAGTAGCGTTCTCCACTTCTGCTTCGATAGATGCGGGGGTGTATGTGCAAGTGAAAGGGAGGTGGAGCGTAGTCCTCTCGATGGTTGGTGGAAGTTCAGGCGGTGGTTAATGTAGGCGAGTCCTTGGTTGTGTAGAGCCTTGTATGCATGGGTCAGCAGCTTGAATTGGCATCCCTTCTGTAGGGGAAACCAGTGAAGTTGCCTGAGGTGGGGCGTGATGTGGGTTTGTCGGGGACTACAGAGGATGATTCTGGCTGTGGCTTTATGTATAAACTGAAGTCTCTGTAGAAGGTGTATGGCGATTCCTATGTAGAGGGCATTGTCGTAGTTCAGTTTGCTGGTGATGACGGCTTGTGTTACAGTGCATCTTGTGTGTGCGGGTAACCACTTGAAGACCGTACATAGCATGCGTAGAGTGAAGAAGCAGGTGGAGCAGATGACATTAAACTATGATTTCATGGTGAGCTTGTTGTCAATGATGATTCTGAGGCTTCTGGTGTGGTTGGTGGGAGTGGGTGTGGATCCTAGGTCTGATGGCCACTAGGGCAGTTCCATGTGTTACTGCTGTTGCCAAAGATCAATACTTCCATCTTTTCTGTGTTCAGCTGCAGGCAGTTGTTCTTCATCCAGTTGGTGACGTTTTGTTGAAGTTGGTTCTGGTGGTGGGGTTGTCAGTGAATTAGAGGATGAGTTGGGTGTCGTCTGCATAGGAAATTATGTTGAGACTGTGGAATCTGTCGATGTTGGCCAGCGGGGTCATATATGCGTTGACGAGCGTGGGGCTGAGGGATGAGTCCTAGGGGACACCGTAGGGGATTTCCTTAGGTTCAGAGGTGAAAGGTGGGAGTTGGATTCTCTGGGTTCTTCCGATGAGGTAGGAGGTGATCCATCTGAGCGCGTCCCCTTGGATGCCGAATTGGTGAAGCCCTTTCATCAGTGTGTGGTGGGATACAGTGCCGAAGGCTGCTGAGAGGTTGATGAGGACCAAAGTTTCTGTTTCTCCTTGGTCGAGGACGGTTCAGATGTCGTTGGTGGCTATGATCTGAAAACGGAAGCTAAATTAACGGGTTCAAAAAGATCTCTTGGTTGTCTTCGGAATCCCAGAAATAAATGTATTCTCTATGGTAAAAACTCTCAAATGCCAATTTTCTATGCAAAGGTTTCCAAACAGCAAAGTTTCGCGGTGCTCGATATGCGATATCTGCAACTTTATTGCTTTTCCACTCATTTCTAAAGTGATCTCTATGTTTAGGACATTTTAAGGACACACTATAGTCATAGCTCTGATTGGTCACCAGAATCTGGTGCACTAGCCTCTTTCAAAGCCACACAGGTCTGCTGCACCAGCTTTCTTCACTGTCAGGAAGCTATCTACTCAAGCCTCATTTAAGGCGGCAATGATCTGGTACTCCAGCCTCATTCATGGTGAGGAAGGTTTGATACTCCTGCCTCCTCGCAACCAGGAAAATTGTGGCCCTCTCACCTTCAAAGGTACTAAGATCTGATCATAGGCCTCCTTCACTGTTAGAGCCATTTGGGCCACCAGCCTCCTTCAAGGTCCAAAACAGCTTGCACACTACACCTGACCTCATGCCCTTGGGGATGTGCCACACCTGTCGTCGGTGCTACTGCAAGTGTTTTATGTATCAACCTCCTTCACAGCCATAAAGATCTGGCACACCAGATGCGTCACTTCTGGGGGACGGGGGACTTCTTCTAAAATCACAACGATTTGTCAAGAAAAAAACATACTCTCGCTCATTCTCTGGTATGGCTCCTAGGATCTGGAACGCTTTGCCCACAAAACAAGAACGGACCCGTTCCCTGCCTCCTTCAAAAAGGAAGTGAAAGCGATCCTCTTGGCTCAATTCACGTGATCCTGTCCGTTCTGCTAGCTTTTGCTTTACTGTTCCTATCTATGTATTTGTCCTCAACTTGCTGACATTTCTTCCGTCAAGATAACTGACTTTACATGCTTACGTTTTGTACCATGTTTGCACCTATCTCTTGTTTTTGTTACATTTTGGTTTCTTTCTCACATTTGTCTTGTAAAGCGCTCTGATACTCGTAAGAGTCTTGTTCGCGCTATATAAAACCTTCAAAATAAAATAAAAATAAAACTCATCCACATTGATATCATCGTTAGAGTCATCTCTATCTCTTCCTTCGTTAATTTGGTGTTGTGTCACTGTTAATAATCTCAAAATGGCTGTGATGGGTTAGTGTGGGGGAAGTTGCAGACTCTGATGGCAACAGATGCTGTTCATTTTTTGTTGAAATTTATTTTATTGTTGCATCAAGGTATATAGGTACAGTGTAATTGATCTGCTGACGTGGCCTCAACATTCAGCCACGAACAGTCAGGCGTGCAACGTTTTTTAGTATCTACATAACTGGCGCTAACATACATTTCCTTGAATGATCAATGTAGATCGTGCAAACATGTCCGCTGGTCGGGAAACAGTGAATCTATATCGCCAATGGGGCGGTGGATAATAGCGGGTATATAGGATCCCACCTTGAGAGCGTTGGATCAAGGTCTGCACTGTCCATATAGTGGTGGCACCTGATAACGAGGGGGACAAAAACCGTGGGTGGGAAGCTTATAGGCGCTAGCAGGGTCTAGGCAAGGGGATACTGGCGACGGGCGTCAGGGGGGGGGCCTCGGAGCTAGTTGGTCTACGCACCATGAGAGGGGGAGGGAGGGGAACAAGAGGGGTGAGCAGGGGGTGAGTACCCTCGGGGATGTGGGCAACAAGGTGGGTGACGAGGCACACGAGAGTTTGATCAGGATGTAGAGGGTGCCGGGAGACGGTCCCGGGACGGTTGGTACCATGTAGAGGCTATTGATTCTCTTGGGTAGGGGGGGGGGAGGAGTAGCAACAGATGCTGTTCATGCCACTTAAAAAACAAGTAATACAAGTTTTAAAATGTTTCAGAATGCTCTCTTTTTTGTATGATATGTTTTCCATCCAGCCTGTAACTTCATAGAAGAGTGCATTAGTTGTGATGCAGTGTCAGAAGCAGTACCTTTTACATCAGTTCCAGTAACTCTTGCACTGCTCCTCCCAGGTACACCAGCCATATTCAAGAAGGGCAAGTGTAGGAGTTCACTGAGATGCTTACCAAGCTGTTGAGATTGAATGCAAGCCATGAAATCTAAATGGTAGTGAGTTGCTTCTAGTTACTGTGGCCTAGGTTGGATTTGATATTTCCCTTATATGTGGAAATCCGTGCTTCGCCATTGAGGCACATGTTGGCCTGTTTGACCAAACACCATGCCATTGTGGCATGCAACCTGCCTGCTTGACCAAACACCATGCCATTGAGGCATGCAGCTTGTCTGCTTGACCAAACACCATGCCATTGAGGCATGCAGCCTGCCTGCTTGACCAAACGCCATGCCATTGAGGCATGCAGCCTGTGTGCTTGACCAAACGCCATGCCATTGAGGCATGCAGCCTGTCTGCTTGACCAAACACCATGCCATTGAGGCATGCAGCCTGTCTGCTTGACCAAACACCATGCCATTGAGGCATGCAGCCTGTCTGCATGACCTTGAGCCAAGACATTGAGAGAAGCAGCCCACCTGCTGACCACTTGCTAACCCATCGATGCACGCAGCCTGCCTCAAGCTAGGGTTCTACTTCACTCTGATCCATTTTTACTCTGTCTTTCTCTTCCAGGAATTTTACAAGAAAAAAGAGAAACGCTTGATCGGAAGGTCTGATTTCCTTAAAGACACATTTGAAGAGTGTGCAGGCGTGTTGGTGCAGAAGTTGCTGTCCTACCAGAGCCAGGGAGATGAATACCACAACGCCTGCCTGAATGGTAAGATTGGATTCCTTCACCGGATCCCCCTTAGCCTGTGGTGGGCTTCCAGCCGTGTCCTCACCTGCATGCGGACATGCTAGCGTTCCATTAGTGGACCTTTATCCCAAAGTCCATGCAAGGATGTATTTCTAACAGTTCCCATAGAGAACTGTTGAGTTCTATACAGCCTGTGCCCAGATAACACAATCTGTGGTGCTTAAGAAGTTGTAACACAGATCCACTTTGGTGTCAAAATGCTGAACATAAGTAACTGACTGATACTTGTATCTCTCAGCCTTTTGCAGCTGATTGGTGGGTGACATTTCAAGATCTGGTCTGATGGACTCCAACACTGTTGTCAGTGGCAGACTCCCAATTCTTTTTTTTATTACACAAAAACCACTACTTTGTTTTTGTGAGCATATTTGAAGGCCTATGTTGAAATGATAGGATTTATTAAACACATGTGTAATGTATTGCTGAGTTAGATATTCGTTGTGCTTATTGAAGTACTTTGAACATAAATTCTAGCAAGTAACCTTGCTCTGAGACCTAAGAGTTACGGATCCTCATTCGATTGACTTGCGACACATCTAAAATGGCCTCCTGGGGGCAAGACACTATGGGATTGGCTGAGGGTAAACAGCCCAAAAAGGAAGTGCATTGGCTGAATTTCTGATATTTGCCACATGCAAATTTTGACATGTAACATACAGAAATGAAACTCCTAAGATTCCGCATCCCACAGGTGGGAAAACCAGGCAGTAAATTACTATTACAAAAGTGACTTTGCTTATTTAGAGCCCTCTGCAGTTTGTCTGGTCTCTTGGCACTGATAACAGGTTAATTTGTAGCCCTTTTGTTGATCACAGAAGAAAGAAAGGCTGAGTGGACCTACTAAGATTCTAACCTTCAGGGTACACACAGATTACTATCTGAAAGCATTACCAATAAGCTGCTCAACTTTCTTCTCCCACATTACTATTTTGTTCAATAGAATAAAAACAATTTTTTCTTAGTAGGAAACCAGGTTAAGGTAATAGATGGATGTCAAAGACCGCAAGGGGGCAATGGAGAATTGTGTTGACTTTAGACGGGACAGCTACATTGCTGACGTGAAAACTGAATGTTGTAGCCCGTCAACATCCCTCTAAGGAATGCAAGTGGGGTTAAATTTCAGCCTTGCAATTAGCAATATTTGGACAGCAAGATCATGCTCATTCTATAATGGTCTAATTGGCCAATTGCGGAGTGTACCTAAATGTTCTTACAATGCACTGTATGACCAATGGGCGGTCACTTGGACTGACAGATATGAGCCTTACTTGGAATCCTACATTTGCTTCTTGGTGCTGCAAGTCACCGAGTACCCAACTTACTTTTTTTGATGTCCAGTTTGTAACCATGGTTCTTTTGTAACATTGCATCTCCTTCTCTGGCGTTCAATGAACCAACCACCTATCAGTATCCTAAGTCACACGCGAAGAAGTCTGGGGCTCGATGCCAAGCCTGACGGAGCTTCTGTACCTCTTGTCTCCGTAGAGTTCCGGGAACAGCTGGAAGAGTGTGAGCGGCTGCTCGCACAGGTCCCTCCCTTGCTCATGAATGACCTCCAGAAGCAGCACCTGGGAGAGCTTCGAGGAGCTATTGGGGAGATCCAAACCGGCTTCAAATCACACATCCGGGAGCTGGACGCTGCCAAGGTAGGCATTGAGAAGTTCACCTCTAGAGCAGATCCTTCTGTCCTCTGTCGCTGTCACCCCAACAGCTGGAGGAGCTTGTTGCCTAAGGGTGCTAATGACCTCCTTTGATTTTGCTTTGTGAAGTTGACATGGCCAAATTAATTCAATATTATTTTCTATATAGCAATAAAAAGTTTAAAACAGTACAAACATTGATTCTGGAAAAATAGGGTTACCTGATGTTGGACTTGGGCCCTTAGGGCAGGTTCACCCCTAGACTTTTTGCGTGAAATGGTGACCTGGCAATGGTGATTTTAGGGATTGTGCGCACTTTCACTGTGTCCCAGTGGAAAGTGCGTGCGCACTCTGAGTGCATGTGCTGAGCTAGGCCTGCCCGCCCATAGGAATGCATGGGGAATGTATGTGTCCCTGGTAGTTCCTGATGCGTGGGGTGTACAGGCTTGAGTCTGGTATGTGTGAACTCGTGAGAATGAATGCTGCACAACGGTATGTGCGGCTTGTATGTGTCTAGTGGGGAAGTATCATTTCTAGACATGGCTGTACGTGTGCTGTGAGGGTGCTGGCGTGTGATTGGCTGGAGCTGGCTGGCATGCCAGGCTCCAGGAAGTCTGGGTGGGTCTGCCCGGTGGTGAGTGGGAGATTAGCATGAGTGATGTGTGGGAGGAGTGTACCTGTGTCCTGGATGGGCTGGGTTTTCCCCACACAATGCTGGCTCCGCCCCCCTGTGGTGTGTCTAATGACCCAAGCCCTGCCAGTGAATAGAGAGGGTGGCTGAGGTAAACAGAGTACTCAAGAACCAGCTGCGACTGGTTCCGCCCCCACTCTGCACCTTCAGACAAAGGGAAATGCTGTATAAAAATGGGGCTGTGTCCCCACAGATGTTGTTCTACTTTTGGATCCTTGCCAGAGGGGGCTGCTGCTGCTGCTGGGGCCAGGAGGACCGCCACTTGGACTGTCTCCCTGCCTGGAGACCCAGTGTGCTGGCTCTGGCCCTGCCTTGCCCCTCTGCCTGCCTCCAGTCCCTGCTGGAGCTTTTGCTTTTTGCTTAGAGTGCCTGGAGGCGCTCTTATTTGATTTATAGCGCTAGGAGCGCTTTCCTGGTGCCCCAGCGCTCAATAGCGCTTTGCTGATATTCCTAGCGCTAGGAGCGCTTTTCTTTAGTCCCTTGGCGCTTGAGAGCGCTGTGCCTTGTCCCCGAGCGCTGGGGAGCGCTCGTTGTACAGCCGGTGCCCACCCGGCATCTGCCCGGCTGATTGTGCCGATTTGCGACATTCGCGAGTGCCTACCTCGCTTTATATTTTATTTAAGGCCGGTGCCACCCGGCATTGCCCCGTACTTGGATGTTGTGAATTACCACGAGGGAGCCCACTCCTCGGGTACTTAGAGCCCGCCTGCCTGCCTAGTACGAGCCGCCGCGCTGCCCGCGACGACCCGGAAGTGCCGCCTCCACGTCTCCAGGGCCGCGCTACTACTGGCTGCCCTCAGCAGCGCGACCCGGAAGTGCCCGCGACACGCCTGGTTGTAGGCGGGGCTTCAGGCAAAGGAAGGAGGAAGCCCGAGGCTGCCGGGAGCCGACCCCGGGATCCGGAAAGCGAGGAGGAGTGAAGCCGGCGTCTGCTACGAGGCTCCCTGAGTGAAGGGAGAGCCCCGCAGCCAGCAAGGAAGCCGAGGAGGAGCCCACACCCCCCAGAGTCCCGGTGAGTGCTGCGCTGTGTCTCCGGTGCTGGGGGGGGGGCGTCCTCTGCTTTTCGAGTCCCCCGGAGGGACTCCAACGTGTGGGGCATATCTGTTCTGAGCCCTGAGAGGCTCCACGGGCCCCTTTTGTCACGAGCCCTGAGAGGCTCTGGGAGGGCCATAATTGCTTCGAGTCCCCAGGAGGGGGGCTCCAACGAAGGGGCAGTCCTTTGGTTTAGAGCCCCGAGGCCCTTGAGTGCCTTTTTATTTGTTGGTTGAGCCAGAGAGGCTCGAGGGGGCAGTTTATTTGTTTAGAGCCACGAGGGCTCTAAGGCCATCAGTATTTTGAGCCCAGAGAGGCTCTGAGGGTGCCATTGGCTTTGAGAGCCCACGAGGGGCTCAAGTGCCACAAGTATCTTTAAGAGCCCAGCGAGGCTCCCCCATTGGCCCCATTGTTGTTCTTGAGCCCTGGCAGGCTCAAACATTGTTGCAACAGTTGCCCAGCACTTTGTGGGCAACTGCCACGTTTAGGACCCTGACACTTTGGACACAGGGCGTCCTAGCCCCAACAAGGCCAGAGGGCCTAGGGACAGTCACAGGTGGTGACTTACGTGAGTTTGGCACAATTGTACTTTCTATGCACCTCTGAATGAATGTTATGCATTGCATCATGTGTTTTCCTCTTACACCCCTACAGGTATTGTGATACATAGGTGGTTGTTTTCTCCCTAGTACCGGTGGTGCTAGTGAGGTCCTGTTACCAGTAGATACTGGTTGTGTGCTATTTTGTGCTAAAGTACATTTATATTTTACCTTCTAAGTGCTATTTCTGAAAGTGCTACTTCTGATTCCTGACAGTGGTCCATGTGGCCCTGTCTTGTAAATATCCCCCTGTAAATTCTGCCCGTGCCTCTGGCACATTGTAAAGTGTGTTTTATCTAATGTGTTTTGGTGTAATACAAAGGCTATTTTTATATAACCTTGTGTGGAGTTTCCTTTGTGGTGGGCCTGGGTGTTGTTGCTGAGGTGCGTGCGCAAATACTTAACCTACATCGCCTCCAAGTTTAGCCTTGCTGCTCGCGCCACGTTACCTAGAGGGTGAGTAGGGGTTATCTTGGCGTGTAACTCCCTTGCCCTGACTTGGGAGTGGTGGTCTCTGACTGACTTTGGCGAAAGCCCTGGCCAGCCGGGGATCCCATTTCCAACACCTGAACAGAGCTCTAGAGGTGAGTGGGGTTCCCCAATTTAGAAAGTCACCTTTCTCATTTGACTATGAGTAATACTAGCAGAAAGCCTATTCTAACCTATTATGGGCACCACCATCTATCTGCCACCTAGGTTTTGACCGCTCAGCTGATGGGGGTTGGTGAGTTACTAATGCCTGTATTTACCTTGTTGGAGTGATGTAAAACATCTGGGAGGGGATTTTGAGCTTTGGAAGGTTCAGGCGCAGTTACAATCGGTGCTACTTCCATATACCACCGTATTAGGGTAGGATGTATGACGTTACAACGCATACTTTTACAACGCCTACCTTTACAACGCATTTTTTACACCGCAACATCCATTACAACGCACACCATTGCAACGCATACCATTACAACGAATTCTTTGAAACTACCTTTACAACGCATTCCACTACAACGCATACTACATTTACAACGCATACCATTACAACGCATTAAATTACATTGCATGTAAGGTAAGTGTTGGATAGTGTAGGGGTAAAAATTACTATTCTAACTCCAGGGGGTGCAACAGTAGGGTAAGTGTTGGATAGTGTAGGGGTAAAAATTACTATTCTAACTCCAGGGGGTGCAACAGTAGGGTAAGTGTTGGATAGTGTAGGGTACTATGTGTTGTAATGCTATGCGTTGTAATGGTATGCGTTGTAATGACTGCGTTGTAATGGCATGCGTTGTAGTGGTGTGCGTTGTAGTGTCATGCGTTGTAATGACTGCGTTGTAAATGCATGCGTTGTAATGGATTTTGCGTTGTAAAAGTTTCGTTGTAATGGTAGTGCGTTGTAAAAGTTGCGTTGTAAAGGTTGTCTACCATTAGGGTACAGTGCGTTGCCAGTGTTGTACGTTAGAACATGCACCTCAGTCACGTTATCGAGGAATGGCGGGACACAATTCATATTCAGTGCCATGACGACAATATCAGACAACAGTGGGATGCAGGCAGAGTTTGTGTTGGTATGAACACGAACTACTGCAACAGGGACCGGAGGAACCTAGGCAGGCTTAGCACTGTAGAGCACCGGAGCCCGGCACCTGCAAAGTACTGTACGGGGTACGTGGGGCATTCGGCCCCCAGTCTTCAGAAGCAGGAGGGTAGAGGAGATTAGGAAACCTGGATGGAATCACTTTAAAAGAGAGGTGTTTTAACTTTTAGTTTTTCACCAGGTGAGGAAAACCTAGGGTACATCTAGCAAAGTAGGGTCTTTTGGTTCTGAAGAAAACCTTGGATTAATTTCTCACTATTTAAGGGCTGAAAATAAATATGTTGACGTAGAACAAATGTGAGGAAAGTACCCTAACTGGTATCTGGTTTCTTCCACTCCTACAGTTGTTTTTAATCTTGTGTGGAGCAGGTTAATTTAATTGTATTTATATCCCACCTGCCTCTATACAATTTTAACAGCACAAACTCAAGACCTATCACATCAGATATTGAATTCTCATACACAGAGAACACAAAAGTCCTCCAAGAGCTTTGGATGAGCCCGCTCTGCTCCAGCAATGTGCTGACGGAGGAGCACCTCTTTGATGAAACATGACATAGCAGGAGCCCCGGGTGAGCTCGACTGGTACCGTCTGGTGCTGACGGAGGAGCACCCCTATGATGAAGCATGATATAATAGGAACTCCGGGTGAGCTCGCCCTGGCACCATTTGTTGCTGACGGAGTAGCGCCCCTATGGTAAAGCATGATATGACAGTAGCCCTGGGTGAGCTCGCCCGGCACCGTCTGGTGCTGACAGAGGAGCACCCCTATGATGAAGCATGATATGACAGGAGCCTGGGTGAGCTCGACTGGTACCGTCTGGTGCTGACGGAGGAGCACCCCTATGATGAAGCATGATATGACAGTAGCCCTGGGTGAGCTCGCCCGGCACCGTCTGGTGCTGACAGAGGAGCACCCCTATGATGAAGCATGATATGACAGGAGCCCCGGGTGAGCTCGACTGGTACCGTCTGGTGCTGATGAAGGAGCTCCCCTATGATGAAGCATGATATGACAAGAGCCCCGGGTGAGCTCGACTGGTACCGTCTGGTGCTGACGGAGGAGCTCCCCTATGATGAAGCATGATATGACAGGAGCCTGGGTGAGCTCGACTGGTACCGTCTGGTGCTGACGGAGGAGCACCCCTATGATGAAGCATGATATAATAGGAACTCCGGGTGAGCTCGCCCTGGCACCATTTGTTGCTGACGGAGTAGCGCCCCTATGGTAAAGCATGATATGACAGTAGCCCTGGGTGAGCTCGCCCGGCACCGTCTGGTGCTGACAGAGGAGCACCCCTATGATGAAGCATGATATGACAGGAGCCTGGGTGAGCTCGACTGGTACCGTCTGGTGCTGACGGAGGAGCACCCCTATGATGAAGCATGATATGACAGTAGCCCTGGGTGAGCTCGCCCGGCACCGTCTGGTGCTGACAGAGGAGCACCCCTATGATGAAGCATGATAGGACAGGAGCCCCGGGTGAGCTCGACTGGTACCGTCTGGTGCTGATGAAGGAGCTCCCCTATGATGAAGCATGATATGACAAGAGCCCCGGGTGAGCTCGACTGGTACCGTCTGGTGCTGACGGAGGAGCTCCCCTATGATGAAGCATGATATGACAGGAGCCTGGGTGAGCTCGACTGGTACCGTCTGGTGCTGACGGAGGAGCACCCCTATGATGAAGCATGATATGACAGGAGCCCGGGTGAGCTCGCCTGGCACCGTCTGGTGCTGACGGAGGAGCACCCCTATGATGAAGCATGATATGACAGGAGCCCGGGTGAGCTCGACTGGCACTGTCTGGTGCTGACGAAGGAGCACCCCTATGATGAAGCATGATATGACAGGAGCCTGGGTGAGCTCGACTGGTACCGTCTGGTGCTGACGGAGGAGCACCCCTATGATGAAGCATGATATGACAGGAGCCCCGGGTGAGCTCGACTGGCACTGTCTGGTGCTGACGGAGGAGCACCCCTATGATGAAGCATGATATGACAGGAGCCCTGGGTGAGCTCGACCGGCACCGTCTGGTGCTGACGGAGGAGCACCCCTATGATGAAGCATGATATGACAGGAGCCCCGGGTGAGCTCGACTGGTACCGTCTGGTGCTGACGGAGGAGCACCCCTATGATGAAGCATGATATGACAGGCGCCCGGGTGAGCTCGCCCTGGCACCATTTGTCGCTGACGGAGTAGCGCCCCTATGGTAAACCATGATATGACAGGAGCCTGGGTGAGCTCGCCTGGTACCGTCTGGTGCTGACGGAGGAGCTCCCCTATGATGAAGCATGATATGACAGGAGCCTGGGTGAGCTCGACTGGTACCGTCTGGTGCTGACGGAGGAGCACCCCTATGATGAAGCATGATATGACAGGAGCCCCGGGTGAGCTCGACTGGTACCGTCTGGTGCTGACGAAGGAGCACCCCTATGATGACGCATGATACGAAAGGAGCTCTGGGTGAGCTCGCCTGGTACCGTCTGGTGCTGACGGAGGAGCACCCCTATGATGAAGCATGATATGACAGGAGCCTGGGTGAGCTCGACTGGTACCGTCTGGTGCTGACGAAGGAGCGCCCCTATGATGAAGCATGATGTGACAGGAGCCCTGGGTGAGCTCGTCTGGTACCGTCTGGTGCTGACAGAGGAGCACCCCTATGATGAAGCATGATATGACAGGAGATCGGGTGAGCTCGACTGGTACCGTCTGGTGCTGATGAAGGAGCACCCCTATGATGAAGCATGATATAATATGAGCCCTGGGTGAGCTCGCCTGTTACTATCTGGTGCTGACGGATGAGCACTCCTATGATGAAGCGTGACACGAAAGGAGCCTGGGTGAGCTCACCTAGCGTCATCTGGTTCTGACGAAGGAGCACCCCTATGATGAAGCATGATATGACAGGAGCCTGGGTGAGCTCGACTGGTACCGTCTGGTGCTGACGGAGGAGCACCCCTATGGTAAAGCATGATATGACAGTAGCCCTGGGTGAGCTCGCCCGGCACCGTCTGGTGCTGACAGAGGAGCACCCCTATGATGAAGCATGATATGACAGGAGCCCCGGGTGAGCTCGACTGGCACCGTCTGGTGCTGACGGAGGAGCACCCCTATGATGAAGCATGATATGACAGTAGCCCCGGGTGAGCTCGCCTGGCACCGTCTGGTGCTGACGGAGGAGCACCCCTATGATGAAGCATGATATGACAGGAGCCTGGGTGAGCTCGACTGGTACCGTCTGGTGCTGACGAAGGAGCACCCCTATGATGAAGCATGATATGACAGGAGCCTGGGTGAGCTCGACTGGTACCGTCTGGTGCTGATGAAGGAGCACCCCTATGATGAAGCATGATATGACAGGAGCCCCGGGTGAGCTCGCCCGGCACCGTCTGGTGCTGATGGAGGAGCACCCCTATGATGAAGCATGATATGACAGGAGCCTGGGTGAGCTCGCCTGGTACCGTCTGGTGCTGACGGAGGAGCTCCCCTATGATGAAGCATGATATGACAGGAGCCTGGGTGAGCTCGACTGGTACCGTCTGGTGCTGACAAAGGAGCACCCCTATGATGAAGCATGATATGATAGGAGCCCTGGGTGAGCTCGACCGGCACCGTCTGGTGCTGACGGAGGAGCACCCCTATGATGAAGCATGATATGACAGGAGCCTGGGTGAGCTCGACTGGTACCGTCTGGTGCTGACGAAGGAGCGCCCCTATGATGAAGCATGATGTGACAGGAGCCCCGGGTGAGCTCGTCTGGTACCGTCTGGTGCTGACAGAGGAGCACCCCTATGATGAAGCATGATATGACAGGAGCCTGGGTGAGCTCGACTGGTACCGTCTGGTGCTGATGAAGGAGCACCCCTATGATGAAGCATGATATGACAGGAGCCCCGGGTGAGCTCGCCCGGCACCGTCTGGTGCTGACAGAGGAGCACCCCTATGATGAAGCATGATATGACAGGAGCCTGGGTGAGCTCGCCTGGTACCGTCTGGTGCTGACGGAGGAGCACCCCTATGATGAAGCATGATATGACAGGAGCCTGGGTGAGCTCGACTGGTACCGTCTGGTGCTGACAAAGGAGCACCCCTATGATGAAGCATGATATGACAGGAGCCTGGGTGAGCTCGACTGGTACCGTCTGGTGCTGACGGAGGAGCACCCCTATGATGAAGCATGATATGACAGGAGCCTGGGTGAGCTCGCCTGGTACCGTCTGGTGCTGACGGAGGAGCACCCCTATGATGAAGCATGATATGACAGGAGCCTGGGTGAGCTCGACTGGTACCGTCTGGTGCTGACGAAGGAGCATCCCTATGATGAAGCATGATATGACAGGAGCCTGGGTGAGCTCGACTGGTACCGTCTGGTGCTGACGAAGGAGCATCCCTATGATGAAGCATGATATGACAGGAGCCTGGGTGAGCTCGACTGGTACCGTCTGGTGCTGACGGAGGAGCACCCCTATGATGAAGCATGATATGACAGGAGCCCCGGGTGAGCTCGACTGGTACCGTCTGGTGCTGACGAAGGAGCACCCCTATGATGACGCATGATACGAAAGGAGCTCTGGGTGAGCTCGCCTGGCACCGTCTGGTGCTGACAAAGGAGCACCCCTATGATGAAGCATGATATGACAGGAGCCCCGGGTAAGCTCGCCTGGCACTGTCTGGTGCTGACAAAGGAGCACCCCTATGATGACGCATGATATGACAGGAGCCCTGGGTGAGCTCGACTGGTACCGTCTGGTGCTGACGGAGGAGCACCCCTATGATGAAGCATGATATGACAGGAGCCCCGGGTGAGCTCGACTGGTACCGTCTGGTGCTGACGAAGGAGCACCCCTATGATGACGCATGATACGAAAGGAGCTCTGGGTGAGCTCGCCTGGCACCGTCTGGTGCTGACAAAGGAGCACCCCTATGATGAAGCATGATATGACAGGAGCCCCGGGTAAGCTCGCCTGGCACTGTCTGGTGCTGACAAAGGAGCACCCCTATGATGACGCATGATACGAAAGGAGCTCTGGGTGAGCTCGACTGGTACCGTCTGGTGCTGACAAAGGAGCACCCCTATGATGAAGCATGATATGACAGGAGCCCCGGGTAAGCTCGCCTGGCACTGTCTGGTGCTGACAAAGGAGCACCCCTATGATGACGCATGATACGAAAGGAGCTCTGGGTGAGCTCGACTGGTACCGTCTGGTGCTGACGGAGGAGCACCCCTATGATGAAGCATGATATGACAGGAGCCCGGGTGAGCTCGTCTGGTACCGTCTGGTGCTGACGGAGGAGCTCCCCTATGATGAAGCATGATATGACAGGAGCCCCGGGTGAGCTCGACTGGTACCGTCTGGTGCTGACGGAGGAGCACCCCTATGATGAAGCATGATATGACAGGAGCCTGGGTGAGCTCGACTGGCACCGTCTGGTGCTGACAAAGGAGCACCCCTATGATGACGCATGATACGAAAGGAGCTCTAGGTGAGCTCGACTGGTACCGTCTGGTGCTGACGGAGGAGCACCCCTATAATGAAGCATGATATGACAGGAGCCCGGGTGAAATCGTCTGGTACCGTCTGGTGCTGACGGAGGAGCTCCCCTATGATGAAGCATGATATGACAGGAGCCCCGGGTGAGCTCGACTGGTACCGTCTGGTGCTGACGGAGGAGCACCCCTATGATGAAGCATGATATGACAGGAGCCTGGGTGAGCTCGTCTGGCACCGTCTGGTGCTGACGGAGGAGCTCCCCTATGATGAAGCATGATATGACAGGAGCCCCGGGTGAGCTCGTCTGATACCGTCTGGTGCTGACAAAGGAGCACCCCTATGATGACGCATGATACGAAAGGAGCTCTGGGTCAGCTCGACTGGTACCGTCTGGTGCTGACGGAGGAGCACCCCTATGATGAAGCATGATATGACAGGAGCCTGGGTGAGCTCGCCTGGTACCGTCTGGTGCTGACGGAGGAGCACCCCTATGATGAAGCATGATATGACAGGAGCCTGGGTGAGCTCGACTGGTACCGTCTGGTGCTGACAAAGGAGCACCCCTATGATGAAGCATGATATGACAGGAGCCTGGGTGAGCTCGACTGGTACCGTCTGGTGCTGACGGAGGAGCACCCCTATGATGAAGCATGATATGACAGGAGCCTGGGTGAGCTCGCCTGGTACCGTCTGGTGCTGACGGAGGAGCACCCCTATGATGAAGCATGATATGACAGGAGCCTGGGTGAGCTCGACTGGTACCGTCTGGTGCTGACGAAGGAGCACCCCTATGATGAAGCATGATATGACAGGAGCCTGGGTGAGCTCGACTGGTACCGTCTGGTGCTGACAGAGGAGCACCCCTATGATGAAGCATGATATGACAGGAGCCCTGGGTGAGCTCGACTGGTACCGTCTGGTGCTGACGGAGGAGCACCCCTATGATGAAGCATGATATGACAGGAGCCCCGGGTGAGCTCGACTGGTACCGTCTGGTGCTGACGAAGGAGCACCCCTATGATGACGCATGATACGAAAGGAGCTCTGGGTGAGCTCGCCTGGCACCGTCTGGTGCTGACAAAGGAGCACCCCTATGATGAAGCATGATATGACAGGAGCCCCGGGTAAGCTCGCCTGGCACTGTCTGGTGCTGACAAAGGAGCACCCCTATGATGACGCATGATACGAAAGGAGCTCTGGGTGAGCTCGACTGGTACCGTCTGGTGCTGACAAAGGAGCACCCCTATGATGAAGCATGATATGACAGGAGCCCCGGGTAAGCTCGCCTGGCACTGTCTGGTGCTGACAAAGGAGCACCCCTATGATGACGCATGATACGAAAGGAGCTCTGGGTGAGCTCGACTGGTACCGTCGGTGCTGACGGAGGAGCACCCCTATGATGAAGCATGATATGACAGGAGCCCGGGTGAGCTCGTCTGGTACCGTCTGGTGCTGACGGAGGAGCTCCCCTATGATGAAGCATGATATGACAGGAGCCCCGGGTGAGCTCGACTGGTACCGTCTGGTGCTGACGGAGGAGCACCCCTATGATGAAGCATGATATGACAGGAGCCTGGGTGAGCTCGACTGGCACCGTCTGGTGCTGACAAAGGAGCACCCCTATGATGACGCATGATACGAAAGGAGCTCTGGGTGAGCTCGACTGGTACCGTCTGGTGCTGACGGAGGAGCACCCCTATAATGAAGCATGATATGACAGGAGCCCGGGTGAAATCGTCTGGTACCGTCTGGTGCTGACGGAGGAGCTCCCCTATGATGAAGCATGATATGACAGGAGCCCCGGGTGAGCTCGACTGGTACCGTCTGGTGCTGACGGAGGAGCACCCCTATGATGAAGCATGATATGACAGGAGCCTGGGTGAGCTCGTCTGGCACCGTCTGGTGCTGACGGAGGAGCTCCCCTATGATGAAGCATGATATGACAGGAGCCCCGGGTGAGCTCGTCTGGTACCGTCTGGTGCTGACAAAGGAGCACCCCTATGATGACGCATGATACGAAAGGAGCTCTGGGTGAGCTCGACTGGTACCGTCTGGTGCTGACGGAGGAGCACCCCTATGATGAAGCATGATATGACAGGAGCCTGGGTGAGCTCGACTGGCACCGTCTGGTGCTGACAAAGGAGCACCCCTATGATGATGCATGATACGAAAGGAGCTCTGGGTGAGCTCGACTGGTACCGTCTGGTGCTGACGGAGGAGCACCCCTATGATGAAGCATGATATGACAGGAGCCCGGGTGAAATCGTCTGGTACCGTCTGGTGCTGACGGAGGAGCTCCCCTATGATGAAGCATGATATGACAGGAGCCCCGGGTGAGCTCGACTGGTACCGTCTGGTGCTGACGGAGGAGCACCCCTATGATGAAGCATGATATGACAGGAGCCTGGGTGAGCTCGTCTGGCACCGCCTGGTGCTGACGGAGGAGCTCCCCTATGATGAAGCATGATATGACAGGAGCCCCGGGTGAGCTCGTCTGGTACCGTCTGGTGCTGACAAAGGAGCACCCCTATGATGACGCATGATACGAAAGGAGCTCTGGGTGAGCTCGACTGGTACCGTCTGGTGCTGACAGAGGAGCTCCCCTATGATGAAGCATGATATGACAGGAGCCTGGGTGAGCTCGACTGGTACCGTCTGGTGCTGACAAAGGAGCACCCCTATGATGAAGCATGATATGACAGGAGCCCGAGTGAGCTCGCCTGGCACCGTCTGGTGCTGACAAAGGAGCACCCCTATGATGAAGCATGATATGACAGGAGCCCGGGTGAGCTCGACTGGCACCGTCTGGTGCTGACAAAGGAGCACCCCTATGATGAAGCATGATATGACAGGAGCCTGGTTGAGCTCGACTGGTACCGTCTGGTGCTGACAAAGGAGCACCCCTATGATGAAGCATGATATGACAGGAGCCCGAGTGAGCTCGCCTGGCACCGTCTGGTGCTGACAAAGGAGCACCCCTATGATGACGCATGATACGAAAGGAGCCTGGGTGAGCTCGACTGGTACCGTCTGGTGCTGACGGAGGAGCACCCCTATGATGAAGCATGATATGACAGGAGCCCGAGTGAGCTCGACTGGCACCGTCTGGTGCTGACAAAGGAGCACCCCTATGATGAAGCATGATATGACAGGAGCCTGGTTGAGCTCGACTGGTACCGTCTGGTGCTGACAAAGGAGCACCCCTATGATGAAGCATGATATGACAGGAGCCCGAGTGAGCTCGCCTGGCACCGTCTGGTGCTGACAAAGGAGCACCCCTATGATGACGCATGATATGACAGGAGCCCGAGTGAGCTCGACCTTCACCATCCGGTACTGACGAAGCAGCACCCCTATGATGAAGCATGATATGACAGGAGCCTGGGTGAGCTCGTCTGGTACCGTCTGGTGCTGACGGAGGAGCACCCCATGATGAAGCATGATATAACAGGAGCCTGGGTGAGCTCGACTGGTACCGTCTGGTGCTGACAAAGGAGCACCCCTATGATGAAGCATGATATGACAGGAGCCCGGGTGAGCTCGACTGGTACCGTCTGGTGCTGACGGAGGAGCACCCCTATGATGAAGCATGATATGACAGGAGCCCGGGTGAGCTCGACCGGCACCGTCTGGTGCTGACGAAGGAGCACCCCTATGATGAAGCATGATATGACAGGAGCCTGGGTGAGCTCGACCGGCACCGTCTGGTGCTGACGAAGGAGCACCCCTATGATGAAGCATGATATGACAGGAGCCCGGGTGAGCTCGACTGGTACCGTCTGGTGCTGACGAAGGAGCACCCCTATGATGAAGCATGATATGACAGGAGCCCGGGTGAGCTCGACTGGTACCGTCTGGTGCTGACGGAGGAGCACCCCTATGATGACGCATGATACGAAAGGAGCTCTGGGTGAGCTCGACTGGTACCGTCTGGTGCTGACGGAGGAGCACCCCTATAATGAAGCATGATATGACAGGAGCCCGGGTGAGCTCGACCGGCACCGTCTGGTGCTGACGAAGGAGCACCCCTATGATGAAGCATGATATGACAGGAGCCCGGGTGAGCTCGACTGGTACCGTCTGGTGCTGACGGAGGAGCACCCCTATGATGAAGCATGATATGACAGGAGCCTGGGTGAGCTCGCCTGGCACCGTCTGGTGCTGACGGAGGAGCACCCCTATGATGAAGCCTGATATGACAGGAGCCTGGGTGAGCTCGACTGGCACTGTCTGGTGCTGACGAAGGAGCTCCCCTATGATGAAGCCTGATATGACAGGAGCCTGGGTGAGCTCGACTGGTACCGTCTGGTGCTGACGGAGGAGCACCCCTATGATGAAGCATGATATGACAGGAGCCCGGGTGAGCTCGGCTGGTACCGTCTGGTGCTGACGGAGGAGCACCCCTATGATGAAGCATGATATGACAGGAGCCCGGGTGAGCTCGCCCAGCACCGTCTGGTGCTGACGAAGGAGCACCCCTATGATGAAGCATGATATGACAGTAGCCCCGGGTGAGCTCGACTGGTACCGTCTGGTGCTGACGGAGGAGCTCCCCTATGATGAAGCATGATATGACAGGAGCCCTGGGTGAGCTCGACTGGTACCGTCTGGTGCTGACGGAGGAGCACCCCTATGATGAAGCATGATATGACAGGAGCCCGGGTGAGCTCGACTGGTACCGTCTGGTGCTGACAAAGGAGCACCCCTATGATGATGCATGATATGACAGGAGCCCGGGTGAGCTCGACTGGTACCGTCTGGTGCTGATGAAGGAGCACCCCTATGATGAAGCATGATATGACAGGAGCCCCGGGTGAGCTCGCCCGGCACCGTCTGGTGCTGACAGAGGAGCACCCCTATGATGAAGCATGATATGACAGGAGCCTGGGTGAGCTCGACTGGTACCGTCTGGTGCTGACGGAGGAGCACCCCTATGATGAAGCATGATATGACAGGAGCCCGGGTGAGCTCGACTGGTACCGTCTGGTGCTGACGAAGGAGCACCCCTATGATGAAGCATGATATGACAGGAGCCCGGGTGAGCTCGACTGGTACCGTCTGGTGCTGACGGAGGAGCACCCCTATGATGAAGCATGATATGACAGGAGCCCGGGTGAGCTCGACTGGTACCGTCTGGTGCTGACGGAGGAGCACCCCTATGATGAAGCATGATATGACAGGAGCCCGGGTGAGCTCGACTGGTACCGTCTGGTGCTGACGGAGGAGCACCCCTATGATGAAGCATGATATGACAGGAGCCTGGGTGAGCTCGCCTGGTACCGTCTGGTGCTGACGGAGGAGCACCCCTATGATGAAGCATGATATGACAGGAGCCTGGGTGAGCTCGCCTGGTACCGTCTGGTGCTGACGGAGGAGCACCCCTATGATGAAGCATGATATGACAGGAGCCTGGGTGAGCTCGCCTGGTACCGTCTGGTGCTGACGGAGGAGCACCCCTATGATGAAGCATGATATGACAGGAGCCCCGGGTAAGCTCGCCTGGCACTGTCTGGTGCTGACAAAGGAGCACCCCTATGATGACGCATGATATGACAGGAGCCCTGGGTGAGCTCGCCTGGTACCGTCTGGTGCTGACGGAGGAGCACCCCTATGATGAAGCATGATATGACAGGAGCCTGGGTGAGCTCGCCTGGTACCGTCTGGTGCTGACGGAGGAGCACCCCTATGATGATGCATGATACGAAAGGAGCTCTGGGTGAGCTCGCCTGGTACCGTCTGGTGCTGACGAAGGAGCACCCCTATGATGAAGCATGATATGACAGGAGCCTGGGTGAGCTCGACTGGTACCGTCTGGTGCTGACAGAGGAGCACCCCTATGATGAAGCATGATATGACAGGAGCCTGGGTGAGCTCGACTGGTACCGTCTGGTGCTGACGGAGGAGCACCCCTATGATGAAGCATGATACGAAAGGAGCTCTGGGTGAGCTCGCCTGGTACCGTCTGGTGCTGACGAAGGAGCACCCCTATGATGAAGCATGATATGACAGGAGCCTGGGTGAGCTCGACTGGTACCGTCTGGTGCTGACAGAGGAGCACCCCTATGATGAAGCATGATATGACAGGAGCCCGGGTGAGCTCGACTTGTACCGTCTGGTGCTGACGGAGGAGCACCCCTATGATGAAGCATGATATGACAGGAGCCTGGGTGAGCTCGACTGGTACCGTCTGGTGCTGACAAAGGAGCACCCCTATGGTAAAGCATGATATGACAGGAGCCTGGGTGAGCTCGCCTGGTACCGTCTGGTGCTGACGAAGGAGCTCCCCTATGATAAAGCATGATATGACAGGAGCCTGGGTGAGCTCGACTGGTACCGTCTGGTGCTGACGGAGGAGCACCCCTATGATGAAGCATGATATGACAGGAGCCCCGGGTGAGCTCGACTGGTACCGTCTGGTGCTGACGGAGGAGCACCCCTATGATGAAGCATGATATGACAGGAGCCTGGGTGAGCTCGACTGGTACCGTCTGGTGCTGATGAAGGAGCACCCCTATGATGAAGCATGATATGACAGTAGCCCTGGGTGAGCTCGACTGGTACCGTCTGGTGCTGACGGAGGAGCACCCCTATGATGAAGCATGATATGACAGGAGCCTGGGTGAGCTCGACTGGTACCGTCTGGTGCTGATGAAGGAGCACCCCTATGATGAAGCATGATATGACAGGAGCCCGAGTGAGCTCGCCTGGCACCGTCTGGTGCTGACAAAGGAGCACCCCTATGATGACGCATGATACGAAAGGAGCCTGGGTGAGCTCGACTGGTACCGTCTGGTGCTGACGGAGGAGCACCCCTATGATGAAGCATGATATGACAGGAGCCCGAGTGAGCTCGACTGGCACCGTCTGGTGCTGACAAAGGAGCACCCCTATGATGAAGCATGATATGACAGGAGCCTGGTTGAGCTCGACTGGTACCGTCTGGTGCTGACAAAGGAGCACCCCTATGATGAAGCATGATATGACAGGAGCCCGAGTGAGCTCGCCTGGCACCGTCTGGTGCTGACAAAGGAGCACCCCTATGATGACGCATGATATGACAGGAGCCCGAGTGAGCTCGACCTTCACCATCCGGTACTGACGAAGCAGCACCCCTATGATGAAGCATGATATGACAGGAGCCTGGGTGAGCTCGTCTGGTACCGTCTGGTGCTGACGGAGGAGCACCCCATGATGAAGCATGATATAACAGGAGCCTGGGTGAGCTCGACTGGTACCGTCTGGTGCTGACAAAGGAGCACCCCTATGATGAAGCATGATATGACAGGAGCCCGGGTGAGCTCGACTGGTACCGTCTGGTGCTGACGGAGGAGCACCCCTATGATGAAGCATGATATGACAGGAGCCCGGGTGAGCTCGACCGGCACCGTCTGGTGCTGACGAAGGAGCACCCCTATGATGAAGCATGATATGACAGGAGCCTGGGTGAGCTCGACCGGCACCGTCTGGTGCTGACGAAGGAGCACCCCTATGATGAAGCATGATATGACAGGAGCCCGGGTGAGCTCGACTGGTACCGTCTGGTGCTGACGAAGGAGCACCCCTATGATGAAGCATGATATGACAGGAGCCCGGGTGAGCTCGACTGGTACCGTCTGGTGCTGACGGAGGAGCACCCCTATGATGACGCATGATACGAAAGGAGCTCTGGGTGAGCTCGACTGGTACCGTCTGGTGCTGACGGAGGAGCACCCCTATAATGAAGCATGATATGACAGGAGCCCGGGTGAGCTCGACCGGCACCGTCTGGTGCTGACGAAGGAGCACCCCTATGATGAAGCATGATATGACAGGAGCCCGGGTGAGCTCGACTGGTACCGTCTGGTGCTGACGGAGGAGCACCCCTATGATGAAGCATGATATGACAGGAGCCTGGGTGAGCTCGCCTGGCACCGTCTGGTGCTGACGGAGGAGCACCCCTATGATGAAGCCTGATATGACAGGAGCCTGGGTGAGCTCGACTGGCACTGTCTGGTGCTGACGAAGGAGCTCCCCTATGATGAAGCCTGATATGACAGGAGCCTGGGTGAGCTCGACTGGTACCGTCTGGTGCTGACGGAGGAGCACCCCTATGATGAAGCATGATATGACAGGAGCCCGGGTGAGCTCGGCTGGTACCGTCTGGTGCTGACGGAGGAGCACCCCTATGATGAAGCATGATATGACAGGAGCCCGGGTGAGCTCGCCCAGCACCGTCTGGTGCTGACGAAGGAGCACCCCTATGATGAAGCATGATATGACAGTAGCCCCGGGTGAGCTCGACTGGTACCGTCTGGTGCTGACGGAGGAGCTCCCCTATGATGAAGCATGATATGACAGGAGCCCTGGGTGAGCTCGACTGGTACCGTCTGGTGCTGACGGAGGAGCACCCCTATGATGAAGCATGATATGACAGGAGCCCGGGTGAGCTCGACTGGTACCGTCTGGTGCTGACAAAGGAGCACCCCTATGATGATGCATGATATGACAGGAGCCCGGGTGAGCTCGACTGGTACCGTCTGGTGCTGATGAAGGAGCACCCCTATGATGAAGCATGATATGACAGGAGCCCCGGGTGAGCTCGCCCGGCACCGTCTGGTGCTGACAGAGGAGCACCCCTATGATGAAGCATGATATGACAGGAGCCTGGGTGAGCTCGACTGGTACCGTCTGGTGCTGACGGAGGAGCACCCCTATGATGAAGCATGATATGACAGGAGCCCGGGTGAGCTCGACTGGTACCGTCTGGTGCTGACGAAGGAGCACCCCTATGATGAAGCATGATATGACAGGAGCCCGGGTGAGCTCGACTGGTACCGTCTGGTGCTGACGGAGGAGCACCCCTATGATGAAGCATGATATGACAGGAGCCCGGGTGAGCTCGACTGGTACCGTCTGGTGCTGACGGAGGAGCACCCCTATGATGAAGCATGATATGACAGGAGCCCGGGTGAGCTCGACTGGTACCGTCTGGTGCTGACGGAGGAGCACCCCTATGATGAAGCATGATATGACAGGAGCCTGGGTGAGCTCGCCTGGTACCGTCTGGTGCTGACGGAGGAGCACCCCTATGATGAAGCATGATATGACAGGAGCCTGGGTGAGCTCGCCTGGTACCGTCTGGTGCTGACGGAGGAGCACCCCTATGATGAAGCATGATATGACAGGAGCCTGGGTGAGCTCGCCTGGTACCGTCTGGTGCTGACGGAGGAGCACCCCTATGATGAAGCATGATATGACAGGAGCCCCGGGTAAGCTCGCCTGGCACTGTCTGGTGCTGACAAAGGAGCACCCCTATGATGACGCATGATATGACAGGAGCCCTGGGTGAGCTCGCCTGGTACCGTCTGGTGCTGACGGAGGAGCACCCCTATGATGAAGCATGATATGACAGGAGCCTGGGTGAGCTCGCCTGGTACCGTCTGGTGCTGACGGAGGAGCACCCCTATGATGATGCATGATACGAAAGGAGCTCTGGGTGAGCTCGCCTGGTACCGTCTGGTGCTGACGAAGGAGCACCCCTATGATGAAGCATGATATGACAGGAGCCTGGGTGAGCTCGACTGGTACCGTCTGGTGCTGACAGAGGAGCACCCCTATGATGAAGCATGATATGACAGGAGCCTGGGTGAGCTCGACTGGTACCGTCTGGTGCTGACGGAGGAGCACCCCTATGATGAAGCATGATACGAAAGGAGCTCTGGGTGAGCTCGCCTGGTACCGTCTGGTGCTGACGAAGGAGCACCCCTATGATGAAGCATGATATGACAGGAGCCTGGGTGAGCTCGACTGGTACCGTCTGGTGCTGACAGAGGAGCACCCCTATGATGAAGCATGATATGACAGGAGCCCGGGTGAGCTCGACTTGTACCGTCTGGTGCTGACGGAGGAGCACCCCTATGATGAAGCATGATATGACAGGAGCCTGGGTGAGCTCGACTGGTACCGTCTGGTGCTGACAAAGGAGCACCCCTATGGTAAAGCATGATATGACAGGAGCCTGGGTGAGCTCGCCTGGTACCGTCTGGTGCTGACGAAGGAGCTCCCCTATGATAAAGCATGATATGACAGGAGCCTGGGTGAGCTCGACTGGTACCGTCTGGTGCTGACGGAGGAGCACCCCTATGATGAAGCATGATATGACAGGAGCCCGGGTGAGCTCGACTGGTACCGTCTGGTGCTGACGGAGGAGCACCCCTATGATGAAGCATGATATGACAGGAGCCCGGGTGAGCTCGACTGGTACCGTCTGGTGCTGACGGAGGAGCACCCCTATGATGAAGCATGATATGACAGGAGCCTGGGTGAGCTCGACCGGCACCGTCTGGTGCTGACGAAGGAGCACCCCTATGATGATGCATGTCCCCTAAAAACAATCTTTTTCTCTATTAAATCCTCCACTTAATCTGATGGATTACTGTGTCGTAGTCCTCATAAAATTACATACATAAACATGATCATTAGGTGTTTGCATTTTAACTTCCCTTTGGACAGAGCCTAACTGTAATGTGACGTCTCTTCTAATACTTCAGCAGTGTCAGAGGGTAGCGGGGTATAGATATAGGAACCAGGGATGGATGAGAGGCAGATACAGGTCAGGTGTGGCTGCGGACAGGTAACAGGGTCAGAGGTCAGTGGAATGCAGACAGTGCAGGTGTTGCTACTTCCAGGTACCAGTTACAACAGGCTCTGATACATGCAGATATAGTTCGGGTGTTGGTAAGCACAGGTACCAGGGCAATAGCATCAGGGAACGGTGGGGGCAGGTACAGTTCAGTTGTTAGTAGGTGTCTACCATGGTAAGAGTATCAGGGATAGTGGAGTGCAGGAATGGTACATGCAGGTGCCATGCCCCTAAATCCGGGGCACAGGAGTGCATTCTAGGGTGATGGAGGCAGGTGTGTTCCAAGGTGGGAGTGGATGTCTGGATTTAGAGGTTCAAGGGTGAGAAGATGGTGAGGCATTGTGGGCAATTTTGGTGTGTGCTGGTGGGAGAATTTTTTGAGAAGGGGGTGTGTACTAATGGTTGAGGGGATTTATTTTCTGGGATTAAACTGGCTTCAAGGGTAGTTTCCTTTAAATAAAACACTGGTGGCTTGGTGTGGTTGTATCAAAGCCGTAGGCATGACTGAACAACTGTGTAGAAAAGTGCTTGCTCGGAGTTTGTTGTAAGTGCGGAGGTGGCTGCTCTGACTACAGTGGACGAGGGTTTCAGTGTGCAGTTTATGTTACATTTTTCACATTGCACTGGTTTTACAATAGGTTTAGTAGTGCATCCTTTAGAGCTGCCCTGAGGGCCAGCAGTGGTGCTAATGTCTAAAGCATGCTTTCAGTTTCGCTGCCACACTTTGAAAGAGTTGTAGGGTTTGTCTATCTTGGCCAAAAAGGAAAGCGCAGCTGGGATCCGGCACAGAGAGTTGTTATCCTTTGAACTGAGACTGTGCAGCCACACAGAGATGGGGAGCTTTGCTAGGCCAGCTACCTGGTCACAGCATAGGTGCACATCCAAAGAATGTGGGATCCTAGCATGCTTAGAGAACACATTAGTCCTTCTTGACCTTGTTGTAGGGCATTGTCACTCACCATTGTTAACAACTTTTGTCCTTCCTTTTGGTAGGGTTTAGGGCCACAAAGATGATTTTGCTTTTTCTGAAAGCCTTGACGACCCATTTGTGCAGCTGTTCTTTCTTACATTGCAAAGGTCTTTTGTTGGAGGTAGCACTTCGGTGCCCTTCTTGCGTTTCTATTGCTTTAGAAATATTTTGTTTGATGGACTGCTCACCTCTTTCATTTGTTTTTTGATCCAAGGAGGTGAACAGAAAGCTGCTCCGTCCAAGCCTTGGGCATCCAGACAGCCACCAGGAGCTCTTGGCACTGTGCCAACAGGAAGAGGAGCGGCAACGGATACTGCTCGATGCCATCTCCATCAATACCCAGAGCCTGAAGGTGGGTACCAGGTATCAGAACACAGGCCTCAAACAATCCCACCGGGCTACTAGGGGGGACCCCTGGCAGTCAGACCTACAGTCCCAATTCATACCAGGAGTTACC
This sequence comes from Lissotriton helveticus, assembly GCF_964261635.1. Taxonomy (NCBI): domain Eukaryota; kingdom Metazoa; phylum Chordata; class Amphibia; order Caudata; family Salamandridae; genus Lissotriton; species Lissotriton helveticus. Next base: position 2,107,551,033 of record NC_136065.1, read on the forward strand.
CTCCGCTGCCACATCACCCATCCTGAGGCACGGGGTACCGCTCCATGCCAATCTCAAAGTGACCCTGTGCAGCCTGAGCTACCTACTTCACCCCCGAATGACCCTCTACTCACTCTATCAGGCTTGCAGGTGTGAGCCCTAATAATATAATTTGTCAGTTAATAAGACCCCTTTTTTTGGTAAACAGATTTTATTCACTTTCATTTTGTCAATCAGTAACAGTACTTCTCAACAATAGGGTCTCATCATGTCTTAAGCAGTGGGTGCTAACAATCATGGTTGTAGGTAATAAGCCCACTTTCATACACATTACAGGTGATACTGTCCAATTCCAGTAATATCCCAGAGTGTTATTGAAGGGGAGAGTCAGAGACAGAGAGAGAGAGAAGAGAGAGAGAAGAGAGAGAGAGGAGAGAGAGAGAGAGAGAGAGAGAGAGAGAGAGAGAGAGAGAGAGAGATGCATGAATCAATGGTCAATGTATGGTATCCCACAGTTCATCACTATGCAGCCTCTGGTTTTGCCTACTGCAAAGATCTGGATTGCAGGTTTGAATGGCAGTAACAATGGCAGCTGTTTCTCCTGCTTTGATATATTTAATAGATTCACAGCTTAATTAATTCTCTGTCGTCAGGCTGAGAATCCTGGTTAGTCAGTGTTTGCACAGAAGTGTGTGTATATACACACTTAAAAACACTGAAAAAGTTATAGACTTTATTTAATCTAGCCACCGTTTTTAGAACTAAACGCAGAACTGTACTCTCTCCCTGATCTTCAAATTCTAAGATATTGTACCTCACATCTTGTGTTACCCCAAAATGAATGGGGTCACACTCAACGGATCCACTAAGCCTCAAAAGATGTTACCCCAAAATTATGGGGGTCACACTCAATGGATCCACTAAGCCTCAAAAGGTGAAGTCAACACGACTCTTTTTTAATAGAAAAAGAGAAGTGGTAGGTGTTTCTCACCTCACCTTGACTGGGTTACACAGAACTTTTTCCCACGCCTTGATATCAGTATGCACTCACAATATATGTTATTTCTCCAAGTGGTTCTTTAATATACATTTAGGGGCCGATTCCGACTCAGGAAAAACCACTCCCAATAGCCGTACGGAGCGTTTTTCCCGTACGAATCGTACCCTGCAACCTTCCCTGTTCATACGATGAAGTACGATTCGTACCAGGAGCTGGACTCCGTATGAATCGTACAAAGACCATATGATTTAAATCTCTGTACGATACTCCCTCGGAACCTGCTGTACGCGACATCCGTACGGTTCGAAGCAGGTTTTCCCGATCCAGCAAGTACGATTCGTGTCGGGTACGCACCGTACAACGCTTTTTTTACGGGAGCCCAAAACGTCAGGAGAAGAAAGTACGCCTCGAAAAAGGTATGGAACGCCCCACCCCGGGTACGGTGCGTGCACCCCATGTCTGCAGGGGTAGGGTTCGTACCTCTGCGATAATGGGGTATACGCTACGTACCCCATGATCGCAGGGTGTGTACGGTGCTGTACCCCTGCGATCATGGGGTGTACGCACCGTACAGTGTGTATGAGATTGTGTGGTTGTCCGTACGAATCGCCCTTACCTGACGTGGACCGTACGAATCGCGTCCTCCTACCCCGGTCCTGATAGTACTCGTTGGGTCGTATGGCATGTTTATGAATCGTACGGAGAGGGCTCCGGATACGATTCGGACAGACGCTTTTTTTCCCGGATCGGAATCGGCCCCTTAATGTCTATATCCCATTTGCTTCACATAGGAAATTCTCACCACAGATTTCTGACCTTTAGAATATCCCCAGGTACCAGACTGAATCCAGAGAATCCTTTAGTGCTGAAAGGATTCAAGGATAGTCACACCACAGCACTATCTACAGAGCTATTGACACCAGCTAAACTATTTCCCTACCAAAGCAAAAAAATCTGAAGCTATTGTAATGAATTACCTTACAGATTATGCTTTCCTTCCCACCCCATAATGCATCAACCAAACAACCCTATCTGGTCACAGATGTGGCAGCAATACAACTCGTTCAAACCAGCAAGAGCAACAATCCTCAAATTCTTCCTCCACTGCTGCAGCGACTCCGGACTCCCATACTTTATTGTGCCCTCTCGGGCTCATTGCCTGCCCGGTAGAAGGTGTAATACGGCATTTCCTCCCCGGCTGGAGATCCATCACATCGGTCAGGTGGGTTTTACAAATTGTTCAAAGGGGATATGCCCTTCCCTCCATCTCCTCCCTACCCCACCTTCCTCTCACACTGGAGCGCCTTTAGGAGAATCACTCCCCACCCTGATGCTGGAGGTCGGCCTTCTGTTGTTCAAGTGTGCCATCGAGTGGGTTCTGGTCTCGGTGAAGGCAGAAGAATGCTGCTAGCTACTCATTTCAGCCTTGATGTATTCACTTGTGTAAAGTATCTGCCATCTGTCGTTTGTTCACATGATGCTGCCTTTTTATTTTGCTTTAACAAAAGCACATTTAAGAGGGTGGAGCTTGGGTGGCACCAGGAAGGCTCGAGGCGCTCAAGTGGTTCATGGTCCAAGCCAGGCCTTTGACCCGAGCCAGGCTCGGGCCCTCTTTTACTTGCCCACCTGCACTAAAAACATGTGACTCGTGTTGAATGTAGGTCTGAGTGTCGGGACTCTATCTCTCTCTCTATATAACTGTTTCTGTCTCTCTCCTCAAACGTTGCTTGGTATTGGCTCATTGCTGAATTCTCACCTGGGCCCTAATGTGTCTCTCCAAAAGTGGAACTAAGGTTTTTTTTTTTTGTTTTTGTGTGCCAGTGGAGCAGTACTGCCACCCCGTGGCAGGCATTGGAACCACACTTATTTCCTCTGTCCAGCTTCATGGTTGCCAATCACACAGCTGGGGGGGCCTCTTCACAAACTTTACTTTGTAGAATGTTTAGTAACTACGGTAGTTCTTTCCTCTTACTGCAAAGACTTCCGCGTCACCTGTCTTTTATATGTAGCGTTCTCACCTTGCAGCTGTGAAATGTGTGACCCTTCGAGTGACAGTTTTTCACCAGCAAATCAAAGCAATGACCAGAGTTTTCTGTCACTGCAACCAATCAGACATATCGCACAACTATGAACATATGCCTAGAGAAAGCAAATCCTGTTGGCATTGCCAATGCTGGTTAGCAGCATCATGAGTAATAACACTGATTTTGCTGTGAATAAAAAGAATTAAAAATGTTCCCTTTTTGAGAATATTACACTGTGAATTGAATATGTCTAGGTCTGTGGAAGGGGTCGTGGCCTTCAGAGTGGCTCAAGCCTCCTGTTCTCAGCTTCTCGTCTGCTGTCTCTCACTCTGAAACCTTTCTCCTGACATCTTTCTGAAATCCTCTATCTGCACATCTCACACCATCTCTTTCCTCTTCACCACTGTCTTTTCATTATCCCTGTACTTCCTTGCAACACAACTTCATTTTCATCTGTTAGCAGGTAAATCAACAACATCAACAGATGCTTTGATAAAGCAATTTTACATGCTAAAAAGCATATAACCAATTCACAAAAGTGAACTTTTTGAATGCAAATACTAGGCAATGAGAGAGGTGATGATTTTGGGGTCCCCCCCCAACCTAGGGGGAAGACCAAGCAGATGCCTTGAACACAAAGAGCATAAACAAAAAGCACATCTTGATGAACGATTCGGTGGTGGTCCCATCCTCTTAAGCATTGAAACCCTTTCAGGAAGCTTTTGGATTTGACTCGTGAGGGACATCTAGGGACGACTAGTGGAACTGCAGCTTGATGTAAGAATATTTCAATGCGTTTGCATTTGACTCGTGAGGGACATCTAGTAACGACTAGTTGAACTGCCGCTCTTTGTAGAATTATTTTGATATTGGGTACTATAATATTCACTTCCCACAGCTAATCTCGTCCCATAATGCTTTGCAGGGCCTTTGGTTGGGATAGTTTTTTTGCCAATAACTGTGCTTGGGGTGGTCCTAAGAGGATGGAACCACCACCGAATAAGATGTGCTTTTGTTTTCAAGGCATCTGCTTGGTTCCCTCCCTAGGTTAGGGAGGATCCCAAAATCATCACCTCTCTCACTGTTTTGTTAATTTTTCATTCACTACTGTGAAAGGTGCTACATGCTCGTTAGCATATAAAGATACTTATTTTATCACAATTGGTGCTATGCAGGATGCCATTTGCAATTATTGCACAGTGAAGACAAGTACACAGTGCCATCAGCTATGCACTACGCAAAGTTCAGTACTACGCACAGTTCAAAGTATACTACGGGAAGCTACGTGTAGTGTTACTACGCCAACTACGCCCAGGGTTAGTTTCCTCTCTCACACACACACACACACACACACACACACACACACACACACACACACACACTCACGCATGCACGCACACACACTCACGCATGCACGCACTCACACACACGCATGCACTCACACACACACATGCATGCACACACACACGCACTTTCTCTCTCTCTCTCTGCACACTTTTTCCTGAGTTTGGTGCTGTCAGTATTGCAGCAGAGGTGTGCCTCCTTCAAATCGAATGGTAACTACACTAGTCACGTGTGACAGTTGCTCTGTGCGCTCTGCAGCGAGGTTACAGTTTGGATACACTTGTAGTCAAATATCCTCATGACCAAGCAGCAGGAATTGGGAGAAGCTCAAACTGACTTCAGTGAAAGTAAAGTAAACAATTTAGCCGGACACAGGAGGATGTCCATAGCAACAAGACACCTCCCTTGATCTAGCCTGGATCCCTGTAACTGCCTCGGACACCACAGACATTGCGCTGGCTGCTGAGTTTATTTAACCCCACACAGCTACAGCACCAGGTGTAACCTAGAGAAGCTATAAACATGCTTGACGTTAGCGTTTTACCGTGGTGATGCGGACACGAGTGCTAAAATGCATTGGTGTAACCCCTTATGCTGGGTGCTCGGCAGGGCCGTCACACCATTTGCAGACGTCCCCACACACACAGGTCTGT